>NC_053490.1:169859299-170459299 GCF_905171775.1 Rana temporaria
CTCCCAACTTTGTGGGAACAGTTTGGGGATGGCCCCTTTGCTGTACCGACATGACTGTGCACCAGTGCAAAAACAAGGCATGGATGAGCGAGTTTGGGATGGCAAAACGTGACTGACCTGCACAGAGTTCTGACCTGAAGCCAATAGAACACCTTTGGAATGAATTAGGGAGGAGACTGAGAGCAAGGCCTTCTCGTCCAACATTAGTGCCTAACCTCACAAATGCGCTTCTGGAAGAATAGTCAAACATTCCCATAGATACTCCTAAACCTTGTGGACAGCCTTCCCAGAAGAGTTGAAGCTGTTACTCAATATTGAACTCGGACTAAGACTGGGATGCCATTAAAGGTAATGTACGAGTAAAGGCAGGTGTCCCAATACTTTTGACAATATAGTTTATATATATACACACACACAATTGATGTATTTCTCGCAAGTCTGTTTTCCTTCATTTAAACTTGAAACTCCTACAGTTGGCTCATGACATTGCATTTCATGTCATACAGTGGCATAACATAATTACAGAGTGGTACAACAATGTTAATGTACCATACTTATTAAAAGGCTGTACATGACATTTAAGTGGTTGTATACCCTTTTTTTTAACTTTTACCCACAGGTAAGCCTATAATAAGGCTTACCTGTAGGTATAGAGAATATCTCCTAAACCTCTACGGTTTAGGAGATATTCCCCTCGCAATGCGCCGCTGATTACAGCGGCCCATGCGCATGGGGGATCCTCGGCTAAAGGACCGGCAGCCGCCGGACTTTGCCGAATTGAAGTCTCCCGGGTGCATGCGTGGGAGTGACGACATCGCCGCTCCAGCCAATCACAGCGCTGTAGCGGCGATACCCGGAAGACACGCCGAGTCAAGATGACATCTCGCTCGGCGTGGACCAGGTAAGTTCTCTTCTCCTCGTTCCGAGGTAAGTATTTCATAATGAGCTAGTATGCGGTGCATACTAGCCCATTATGTCTTTTGCCTTGCAGGTGTTAAAAAAAAAAAAGTGCATATGCGGGTATACAACCGCGTTAACTTCTTGAGCCACCTATGATCATACTTGCAAAAGTACAAATATGCAAATATTTACAAATGCTGGATTTGATAGAGGTTTCTGAATTTTCATAATATTTCACCTATTGGATTTTTTTTTTTTTTTACCATCCCCTATGTGTATCCAGGCACAGAATATTTATTGTATACCTTTTTAATGGAGAATCATGGTGATTTAGTATTTATTAAAACTTTTTGTGCTTGATATAATTTTTTATGTAAAGGTTTTAACAAACTTACCAAAGTGAAGATCTTCTAAGTATGTCTATGTATGGATTTGGTTGGAGGGCCAGCGTGTGAACTCTCTTTCTCACTTGGCTTTTCATCTCAGAGGCGTGAGGAAATACAATATTTGTAAGCACCAGGACACCTGTTATTTTTGGTTATCCATGGCCATATTCCTACACTTCACTAACTTGCACACATATCTTGTGTGGTTTATGTACTTACACTTCCTGTTTCACCTTTTCACTTTTACAGCACTTTCAATAAGATGATCCTAAACAATTTCCTTACTTCTTTGACATTTCTTTACACTGCCTGCCTTTCTCCCTTTTCCTTTCCTTTTGTATCCCTGCTTATACTTTCATGTACTTGATCACATAACATGGGTATTACTTACATACAATTATACTCCTAGTTTACTAATATAGGGCCAGATCCACAGCCAGCCTCCGTAACTTAAATATTCCCATTTAATTTACACTGCCACAAAATTTCTACCTAAGTGCCCGATCCACAAAGCACTTACCTAGAAATTTTCAGCTGTGTAACTTAAATCCGGCCGGCGCAAGGCGTTCCTATTCAAATGGGGCGAGTCCCATTTAAATTAGGCGCGCTCCCGCACCGGACATACTGCGCATGCTCACGACGTCATTTTCCCGGCGTGCTTTGCGCGGTTTTACTTAGCGCCGGGTTTTGAGAATCGCGATGGGCGTAAAAAAAAAATACGAGTTGCGTCGGGAAAAAAAAAATTGACAAAAAAATACGGCGACACAGGATAGAAGGGTCTACTTTTACAAGGCCTAAACAGTTTAGGCCTTGTAAAAGCAGCCCTAATTTTGCGTTTGCAAACTAATACTTACGGAGAAAAAACGAAGCGCAAAAGCTTCGTGGATCTCCGTAAGTGCTAATTTGCATACCCGAAGCGGCATTTCGACGAGAAATTCCCCCAGCGGCGGCCAAGGTACTGCATCCTAAGATCCAAATGTGTAAGTCCCTTACACATGTCGGATCTTCTCCCTATCTATTGGAAACTGATTCTGTAGATCAGTTCCAAAGATAGAAACAGGGATACGACGGCGTATCAGTAGATACGCCGTCGTATCCCTTTTGTGGATCTGGCCCTTAGTAACTAACAATGGACTGAGATACACATTTATTTTTGTTACAGTCATCATGTTACATATGGCCAATGGGGGACACCAGGGGATACACTCATTTTCATCCTTTTTTTCTTGCCATGCAAGCCCTCCGCCTAGACTCCAACTCGCTGTTTCAGATCCCGCTCCATCAGCTCCCGGGTATAACGCCTTTCGCTGTCGCCATTGGGGACCAGTCCTTGGAACCAATCAACCGTTTTGTAAGTATGGAACAAGTAAAAGACACAGTGCACAGGTACCTCAATAATATAGTACCAAATAGTCCAAGGACAGGGATAAAAGAGATGTATAAGGATGTGTATATACACTCGTGTTCATATAAATCAATGGGTCGGTCAGGGCAGCCGCTGAGAAGACCAGAAGCAGGTTCCAGTGAGCTAAAAAAAAACAAGGAGAGGGGCGCCTCTGAGTATATATCAGAAAAACATTTAATAAACAACAATATCCACTCACATGAAGGAATGCAGAGTTGAGTTCAGAATTCGTAACTGGGCTAAAGAGATGAGATGGACTGAAAGTCACAGCAGGTTAGTTTTGGCTGGCACCACATCAGATCCTTGACAGGAAGGGATGGGATGACTAAGCACAGCAGAGTCTCCTTCAGGGGCCCAGGTTTGGCATACCACAGTCAGGTGGGTTCAGGAGTGGCCCATCTGGCATGGGCATGGGTCCTAAGAAGTCTGGTGAGGGAGGGGGGACGTCAGAGCTAATGGCTGGCCACGCTGTGGATAGCAAAAGGGGTCCGGCTTCCGCAATAGATGTTTTGTTTTGTAAGTAAGGGGCTCCATGTTCAGGCCGCCCTGCTTTCTGTCTAACCACAACCATTACTGTATGCTATATTTTATTTACATTTATCTTAGAGACATTCTGCACATGCATCAACTCCTGAGGGAGCAAGCAGAGCTTGCGGAACGCGTTGAGTTTACAGATGTATACCTTGTATTACCAGTGCATATCAATATGTCTATGGTTGTAAGCATTTTGTACGATGCTGTTTTTATGGGTTTGTTATCCACATCCATTTTTTACTCTTTATGATGTTAATACATCTTTAAATAAATCCAGTGACCTTGTTTACTTATTTTGACCTTTATGATCACATCATTTAATGTCACATGGGCTAGAGTTTGCTTTATTGTATGTAATTGGAGATGGAGGTGTGTCATAATAAGAGGCAGCATTCAGGCCGTTTCCTTTTATACAGTACATATTGCTATGCATTACCATCTATAAAATTACATTTAGGACATAATGGAGTTGATTTATTAAATGAGAATAGACTGTGCACTTTGCAAGTGCCGTTGTGCTCTGGAAGTGCAGTTGTTTGAGAGGATAGTAAATGAGAAAAAGTTTCACATTACAAGGAATAACCAATTACATGCAAGGAAAGTAAATAAAAAAAACAGGATTTTTGATTGCACATGATTTTATGAAGTCAGCAGAGCTTTGCCTCATTTCCTAAGCACTAGAATAGTGGTCTCCAAACTGTGGCCTGAGGTCCAGATGTGGCCCTTTGCTTGCCTTTATCCGTCCCTTGGAGCACTATCCCTCCCAATGATACCAGACACTATTCTGCCATCTGACACAGACAATGGAGCACCATTCCTCCCACTGACACCACTAATGGAACACTATTCCTCCCTATGATACCAGCAATGGGGCACTACCCCTCCCCCAATAGCAGATATTTACTCCCACTGATGCCAAGAAAATGTTCACTCCCACTGGCCAAAGTCTGGCCCTCCAAGAGTCTGAAGGACAATAAACCGGCCCTTTGTTTAGAATGTTTGGAGACCCCTGCTCTAGAGCAACTGTGCTTGCAGAGAGCATCTGCTCAACCCCATTGAATAATTTCTAACTTGAGATTACTTATAGCCAGTAAAGGGCCACATTGTTCTCCATGTTCGTGTTCCTTTTGCTGAGAATTTAATATGATAGACTTGGCTTTGGTATTGGTGTATCTTTGAATGCCTTCATCCTGATTTACCAGTACAGATTTCAGCATTGCCTAAGGGTCTCTCCAATGCATTATAATAGGCTACAAGAATGTGTAAGTTTATTAAAGAAAGAAAGATCTTCTGGTCAATATTTGGCATCATCTAATGTGTATTTTTAGAGAGAAACATGGGTAACGTAATAGGCAAGGCATCCTAATAAAACTTGCAAGCCTCTAATTTAGTTACTTCAGGTATTCAAGTTACAGCTGCTGTGTAATTTTAGAATCCTCTAAAATAATTGCCATCTCAGGCTGAAATTCAAAATAGCGTCATCCACAACAATTTTCAGCAATGACTCCAAGCCTTCTCCAGTGTTAAATTGAGTATCATAGTCTCTAGCAATTAGGTGTTCAGTTCAGTTGTAAATAAATCCTATATTTCATCTAAGAAGGTTTTCATTAATATACTTACATTTATTTTAAAATAGTATCTCTGTATGTTTTTATTTAGGATTCCAATCAGAGCTTTCAATCTAGTTGCAATAACTGGTCAGGGCCCAGCCATTGTGTCTGAAAAGAGTGTCTACATTAGAAAAAAACTGTCTGAAGGTAATTTATGTTTGCTTGTAAAACAGAACTCCACAGCACTAAACCGTTGATAGAATTATTAAGTGATCTCTTCTAAAACGACATTTGCAAGTTTGTAATATACAGATGGATATAAATTTGGTAGGCTGTTTTGATTTGATTTTTGGAAGTACACATCTGTAAAACTTGAGGATTTTGTAGCTCGAAGGCCCAAAAGGCTCAACATCCAAAATGCCATGGTTTTTAATTGTTTGCATAAAGCTTGAAGTTTATTGTTCGAACAAGTAATTGAATTTTTTCATCTACAAGTTTTAATCAGTCTCAGCAGTGCTGCACTGAGACTGAGGTGAGTTCTCAGTCTCAGGGTCGGCTCTCTTCCACCCCCTGCAGGCTAGAGGCAGGAGAAAAATGAATACTCTCTTCATCAGAAGCCAGACGGAATTCCTTCTCACAGGAGTCACTCCTGTCAGTGATTGCAGTGAAGGTCAAATCACAACTGTGCCCTCCCTCAACACAGCATCTGGGGCACATGCTCACTTTTGTTCTGTAGTCAAACAGGATAAACTGAAGCATGGCTGAAAGCAGTGCTTGTGATTTCAGTGCAACAAAGGCAGCTCACTACAGGATGTTAGAAGCTTGCTGGATTTCTGCAGGATCAACAGGTATTTTTCTATGTATGTATTGCAAATGTACTGAATATTTATATTTTTCCCCAGACATACAACTAAACTGAATGCATTCTCTAGGTGCACGGTGTTAATATGAAGCCATAGTAAATTTTTGCTGCTCTTCTGCATTTCCTTTTACTAAATTAAAGCCTATGGGCCAGATTCTCGTAGACTGGAGTATCTTCGCGGTGGCGTAACGTATCTGATTTACGTTACGCCGCCGCAACTTACACGGGCAATTGTAAGCCTGCCTAATTCAAATGTGGAAGGGGAGGGCGTGTTTTATGTTAATCAACTGTGACCCGACGTGATTGACGTTTTTCACGAACGGCGCATGCGCCGTCAATGGAAATCTCCCAATGTGCATTGCTCCTAATACGCCGCAAGGACGTATTGGTTTTGACGTGGACGTAAATGACGTCCAGCCCCATTCATGGACGACTTACGCAAACAACGTAAAATTTTTTATTTTCGATGCGGGAACGACGGCCATACTTAACATTGGCTGCGCCTCATAGACCCAGGGGCAACTTTACGCCGGGAAAAGCCTAACGTAAACGTCGTAACTTTACAGCGTCGGCCGCGCGTATGTTCGGGAATTCGCGTATCTAGCTAATTTGCATACTCAACGGGGAAATCGACGGAAGCGCCACCTAGCGGGCAAAAAAAAATTGCAGTTAAGATCCGACGGCGTAAGAGACTTACGCCTGTCGGATCTAATGAATATCTATGCGTAACTGATTCTAAGAATCAGTCACATAGATACGACGGCGCTAGGCAGAGATACGACGGCGTATCTGAAGATGCGCCGTCGTATCTCTTTTGAGAATCTGGGCCTATGTGTATGATATACAGAAGTTTTATATTTAATATATTATATCACATCATGTAATAAATTCTATACGCATGCACATGCACACACATGCACAGTTTATTTAAGTAAAATGTTCCAAAGGCTTAATTCTCAACTCGCTACATTTCAGGAAAACTTGTCTTGACAAACTTCATACATATTTCCCTTTAATGGTCCAACATCTCATATTGGCACTGGCATCTTTCTTTTACCCAGTTTCTTCTGGGTGCCAGGCTGCGGTAATTGTGCAGGTATCCTGGCAAACAGTATTAACTGAACTGTGCTTGCTCATCTCAACGTACAATCCAAAGAAGGATTGTATATAGCTTTATTTTATTGTAGACAAAACATTGCATGTCTCTTCTGCAAATAAGAACCTGCCTGCTCATGTTTTTTGAAAGTGGGACTTTAACACTTTGTCTTTACCCACTTCTAATGTGTTTGCATGATTATCTTTGAATTAACAAAAGCAATGTCATACATCACTGCTCTCTGACATTTAATTTGTCAGTTCGATGTAGTACTGAATAGGAACCAATGCAAGCATCTGATAACACTATTACCATTTAAAATACCAGAAGCAATGTGAGTATACATGAAAAAGGATGTTAATTAAATGTGCACCTCCAGCTATATCTGATGTAAAAAGGTAATTGTATACTGTTCATGCTTTTCTTTCAGGGATATATAGTTAAAACATATTTCAAGATTTGGTAAAACTAAAGCTTTCAATCATAAATAAAATTATGCATATATATATATATATATATATATATATATATATATATATATATATATATATATATATATATATATTTAAAATATTTAAAAGTATATTTAATGTAAAGCCTAACACTAATGTGTTCTTATTTACTACTTTTTAGACTGTTAAATTGCTTTGTTATATTCGTGCAAACAAATACCTGTTGATTATGTCAGAATTTGAAAGATGTCTCCTGTCCTGTGAACACTTCTCAAGAAATCTGATAAGCCTTCCAAGTTCTAAATTTTAGACTGCAAAATAATTAGTGTCTATGTTGTGATAAATAGGATATAAAGAGGGTTAGAGGAATTTAGCAGCTGATAACACGGCAGGGCTGAAATCAATATGTACTTCAAAAAGCTGTCTTTTCAGCCCACAACAGGACCTATTAGCTGAGTGCATCTGTGAAAGATAAACAGGTATTTGCTCTACTTGCAAGGAATTTAAAGGGATAAATCATGGGGAAAGTACCACATACATTTGCTTTCTTAATTTTTCCCTGACATACACTTTAATGTTGTTCGTCAGAGACAGGGAAAGTCTATTTCTGCTCCTCCTCCAAATCATTGTTTATTAGTTTTATTGGAAAACGGACTCATTTGTGATTTGATAAACAATGTGTGTTGACCTTTTAAATGACCCAATATCTTAAAGGGGTTGGTAAGGTTTGTTTTTTGTTTTCCAAATAGGTTCCTTTAAGCTAGTGCATTGTTGGTTCACTTCCCTTTTCCTTCGATTACCCTTCTAAATGTGTTTTTTTCTTTCTTTGAATTTCTTACTTCCTGTTCCTTCTCAGTAAGCTTGCCCCCATCATACGAGCCGTTCTGGCTGGGGGTTAGTCGCCCCCTCCCTTGGGACTACATCCCTGCTGGGAGACGCTGTGAACACAGGCCTTAAAAGGTTACTTGCCACCAGTTGCCCCACCCAACCCCTACCCTGCCCTGCCCCTAATACCACCCCTAAACATGCCCTCGTAAATTATCTCATGAAATGCCACTTAAATGTTTTATGTAGAAATGGGTTACAAAAATAAACATGAACAACAACTTTATCAGTGCTTATTAGTGCAGCCTCACCATTGCCTAATAGTAATAGTACAGCCTCACCAGTGCCCATCAATGCTGCATGGCTAGTGTCCATTAATGCAATCTCACCTCTGCCCATCAGTGCAGCCTCATCTGTGCCCATCAATACAATTTTCACGTTCTGTTGTTGTTGGTGTTATATGATTGTTCTTTTATACCAATTGTTTGCAGGTTCACAGGCCGGATTGGCCATCAAGGTATTCAGGTATTATTGAATAGAAGCACAAGGTTCTCTCATATGTCTTTATCGAGTTTCGCCCCCCACCTCTCATGCTGCAAAGAGTCCCAAAGTATGCTTGACTCTGACACATTATGAGGGCTGGACACGCATATTTTTGACCAACACCCATACATGGCTAATTTACTCCTGACTTTTTGGAATTTTTCGGGGCTTAATTCTAAAGTGAAATGTTCTGTAATGTTTGACTGTCTGGCACAGCACAAACTGCATGTAATCTTCCTCCAGTGCTCCAGGATTATGGCCCTTAAAAGAGCTAATATAGCATACACTCTTCATTCCTTATTGCCAAGTCAGCACCAATTTCTATTAACCTCCCTAGCCGTATGATTATTTCAGATTTTAGGTGCTGAAAGCGGTACTATTATTTGCAAGGAAATTTGGCGTTTTATACTGTAGGCCTGTAATTTTTAGGAATAACTCACTTAAATCTGACCAAACAAGAGTCTAGTAGGTTTTCCGGGTATGATTTTTTTTTAAAAACAAAATTATAAATTATAATATAATAAATAATTATAACAAATAATAATATAATTATAATAACAATTATTCAATAATGTAATCAACTCAAAATCACTGAAATTTGCTCAGTTGCAGAATTGTCGCTGTCATTACTTTTATTTTTTATGACAAATTTCCCCACAAATCGCTATCGCACAATTCTGCAAGTGATTATAATTTATTATCGCTGTTTTCTAGCTGCTCTAAAACCATTTTTGACATAAAGGGACACTTTTGGTTGCTATGGACAATCTACAGTCTGCAGGCAGAAAGAACAGTTTTTATAATATAAAAGAACATGTAGGGCACTGGGCAGACCACTAGGGACAAGGGGGGTGTATATGTTTTACATACAGTACTGTAATCTATAAGATTTCAGTATACTGTATGTAATGTGTTTGTTTACCTTTTTGAATTTGGCGCCGTTCTCCGCCCCCATGCGTCGTAACGTCGCAGGGAACGGAGATCGGCGGCACACAGAGGCACTGTGTGAATCGAGCAAGCACCCGCTCGCTCACACAGCGCGGTGGCATCGCTGGATCCAGGGACAAGGTAAGTAAACCATGCCTGTGGATTCAGCAAGGCGAGCCCGAGTCTGACTCGGGGTTACCGATAGTAGCACAGAAATGTAACTCCTAGTCAGACTCGGGAATACCGCCAAGGGGGTTAAGCATATTAAACTTGACCCTAATGGCTGTTTTGTGATCCTAGTGCTGGAACTCCTGGGTAAACCATTTTACCAATATTTTTTTTGAGAACTTGATGGGCACGATACTGGAGATTGCTGAGGGCCCCTTACTAATAGCTGGGGACTACAACATGGTTTTAGACAATTCTATGGATAGATTTAGATGCTCTACATTACCCCCACCCCTCTTAACCCAATTTGATCTAATGGAGGCCTGGAGGTGGAAACGTGCAGGAATACTCATGTCAGTCTGACTCTCACAGTACATTATCACGTATTGATCTCTGCCTTGTTTCATCTGATATGCTTCACTTGAATGAATGACTTGTATATCACTACACATGCAAACTAAATCACCTCTAGGCGCTTTTTGCAGCCAATGTCTTCCTGGCTGGTGATGTCATTTACCCCATAGGATCTCAACACGCTTGGGACACACAGTTGTACACATGTACTATTTCCATAATAAACTGGGCCAATTTGGACAGGATCCAATTAACCTACCAGCATGTCTTTGGAGTGTGGGAGGAAACTGGAGTACCCAGAGGAAACCCACACAGACACAGGGAGAACATGCAAACACCAGGCAGATGGTGTTGTGGTTGGGATTTGAACCAGCGACCCATTTGCTGCTAGGTGAAAGTGCTAATCACTACACCATGGTGCTGCCCTTGGTGGCTGGAGTTAAATATTGCTACCATGTATTGCACTTTGACTGAAGCGATGTTCGCTATGATTATACACCTGTGTAACTATTATTTGTTATGTTTATAAAAACAATGAAAAAGTTAACCTTTAAAAAAAAAGAATATGGTAAAACAGACTTATATTGGGAATATGAAATGGTGGGGTAGCATATTCTTTAATTGAAACCCGTCTGTTGTCAACCCAGGAAACTGTGATGTAGTATTTGCTGCTTCCATATTGTGCACAGTGTCTATATCGCTATAGCGCTATATTTCTATCTTTTTTCTGTGAAATACTTGTAAAAGCTGCTTGTATAGTGTGCATCAAAACAATATTTTTTTTTGTAAAATAATACATTCTGCTTTTTTTCATGTTTATAAACCTGGCTGGTGTCACTCTGCATTGACTATAGATAGAATTACTGAGTCTGCCATATATTTTGGGGGTTCTGTGCCCTATCACTCTCGCCTTATGCCACGTACACAAGATCGGTTCATCTGATGGAAATGGTCTGGTGGACCGTTTTCATCAGACGAACCGATCGTGTGTGGGCCCCATCAGCTTTTTTCCCATCGATGAAAAAATTTAGAACCTGTTTTAAAATTATCTGATGGTTAAAAAACCGATAGAAAAAAACAATCGTCTGTGAGGAAATCCATCGGTTAAAAATCAACCCATGCTCAGAATCAAGTCGACACATGCTCGGAAGCATTGAACTTAATTTTTCTCAGCACATTGTTGTGTTTTACGTCACCGCATTCTGACACGATGGGTTTTTGAACTGATGGTGTGTAGGCAAGACTGATGAAAGTCAGCTTCATCGGATATCTGATGGAAAAATCCATCAGACCGGTTTCATCGGATGAACCGATCATATGTACAGGGCATTAGAGTTTATTGTGGCAAATAAGCTCTTTAAGCATCTCCAAAGTGACTGGTGCCTGTCTGTCTACAACCCACAACCCTTCCAATTTGCATTTACAGCTTGAGCCAGTGTTTCCAGATTGCTAATCACAGCCCACACCAGTATTTACAGTATATCAAGGTAAGGGAGAAAAGCTCTAGTGAGAAGACATATAAGGCTATTAGCATGTCTGATGAGAGCAGTGGCCAGACCTCACAGTCAGATTCAGGTTATGAACATGTAGAAAACAATGGTTAAGGGCCACATTAAGAAGATGAAGTGTTTGCTGTGAAAATAGTGAGACTTGTTAGCAAATACCTTAAAGTGTCTGTTTTCCACAATGGGGTAATCTTGAGAGTGTTTCTACTGTCCTGGCACTTTGGGGACCCTAAAAATGTGATAGGTAGTCATAAAATGCGATGCCTAATTTGGGCCTCTTGAATGTCTGAAGGTGACCCTTGGAAAAGGTCTCACACATGTACTATTTCCATACTAATTCTAAGTATGTTCATGCTGTATGTGAGAGAAATACTATTAAAATGACAACTTTTTGAAAAAATAATAAAAATTACTTTATTTCTAAATTTTCTAAAAATGTTGCAAAAAAATAAAATATTCAATTACTTATCAAATACCTTGGGATGTCTACTTTATAAAATGTGATCTTTACTGACATGGCACTTCAGAGCTTCTGTGGTCAGTAATCAGGAAATCAGATGCATCATTTATGCCCCTTGAAAATAGCTCCTTAGATTTTGGACCTGTCTTGGTATTTGTGGTATCCCCATACTCCGAGGAGTAGAAGAATTTGTTTTAGTGGGTAATTGTGAGTATACTCATGAAGTGGGTGATAAAAAAAAAACTTGTTAAAATGACAACTCTGTGAAAAAAAATCTAATTTCATTAAAGTTTTTTTGCAAAATATGAGATCTTAAAAATATTCATAATGCCTTTTATGACATGCCTTGGTGTTATTCATACCAAAAGAGAATAATTTGGGTGGTGTTTGTATTTTTCTGGCATTTTAGTGCATCAAGAAATGTGATAGGCAGCCAACACATGTTAATATTGAAGTGGTTAAATACATAATGATTTCCCTTTATATCCCTGATTCATTTAAATTGTGAAGAATTAAGAAGACGATGTAAATATTTTTAGAAATATAATGTAGATACAAAAAAATCTCAGGTTATTAAGAATATCACATAGCCTTAAAATCACATAGGTGATCCAATTAGCATTATAACAAGGTCTGTGTCATCCTGACTGTTCTTATCCAGTCATCACTTCAATACTCCTGTTAACAAGCATAAAATAAATGTAATTGACAATATGGATGAATTCTAAAAGTCTTTCAAAAAATATTTATTAAAATGTCATTTTAGTGTATCTTAAATTGAACATGATGTTCTTATTTCATGACCTGGCCTTTTAAATGTGCATTCCTTTTCCTTGATTCATTATTTTATATTTGACAGGTGAAAGATCTAATTATGGTATTTCCATTTAAAATTTTTAAAAATAATAGTTAACATTAAAGTTCACTCATTCTTTTAAAGGTATTTAACTTTGGGGAAAAAACTTTGCCACTGTGATTTTTTTGTCTTAATTTGTGAAAAGCTTCCATAGATATTCCTTATTTGATGATCTGGTAACACCAAATTCTGTAGGCTGGAATATATACAGTATATAAAAAAACACTGTGTTTGAAGTAATAATTTGAAAAGCCATATAAATTTGTGTCATTGTTAGTTTATAGTTTTAAACATTAAGGGCCCTTTCACACAGGCGGATCATTTAGATCTGCCTGTCAGTTTTTCAGGCGAACCTGAACGGACACTCCATACATTTCTGTGGAGCGATGAATTTCAGCAGTGATATGTCCTCTGCCATCTGATCCGACCTGCTCCACTAAATTTAGACGGATAAAAACTCTACTTTCCATCCGTCTGGGGGATCGGATGAAAACGGACAGATGGTCCGTTTTCATCCGATTCCCCCATAGAGGAAAGCGGAGATCTGACAGGTTTGTTTCTGCACAGCATACAGACGGACTAGTCATCACCGGCTCAGCGGGGATAAACTGAGTGATCCCCGCTGAGCAAACGGATGTCTAAAAAGTTAGTGTGGGGTGTAGCAAGATGGCGGCGACAGAATCGAATGTGACGAGACACCAACTCGTTCTTGCCATTCAAAAGAAAGGTGGTTCTTTTGAGTGGACGTCTGTATACACGGCTTGCAAGGCCAGCTTGCCAGGAATCCCGTCAGGAAAACCAACGTTTTTTTTTCTGATGGGATTCCCGGCCGTGTGTACAGAGCTTTAGAGAAGAATGTAAATATTCAAATCTGATACTATTGCATTAAGACTGGAAATGAAAATATATTCAAAAGATGTTAAAAAAAAACTTAACATAGCATATTATACTGTATCTTTGTTTCTGCTAATTTCTTGTTCCATATTTTTATAAAATTTCAAGAAAAGACATAGAAATGTGCATATACTGTATACCTATAAAAGTATTAGTACAAACTTCAGATAAAGATGGACAGTAGAAGAATACAAATATTGCAACAGTAGTACAGGCCACAGGTGGGTGTCAATTAGGAGGGAATAAAGGAAAAGGAGGAAGCAGAGAGAGGTAGAAAAAGGGGGAAGGAATAGTTTAAATGGTCCCAAGGTTCATGTGTGCAATGGCATAGGGATGTTAGCCATCACAGCACTAGGATACAGTGATCAAAATCTTGCAGAAGATAGGTTAAGATCGAAGGGTCCCAGACTTGATGGAATATTCTCAATAACCAGGTCTTCGAAACTTGTTTTGCAGTCGTGAGGACGTGGGTCTGAGAGCAAATTGAGAATTAAGCCCTGTACACGTGATCGGATATCTGATGGAATCGAATCCGATGGATTTTTTTGTCGGATATCTAATGAAGCTGACTTTCATCAGTCTTGCCTACACACCATCAGTCAAAAATCCGACCGTGTCAAAACGCGGTGACGTAAAACACTACGACGAGCCGAAAAAAATAAAGTTCAATGCTTTCGAGCATGCGTCGACTTGATTCTGAGCATTCGTGGAATTTTTCTCCTATGAGTTCCACACAGACGATTGGATTTTTCTATCGTTGTTTATCCATAGGAAAAATGTAAAACATGTTCTATTTTTTTTTCACTGATGGAAAAAAGACCGATGGGGCCCACACACGATCGGTTTGTCCGATGAAAACAGTCCATCTGTCTGTTTTCATCGGGCAAACCGATCGTGTGTACACGGCTTTAGAGATTCCCTCAGACTTTCAGTTGAAGAGAGCTTCACATGGATTTATCAAAAGTGCTGGATGAAAAGAACATGTACGATATGATACACTTCCACAGATCCAGCAGATATGAATAAGAGAACCCGTATCATGGAAACCATTAAAACAATGTGCAGAACTGTCTGGGAAGACATGTACTAATCTAGTTGGAACTGCATATCACTGAAGCACTTTATAATTAATTTCAACAGCAGAAGCATTGTGGGAACATGATTTCATGGTGGCCCAGATCTCGTCCCACTGAGCTTGATCTACAGTCAAGGTTCTGCAGATTTTAAGCAGAAAAAGATTACAATTGGCTTAAAGTCAAACACATTTACTTAAATTTATAAATAAAACATGAACATAAAAGGGGCATCATTTAATCTTTGTTTACTTTTTTAAAGAAAACTATACTGTATGCATTTTTTTCCTAGATCAGAAAATGCAAAAAAAAAAAAAAATACAAATTGATAACTACGACACTGTCCTAAAAATGTTTATTGAATAAATACATTTAAAAAAACAGCGCCAGGGACAGTACTTACCATGAATGAACAGCCCTCCGTGTACTGATTGCTGCTGTTTTTTGTGAAATCCTCAGTGTTCTGGTCCTGCTATTCCCCCAACGGTAATCATCAGGTGCTGCGGGGGCACTTGACAGGCAATTGTGAAGTTTTGAATGTGGCTGCATTTTCTGGCTCTCTGTTCCATTTAAAGGACTTTTTTATAGTTTCTATTTATGGAGCATGGGGGACAAAATGATGGGCACTTGACAAGCTGCAACTGCTCATATTACCCTTTACAGCACTGGAAGATCACTGTTGCAGTGGTATCTGGGGACACATGCCTTCTATACGCCTGCTTGTTTCCCTAATACAGTCATGCGCAGCACCTCTGCTTCTCATTTTGGACCTGCCTCTCATTTCAGTATTTTTAAAGTGAATGGAATGCTAAGCTTTTACTGAAAGTATGGCAAAAGGGGGGTGAATGTGTGGTGCTTAATGCATACTAGTTACCACACAGCAATGTGTTGGCTTGCTGTGTACAAAGGGCAGCTAAACAATTGTTCAACAACTAGAATATGCTGCATGCTCAAAACTTAAAAAAGGCCCAAGCAAGTAACAAATCGAAAATGAAAAAGAGATAATTGCACTAATTACTAAATATTGCGCTGACGTCATCACGCTGTCTCATTGCTTTACTTGCAAGGAATTTAAAGGGATACATCATGGGGAAAGTACCACATACATTTGCTTTCTTAATTTTTCCCTGACATACACTTTAATGTTGTTCGTCAGAGACAGGGAAAGTCTTTTTCTGCTCCTCCTCCAAATCATTGTTTATTAGTTTTAATGGAAAACTGGCTCATTTGTGATTTGATAAGCAATGTGTGTTGACCTTTTAAATGACCCAATATCTTAAAGGGGTTTTGTAAGGTTTTTTTGTTTTCTAAATAGGTTCCTTTAACCCCTTCCATACAGGGCATTTTCACCCCCTTCCTGCCCAGACCAATTTTTAGTTTTCAGCGCTGTTGCATTTTGAATGACAATTGTGCGGTCATGCAACACTGTACCCAAACTAAATCTTTATGTTTTTTCCCCCCACAAATAGAGCTTTTGTTTGGTGGTATTTGATTATCTCTGCGGTTTTTATTTTTTGCGCTATAAACAAAAGAAGAGTGACAATTTAAAAAAAAAACACAATATTTTTTACTTTTTTATTTAATAAATATCACAATTTTTTAAAAAAATAATTTTTTTTTCCTCAGTTTAGGCCGATATGTATTCTTCTACATATTTTTGGTAAAAAAAATCGCAATAATCGTATATTGATTGGTTTGCGCAAAAGTTATAGCGTCTACAAAATAGGTGATAGATTTATGGCATTTTTATTTTATTACACAGACAGAATTCTCACCGCTCCAGGTGAGCCTCGTGATGATCAGGGGTTGTTGAACCACCAGGGTGCTGGCAATGCGGTAATGGCAAAAAACAAAAGAACAAAAGCTGGACAGCCGCACTCCAAAATTTTCTTTAAAAGAGATATCTTATCAACGTTTCGCACTGGAGTCAGTGCTTAGTCATGTGACTAAGCACTGACGCCAGTGCGAAACGTTGGCCATACTGATTTTTGTGGGCTTGCAGTGACTGTATGCACAGTTGAAAATAAAGATATCTCTTTTAAAGAAAATTTTGGAGTGCGGCTGTCCAGCTTTTGTTCTTTTGTTTTTTGCCATTTTTATTTTATTAATTTTTTTACTAGTATTGACGGCGATTTGCGATTTTTTACTGTGACCGTGACATTGCGGCGAACACATCGGACACTTTTGACATGTTTTTGGGACCATTTATAGCGATTAATGCTATAAATATGCATTGATTACTGTGTAAATGTGACTGGCAGGGAAGGGGTTAACCACTAGGGGGCGCTGAAGGGGTTAATATGTTTTCTAAGGTGTGTTCTAACTGTGGGGGGAGGGGACTCTCAAGGGGAGGAGACCGATGTGTGTTTCTCTGTACTGGGAACACACATTGGTCTCCTCACCGCTGACAGGAGGTGGATCTGTGTGTTTACACACACAGATCCACACTCCTGCCATGATTACCGGCAATCGCGGGTGCCGGCAGCAATCGCGGCCGCCGGGCACCCGCGCTGGGTCACGAGCACCGCCGCGTGATGTGAGAAGACATATAAGGCTATTAGCATGTCTGATGAGAGCAGTGGCTAGACCTCACAGTCAGATTCAGGTTATGAACATGTAGAAAACAATGGTTAAGGGCCACATTAAGAAGATGAAGTGTTTGCTGTGAAAATAGTCAGACTTGTTAGCAAATACCTTAAGGTGTCTGTTTTCCACAATGGGGTAATCTTGAGAGTGTTTCTACTGTCCTGGCACTTTGGGGACCCTAAAAATGTGATAGGTAGTCATAAAATGCGATGCCTGATTTGGGCCTCTTGAAAGTCTGAAGGTGATCCTTGGAAAAGGTCTAACACATGTACTATTTCCATACTAATTCTAAGTATGTTCATGCTGTATGTGAGAGAAATACTATTAAAATGACAACTTTTTGAAAAAAAAAAAAAATACTTTATTTCAAAATTTTCTAAAAATGTAGCAAAAATTTTTTATATTTAATTACTTATCAAATACCTTGGGATGTCTACTTTATAAAATGTGATCTTTACTGACATGGCACTTCAGAGCTTCTGTGGTCAGTAATCAGGAAATCAGATGCATCATTTATGCCCCTTGAAAATAGCTCCTTAGATTTTGGACCTGTCTTGGTATTTGTGGTATCCCCATACTCCGAGGAGTAGAAGAATTTGTTTTAGTGGGTAATTGTGAGTATACTCATGAAGTGGGTGATAAAAAAAAAATTGTTAAAATGACAACTCTGTGAAAAAAAATCTAATTTCATTAAAGTTTTTTTGCAAAATATGAGATCTTAAAAATATTCATAATGCCTTTTATGACATGCCTTGGTGTTATTCATACCAAAAGAGAATAATTTGGGTGGTGTTTGTATTTTTCTGGCATTTTAGTGCATCAAGAAATGTGATAGGCAGCCAACACATGTTAATATTGAAGTGGTTAAATACATAATGATTTCCCTTTATATCCCTGATTCATTTAAATTGTGAAGAATTAAGAAGACGATGTAAATATTTTTAGAAATATAATGTAGATACAAAAAAATCTCAGGTTATTAAGAATATCACATAGCCTTAAAATCACATAGGTGATCCAATTAGCATTATAACAAGGTCTGTGTCATCCTGACTGTTCTTATCCAGTCATCACTTCAATACTCCTGTTAACAAGCATAAAATACATTTAATTGACAATATGGATGAATTCTAAAAGTCTTTCAAAAAATATTTATTAAAATGTCATTTTAGTGTATCTTAAATTGAACATGATGTTCTTATTTCATGACCTGGCCTTTTAAATGTGCATTCCTTTTCCTTGATTCATTATTTTATATTTGACAGGTGAAAGATCTAATTATGGTATTTCCATTTCAAATTTTTAAAAATAATAGTTAACATTAAAGTTCACTCATTCTTTTAAAGGTATTTAACTTTGGGGAAAAAACTTTGCCACTGTAAATTTTTTGCCTTAATTTGTGAAAAGCTTCCATAGATATTCCTTATTTGATGATCTGGTAACACCAAATTCTGTAGGCTGGAATATATACAGTATATAAAAAAACACTGTGTTTGAAGTAATAATTTGAAACACCATATAAATTTGTGTCATTGTTAGTTTATAGTTTTAAACATGAAGGGCCCTTTCACACAGGCGGATCATTTAGATCTGCCTGTCAGTTTTTCAGGTGGACCTGAACGGACACTCCATACATCTCTATGGAGCGATGAATTTCAGCAGTGATATGTCCGCTGCCATCTGATCTGACCTGTTCCACTAAATTGAGACAGATAAAAACCCTACTTTCCATCCGTCTGGGGGATCGGATGAAAACGGACAGACGGTCAATTTTCATCCGATTCCCCCATAGAGGAAAGCGGAGATCTGACAGGTTTGTTTCTGCACAGCGTACAGACGGACTAGTCATCACCGGCTCAGCGGGGATCAACTGAGTGATCCCCGCTGAGCAAACGGATGTCTAAAAAGTTAGTGTGGGGTGTAGCAAGATGGCGGCAACAGAATCGAATGTGACGAGACACCAACTCGTTCTTGCCATTCAAAAGAACGGTGGTTCTTTTGAGTGGACGTCTGTATACACGGCTTGCAAGGCCAGCTTGCCAGGAATCCCGTCAGGAAAACAACGTTTTTTTTTTCTGATGGGATTCCCGGCTGTGTGTACAGAGCTTTAGAGTAGAATGTAAATATTCAAATCTGATACTATTGCATTAAGACTGGAAATTAAAATATATTCAAAAGATGTTAAAAAAAACCTTAACATAGCATATTATACTGTATCTTTGTTTCTGCTAATTTCTTGTTCCATATTTTTATAACATTTCAAGAAAAGACATAGAAATGTACATATACTGTATACCTATAAAAGTATTAGTACAAACTTCAGATAAAGATGGACAGTAGAAGAATACAAATATTGCAACAGTAGTACAGGCCACAGGTGGGTGTCAATTAGGAGGGAATAAAGGAAAAGGAGGAAGCAGAGAGAGGTAGAAAAAGGGGGGAGGAATAGGTTAAGTGGTCCCAAGGTTCATGTGTGTGATGGCATAGGGATGTTAGCCATCACAGCACTAGGATACAGTGATCAAAATCTTGCAGAAGATAGGTTAAGATCGAAGGGTCCCAGACTTGATGGAATTTGGGTATAGTACAGTGGAGCAAAGCTGTCAATTTTTCATTAATCATGTTCCATTGGACTTGGGATTTAACCTCAGATATAACAATATTCTGCAATAACCAGGTCTTCGATACAACTTGTTTTGCAGTCGTGAGGACGTTGAGAATTAAGCCCTGTACACACAATTGGATATCTGATGGAATCGAATCCGATGGATTTTTTCGTCCGATATCTGATGAAGCCGACTTTCATCAGTCTTGCCTACACACCATCAGTCAAAAACCGGACTGTGTCAAAACGCGGTGACGTAAAACACTACGACGAGCCAAAAAAATGAAGTTCAATGCTTTCGAGCATGCGTCGACTTGATTCTGAGCATTCGTGGATTTTTCTCCTATGAGTTCCACACAGACGATTGTATTTTTCTATCGTTTTTTATCCATAGAAAAAATGTAAAACATGTTCTATTTTTTTTCACCGATGGGGCCCACACACGATCGGTTTGTCCGATGAAAACAGTCCATCGGTCTGTTTTCATTGGGCAAACCGATCGTGTGTACACGGCTTTAGAGTTTCCCTCAGACTTTCAGTTGAAGAGAGCTTCACATGGATTTATCAAAAGTGCTGGATGAAAAGAACATGTACGATATGATACACTTCCACAGATCCAGCAGATATGAATAAGAGAACCCGTATCATGGAAATCATTAAAACAATGTGCAGAACTGTCTGGGAAGACATGTACTAATCTAGTTGGAACTGCATATCACTGAAGCACTTTATAATTAATTTCAACAGCAGAAGCATTGTGGGAACATGATTTCATGGTGGCCCAGATCTCATCCCACTGAGCTTGATCTACAGTCAAGATTCTGCAGATGTTAAGCAGAAAAAGATTACAATTGGCTTAAAGTCAAAAACATTTACTTAAATTTATAAATAAAACATGAACTTAAAATGGGCATCATTTAATATTGGTTTATTTATTTAAAGAAAACTATACTGTATGCATTTTTTTCCTAGATCAGAAAATGCAAAATAAATAAATAATAAAAATACTAATTGATAACTACGACACTGTCCTAAAAATGTTTATTGAATAAATAAATTAAAAAAAACAGCACCAGGGACAGTACTTACAATGAATGAACAGCCCTCAGTGTACTGGTTACTGCTGTTTTTTGTGAAATCCTCATTGTTCTGGTCCTGCTATTCCCCCAACGGTAATCATCAGGTGCTGCGGGGGCACTTGACAGGCACTTGTGAAGTTTTGAATGTGGCTGCCCTTTCTGGCTCTATGTTCCATTTAAAGGATCTCTATTCATAGAGTTCTTTTTTTATAGTTTCTATTTATGGAGCATGGGGGACAAAATGATGGGCACTTGACAAGCTGCAACTGCTCATATTACCCTTTACAGCACTGGAGGATCACTGTTGCAGTGGTATCCAGGGACAAATGCCTTCTATACGCCTGCTTGTTCCCCTAATACAGTCATGCGCAGCACCTCTGCTTCTCATTTTGGACCTGCCTCTCATTTCAGTATTTTTTAAGTGAATGGAATGCTAAGCTTTTACTGAAAGTATGGCAAAAGGGGGGTGAATGTGTGATGCTTTTAATGCAGTGGTCTCAAAGTACCGGCCCGCGGGCCATTTGCGGCCCGCGGACCAGTTATAAATGGCCCTCAGGCAGGGTGGAAGTGAGGGGAGCAAAAAAAAAAAAAAAAAAAAAAATTTTTTTTTTTTTTTTTTTTTTTTTTAGCTGGTGCCATCTGGTGGTGAGCCGTTGGTATTACAAGTTATTACCACCAGATGTGAGCTGGCGCCATCTGGTGGTGGCCGTTGGTATTACAAGTTAAGCATTAAAAGTTAAACAGCAATTCTAATGTCATTTTACACTATTTTCACTGCCATATTCTTCCCTCTAATTAGAACCCCCAAACATTATATATATTTTTTATCCTAACACCCTAGAGAATAAAATAGCGATCATTGCAATACTTTCTGTTACGCCGTATTTGCGCAGCGGTCTTACAAGTGCACTTTTTTGGGAAAAAATTACACTTTTTTTAATAAAAAAATAAGACAACAGTAAAGTTATCCCCATTTTTTTTAATATTATGAAAGATAATGTTACGCCGAGTAAATTCATACCCAACATGTCACGCTTCAAAATTGTGTCCGCTTGTGGAATGCCGACAAACTTTTTTACCCTTTAAAATCTTCATAGGCGACGTTTAAAAAAATCTACATGTTGCATGTTTTAAGTTACAGACGAGCTAGAATTATTGCTCTCACTCTACCAATCGCGGCGATACCTCACATGTGTGGTTTGAACACTGTTTACATATGCAGGCGCTGCTCACGTATGTGTTCGCTTCTGCGCGCAAGCTCGTCGGGACGGGGTGCGTTTTCTGGCTCCTAACTTTTTTAGCTGGCTCCTAGATTCCAAGCAAATTTGTCAAACCCTGACTTACACCAGTGCTGGTGGTAATAATGCGCTCGCTGACACCAGTGCTGGGGGTTAATAATGTGTTCGCTGACACCAGTACTGTTGTTTTTGAAAGTTTGCATGCGGCCCCCCATGGCATATGAAAACTTGTCTTGTGGCCCTCAGGTAATTTGAGTTTGAGACCCCTGTTTTAATGCATACTAGTTACCACACAGCAATGTGTTGGCTTGCTGTGTACAAAGGGCAGCTAAACAATTGTTCAACAACTAGAATATGCTGATTGAAATCGAAAATGAAAAAGAGATAATTGCGCTAATTACTAATTATTGCGCTGACGTCATCACGCTGCCTCGTTGAGGAGGACGGGAGCTTTGTATCATAGCCGGCCGGCTTTGGTATTTGTATGCAAGATTTTATCTTCTGTTTCTAATTTTTTTTTTTCTTTATTAAAACTAAGTTCAGACTTTATTACGCTATGGTCTGTTGTATCCTCTCTTTTGGCTGATATGAATCAATACCCACGGGACATACGAAATATATGTTTTTCTGATGGGAGTTTTTATCCATCCATCCACTAGTTCCATACCTGTCTCCAGTTGAAGATTTCCTGTCTAAGAGATATCTGCATTATTGGTTTGTCATCTGGTAAGGAGGCCCTCTGTGTGGTGGTGGTGCACTCAATTGTGATTCATCCACTGGGTGTTTTTCTATGCATTGTGTGGTTTGTACACTGTAAGTGCAATGTCTATATTTCACATTCATTTGATTTGACAATATTACGCTATGGTATGTGTATTTTTTCCTTTTTTGGGTTGATTACTAATCACTATCTGTGGAGTCAACGGTAACTCTTGCTAGGAAGCCTTTAACAATTATACCAGAGTTTTGTGTCATCTTGCAGATTAAAGGCATGGGCTGGGTTAAAGCCACATGCTCATTTGGCTTACTATCTGGTAAGCAGGTTTTCCACATGGTGCTGGTGCACTTCTCTGTGAAATAATCACTGGGTGTATATCGAACTTGTTTCCATCCGTGCAGATATTGGAATAATTACATATATATATTTGGACTGTAATTAGCGCAATTTTCTCTTTTTCATTTTTATTTGCACCATATCTCACATTAATTGTTGCTTTTGGACTGGTTCATCCATTTAATTGAATTGCAACTCAAATTTATCAGCGCAGTTTTTTTTACCCTTTATAAGTAAGAAATCAAACACAATGCCCCCACCCCAAAAAACATATAGTTCAATTTTTTTCTGGGTTTTCTTACATGACCTGCCTTTTCCAAAATTATTCTACAATATTTCAATTGGAATCAAATTAGGCTTTGCCTAGGCCCTAGGGCAATCCATAACTGTTTTATCTATTTGAGCGATTCCTTGATGGATATGCTAGTCTGCTATGGACCATTAGGTTGAAGGACCCATTTCAGTTTTTTTCAGTTCAGTTCAGTTTTGGACTCCCTTTCTGCTAATGCAGAAAAAGGATAAGAAGTTAGGTCTTTGGAAATGTGAACATAAGGGGATACACAAGGGTAAGTAGCTCACCAAACTTTAATATACAGTATAGCACCTTAGCACACCATAGCACTGTATAACATAGTGTAGCAAAGTATAGCAAAGTATCACTCTCTGCAGTCAACTTTACCTGACCACTATACACACTAGCTTTGACACACACTGACACTGGTGTGTGCGTGTGTGTGTGTGTGTGTGAGCGTGTGTTAGGGGGAAGGGGAGCTGGCTTGCCAATTCTTTCAACTTATTGATTTACAAGGACCCATCTGACCAGGTTGTGTGGTGCATTATGGATTGAGGTGCAAATTTTGGACAATACATTCAGAGATTTGGCAAAGTTTTGAAATCTGCATTAATCCCAATGTGGCTCCTTTTAGCAGGTTTTTGAATCATGTGCTTGGAAGCTTGTTGTATGCAAAGAATACTTTTCTTTCATGGAGGATTAGCAATGCATGTCTTACAGGAAACAGGAGGACAATACAAGTACACACTGCTGGATAGAAAGTTACAATGCATATATATACAGTTCAGTTTATATAACTTTCTGTTGCTTTTCCAACACCCCTTCTACAAAGCATGTGCTTTGTCAGATTACATTCAGCTTCTTCTGGATATAACGATTATGTTCCTTCAACAAAGGTTTAGTGATCAGCAGTCATCTCCTCTGATGGGCAGTATTAAATGTCAATAACACCTTGCTCTTGATTGTCTCTCAGTAGGTGATACTTGACATTGATGTGTTTGGTCCTAGGATTGACCCTTTCTGATTGCGTAAGCTTTATACTCTGCTATCCGCTGCTTTAATGTACTCTGCTTCAGTTGAAGATAGAGCGACAGTTGTTTTCTTTCCACTAGACCAATTTATAGTTCCTTCCCCAATAATGGAAGATGAATCCACTTGTGGATTTGCAGTCTGTGCAGACTTCGGCCCAATCAGCATCCACATATCAGACCAGTTTTGGAATAAATGTTGCTGGTAACCGTAACTTAATCTGAATTGTTCCTTTAAGGTACTGCATCACTCTTTTTACTGCGTGCCAGTCAGGCTGACAGGGAGCAGGAACAAAGATTGTCTCTGGACAGCCGCACTCTGAACAAATTTTAGCTTTTTATTAAAAGAAGGACAGCACTACAAGTCACAGCAAAATAAAATAAAACCTGACCCTGACGCGTTTCGCACTGAAACTAGTGCTTAGTCATAGCTATGGATTTACTGAGATCTTCTTCTCTCTCTATTTGGATTCCCAGATAGTACCTAATGTTCCCAAGTTATTTGATTTAAAAAATGTCTTTTAGCTTTGATTATAATCCCCTTCTTGTTCAAAATAGGTTATAACGTCATCGATATAGATAAGGATGTATATTCATCTGTCTCCTTGATTCCTGGAGATGACAGGGTCTTCTTTACTTCTTGGGAATCCCCTTTAGTAAGTTCTCATTTCACATCCTTGCAGATGCCACCGATGCGTGTGCCTGGCAGTCGCGATGACCACCGGGCACCCGCGATCACTCAATCCCATGACAGAACAGAAATTTGTCAATGAAAACAGACAGATCTATGTGCTGTCAGGGGTGAGGAGAGCGACCTGTTGTTATACTAAGTATGAACAATGATTGGGCTCCTCAGCCAGGCAGTCCCATCCCCCACGGTTAGAATCACTCCCTAGGAAACACATTTAACCCCTTGATTGTCCCCTGCATGCATCATACATACTAGGGGGAGTACAACTGGGGGAATCCATAGTAGAGAATGGTCTGGGGGTTTTGGTAGATCATAAGCTTATTAATAGCATGCAATGCCAAGCTACGGTTTCCTAAGTAAGCAAATGAATTTCTTGTATTAGGAGAGGTATGGACTCCAGAGAGAGAGACATAATTTTGCCCCTGTACAAATCATTAGTAAGACCTCATTTGGAATATGCAGTTCAGTTTTGGGCACCCGTTTTCAAAAAGGATATCAAGGAACTGGAGAAAGTGCAGAGAAGGGCAACCAAACTGATAAGAGGCATGGAGGAGCTCAGCTATGAGGAAAGATTAGAGGAACTGAATTTATTAAGGGGGAATATGATCAACATACAGAATCGAATGTGACGAGACACCAACTCGTTCTTGCCATTCAAAAGAACGGTGGTTCTTTTGAGTGGACGTCTGTATACACGGCTTGCAAGGCCAGCTTGCCAGGAATCCCGTCAGGAAAACCAACGTTTTTTTTTCTGATGGGATTCCCGGCCGTGTGTACAGAGCTTTAGAGTAGAATGTAAATATTCAAATCTGATACTATTGCATTAAGACTGGAAATTAAAATATATTCAAAAGATGTTAAAAAAAAACCTTAACATAGCATATTATACTGTATCTTTGTTTCTGCTAATTTCTTGTTCCATTTTTTTATAACATTTCAAGAAAAGACATATAAATGTACATATACTGTATACCTATAAAAGTATTAGTACAAACTTCAGATAAAGATGGACAGTAGAAGAATACAAATATTGCAACAGTAGTACAGGCCACAGGTGGGTGTCAATTATGAGGGAATAAAGGAAAAGGAGGAAGCAGAGAGAGGTAGAAAAAGGGGGGAGGAATAGTTTAAATGGTCCCAAGGTTCATGTGTGCAATGGCATAGGGATGTTAGCCATCACAGCACTAGGATACAGTGATCAAAATCTTGCAGAAGATAGGTTAAGATCGAAGGGTCCCAGACTTGATGGAATTTGGGTATAGTACAGTGGAGCAAAGCTGTAAATTTTTCATTAATCATGTTCCATTTGACTTGGGATTTAACCTCAGATATAACAATATTCTCAATAACCAGGTCTTCGATACAACTTGTTTTGCAGTCGTGAGGACATGGGTCTGAGAGCAAATTGAGAATTAAGCCCTGTACACGTGATTGGATATCTGATGGAATCGACTTGATTCTGAGCATTCGTGGATTTTTCTCATATGAGTTCCACACAGACGATTGTATTTTTCTATCGTTTTTTATCCATAGGAAAAATGTAAAACATGTTCTATTTTTTTTCACCGATGGGGCACACACACGATCGGTTTGTCCGATGAAAACAGTCCATCGGTCTGTTTTCATTGGGCAAACCGATCGTGTGTACACGGCTTTAGAGTTTCCCTCAGACTTTCAGTTGAAGAGAGCTTCACATGGATTTATCAAAAGTGCTGGATGAAAAGAACATGTACGATATGATACACTTCCACAGATCCAGCAGATATGAATAAGAGAACCCGTATCATGGAAATCATTAAAACAATGTGCAGAACTGTCTGGGAAGACATGTACTAATCTAGTTGGAACTGCATATCACTGAAGCACTTTATAATTAATTTCAACAGCAGAAGCATTGTGGGAACATGATTTCATGGTGGCCCAGATCTCATCCCACTGAGCTTGATCTACAGTCAAGATTCTGCAGATTTTAAGCAGAAAAATATTACAATTGGCTTAAAGTCAAAAACATTTACTTACATTTATCAAAAAAACATGAACTTTAAAGGGGCATCATTTAATATTGGTTTACTTATTTAAAGAAAACTATACTGTATGCATTTTTTTCCTAGATCAGAAAATGCAAAATAAATAAATAATAAAAATACTAATTGATAACTACGACACTGTCCTAAAAATGTTTATTGAATAAATAAATTAAAAAAACAGCACCAGGGACAGTACTTACAATGAATGAACAGCCATCAGTGTACTGATTACTGCTGTTTTTTGTGAAATCCTCATTGTTCTGGTCCTGCTATTCCCCCAACGGTAATCATCAGGTGCTGCGGGGGCACTTGACAGGCACTTGTGAAGTTTTGAAATGATGGGCACTTGACAAGCTGCAACTGCTCATATTACCCTTTACAGCACGGGAAGATCACTGTTGCAGTGTTATCTGGGGACACATGCCTTCTATACGCCTGCTTCTTCCCCTAATACAGTCATGCGCAGCACCTCTGCTTCTCATTTTGGACCTGCCTCTCATTTCAGTATTTTTAAAGTGAATGGAATGCTAAGCTTTTACTGAAAGTATGGCAATAGGGGGGTGAATGTGTGGTGCTTTTAATGCATACTAGTTACCACACAGCAATGTGTTGGCATGCTGTGTACAAAGGGAAGCTAAACAATTGTTCAACAACTAGAATATGCTGCATGCTCAAAACTTAAAAAAGGCTCAAGCAAGTAACAAATCGAAAATGAAAAATAGATAATTGCGCTAATTACTAATTATTGCGCTGACATCATCACGCTGTCTCGTTGAGGAGGACGGGAGCTTTGTATCATAGCCGGCCGGCTTTGGAATTTTTATGCAAGATTTTATCTTCTGTTTGTAAGTGTATTTTTTTTTTCCTTTATTAAAACCAAGTTCAGACTTTATTACGCTATGGTCTGTTGTATCCTCTTTTTGGGCTGATATGAATCAATACCCACGGGACATACAAAATATATGTTTTTCTGACGGGAGTTTTTACCCATCCATCCACTAGTTCCATACCTGTCTCCAGTTGAAGATTTCCTGTCTAAGAGATATCTGCATTATTGGTTTGTCATCTGGTAAGGAGGCCCTCTGTGTGGTGGTGCACTCAATTGTGATTCATCCACTGGGTGTTTTTCTATGCATTGTGTGGTTTGTACACTGTAAGTGCAATGTCTATATTTCACATTCATTTGATTTGACAATATTACGCTATGGTATGTGTATTTTTTCCTTTTTTGGGTTGATTACTAATCACTATCTGTGGAGTCAACGGTAACTCTTGCTAGGAAGCCTTTAACAATTATACCAGAGTTTTGTGTCATCTTGCAGATTAAAGGCCTGGGCTGGGTTAAAGCCACATGCTCATTTGGCTTACTATCTGGTAAGCAGGTTTTCCACATGGTGTTGGTGCACTTCTCTGTAAAATAATCACTGGGTGTATATTGTACTTGTTTCCATCCGTGCAAATATTGGAATAATTACATATATATATTTGGACTGTAATTAGCGCAATTTTCTCTTTTTCATTTTTATTTGCACCATATCTCACATTAATTGTTGCTTTTGGACTGGTTCATCCATTTAATTGAATTGCAACTCATATTTATCAGCGCAGTTTTTTTACCCTTTATAAGTAAGAAATCAAACACAATGCCCCCACCCCAAAAAACATATAGTTCAATTTTTTTCTGGGTTTTCTTACATGACCTGCCTTTTCCAAAATTATTCTACAATATTTCAATTGGAATCAAATTAGGCTTTGCCTAGGCCCTAGGGCAATCCATAACTGTTTTATCTATTTGAGCGATTCCTTGATGGATATGCTAGTCTGCTATGGACCATTAGGTTGAAGGACCCATTTCAGTTTTTTTCAGTTCACCCTCAACTTTTGGACTCCCTTTCTGCTGATGCAGAAAAAGGATAAGAAGTTAGGTCTTTGGAAATGTGAACATAAGGCCTCGTACAGACGACAGAACATGTCCGCTGAAAAGAGCCCGCGGAACAGTTTCAGCGGACATGTTCGGTCGTGTGTACGGGGCCTACACAAGGGTAAGTAGCTCACCAAACTTTAATATACAGTATAGCACCTTAGCACACCATAGCACTGTATAACATAGTGTAGCAAAGTATAGCAAAGTATCACTCCCTGCAGTCAATTTTACCTGACCACTATACACACTAGCTTTGACACACACTGACACTGATGTGTGTGTGTGCGTGTGTGTGTGTGTGTAAGGGGGAAGGGGAGCTGGCTTGCCAATTCTTTCAACTTATTGATTTACAAGGACTCATCTGACCAGGTTGTGCGGTGCATTATGGATTGAGGTGCACATTTTGGACAATACATTCAGAGATTTGGCAAAGTTTTGAAATCTGCATTAATCCCAATATGGCTCCTTTTAGCAGGTTTTTGAATCATGTGCTTGGAAGCTTGTTGTATGCAAAGAATACTTTTCTTTCATGGAGGATTAGCAATGCATGTCTTACAGGAAACAGGAGGACAATACAAGTACACACTGCTGGATAGAAAGTTACAATGCATATATACTGTATACAGTTCAGTTTATATAACTTTCTGTTGCTTTTCCAACACCCCTTCTACAAAGCATGTGCTTTGTCAGATAACATTCAGCTTCTTCTGGATATAACAATTATGTTCCTTCAACAAAGGTTTAGTGATCAGCAGTCATCTCCTCTGATGGGCAGTATTAAATGTCAATAACACCTTGCTCTTGATTGTCTCTCAGTAGGTGATACTTGACATCGATGTGTTTGGTCCTAGGATTGACCCTTTCTGATTGCGTAAGCTTGTTGAAGATAGAGCGACAGTTGTTTTCTTTCCACTAGACCAATTTATAGTTCCTTCCCCAATAATGGAAGATGAGTCCACTTGTGGATTTGCAGTCTGTGCAGACTTCGGCCCAATCAGCATCCACATATCAGACCAGTTTTGGAATAAATGTTGCTGGTAACCGTAACTTAATCTGAATTGTTCCTTTAAGGTACTGCATCACTATTTTTACTGCGTGCCAGTCAGGCTGACAGGGAGCAGGAACAAAGATTGTCTCTGGACAGCTGCACTCTGAACAAATTGTAGCCTTCTATTAAAAGAAGGACAGCACTACAAGTCACAGCAAAATAAAATAAAACCTGACCCTGACGCGTTTCGCACTGAAACTAGTGCTTAGTCATAGCTATGGATTTACTGAGATCTTCTTCTCTCTCTATTTGGATTCCCAGATAGTACCTAATGTTCCCAAGTTATTTGATTTAAAAAATGTCTTTTAGCTTTGATTATAATCCCCTTCTTGTTCAAAATAGATTATAACGTCATCAATATAGATAAGGATATATATTCATCTGTCTCCTTGATTCCTGGAGATGACAGGGTCTTCTTTACTTCTTGGGAATCCCCGTTAGTAAGTTCTCATTCCACATCCTTGCAGATTGTTTAACCCCTTCCCTACCAGCCGCTGCAGTTATACGGAGGCAGGTTGGCTCCCCTGGATGAACTGTCGTAGCTGTACATCGGTTCGCCTTTTGACTACTAGGGGGCGCGAGCGCCACTGATGCGTGTGCCTGGCAGTCGCGATGACCACCGGGCACCCGCGATCACTCAATCCCATGACAGAACAGAAATCTGTCAATGAAAACAGACAGATCTATGTGCTGTCAGGGGTGAGGAGAGCGTTATGTTGTTCATACTAAGTATGAACAATGATTGGGCTCCTCAGCCAGGCAGTCCCATCCCCCACAGTTAGAATCACTCCCTAGGAAACACATTTAACCCCTTGATTGTCCCCTGCATGCATCATACATACTAGGGGGAGTACAACTGGGGGAATCCATAGTAGAGAATGGTCTGGGGGTTTTGGTAGATCATAAGCTTATTAATAGCATGCAATGCCAAGCTGCGGTTTCCTAAGTAAGCAAAGTAATTTCTTGTATTAGGAGAGGTATGGACTCCAGAGAGAGAGACATAATTTTGCCCCTGTACATATCATTATTAAGACCTCATTTGGAATATGCAGTTCAGTTTTGGGCACCAGTTTTCAAAAAGGATATCAAGGAACTGGGGAAAGTGCAGAGAAGGGCAACCAACCTGATAAGAGGCATGGAGGAGCTCAGCTATGAGGAAAGATTAGAGGAACTGAATTTATTAAGGGGGAATATGATCAACATGTACAAATACATAAGTGGTCCACATAGTGAACTTGGTGTTGAGTTATTCACTTTAAGGTCATAACAGAGGACAAGGGGGTGAACCTTGGGGTACACCACTTTACATCCAAGGGACAAGAGATTTCATCTCCAAAAACAAAAAGGTGTCTTCACGGTAGCCAGCTCAGTAGATTGCTCAGTAGATTGCTTTAAAAAAGGCCTGGATTATTTCATAAATGTACATAAATGTAAATAATATGATGGGTACTGACATTTATAGGTAAAGTTGATCCAGGGAATATCCGATTGCCTCTCGGGGGATCAGGAAGGAATTGTTTAGCCTGCTGTTGGATCATGCTTTGTTGGGGTTTTTCTCCTTCCTCTGTGGTTTAACCACTTGAGACCCGCGCTATTGACAAAAGACGTCAACAGCGCGGCTCTCAGGTGCCAACTGGACGTCTTTGGACTTCTTTTTAAAAGAGTTACCCACGCGCGCCTCTGGGGGGCGCGCAGCGGGTAAACACTGTGCTGCTGCATCGCTGGGGAGCCGATGCGTGTACCTGGCGGCCGCGATGTCCGCCGGGTACACGCGATCGTCGGTGACACAGCCGGTAACAGCAGGGACATGGAGCTCTGTGAACACAGAGCTCCACATGCTGTTAGAGGAGAGGAGACCGATCTGTGTCTCTTGTACATAGAGACACAGCATCGGTCACCTCCCCCAGTCACCCCCTCCCCCCACACAGTTAGAACACACCCAGGCTACACATTTAACCCCTTCCTCACCCCCTAGTGTTAACCCCTTCCCTGCCAGTCACATTTATACAGTAATTAGTGCATTTTTATAGCACTGATCGCTGTATAAATGTGAATGGTCCCAAATTTGTGTCGAAAGTGTCCGATACGTCCGCCGCAATATCGCAGTCCCAATAAAAATCGCAGACTGCCGCCATTACTAGTAAAAAAAAAGAATAAAAAAAAATCATAATTCTGTTCCCCATTTTGTAGGCGCTATAACTTTTGCGCAAACCAGACGCTTATTGCGATTTTTTTTTACAAAAATACGTCGAAAAATACGTATCGGCCTTAACTGAGAAAAAAAATTGTTTTTTAAAAAAAATATTGGGATATTTATTATAGCAACAAGTAAAAAATATATATATATTTTTTAAATTGTTGCTCTTTTTTTGTTTATAGCGCAAATAATAAAAACCGCAGAGGTGATCAAATACCACCAAAATAAAGCTCTATTTGTGGGGAAAAAAGGACGTCAATTTTGTTTGGGTGCCACGTCGCACGACCACGCAAATGTCAGTTAAAGCGACGCAGTGCCGGAAGCTGAAATTTCGCCTGGGAACGAAGGGGGTTTATGTGCCCAGTAAGCAAGTTGTTAACTGTGGGTATAGGATTGTGTATATGGAATTGTATGGTTGCTTTTTTTATATTGGTTGAACTGGATGGACTAGTGACTTTTTTCAAACTGACTATGTAACTATTTAAAAAAAAAAATGATTATATACAACAGTGATATTCACTGTTATAAGCAATCATAGTGTGTAGGGAAAAAAACCCTGATCACCGCTTCAGAGTAGTACAGTGTTATAATGGTAACACTGTACTGCTCTGGTCACAGTATGTAAAAAAAAAAAAAAAATATGGTAAAGAAAAAAGATTATTGAACAAAATGTATAAAAATAAATATTACAACTTTTCTTTTTATATATACTGTCACCAGACAGTGTCCCTGGTCCCCACCACACAAGTTATATGATCAAACTGTACTGCACTGGTGACAGTATCTATATAAAAAAAAAAAAAAAAATTCTTATTTTCCCAAAAAATTGTGACAAAAAATTACAACTTCAAAAAACACACCATGCATCTTACTAAATACCTTGCACTGTCTACTTTTCAAAAAGGGGTACATTTTGGGGGTATTTTGTACTGTTCAGGCATTTCCGGGCCCCAAGAAATGAGGTGTCACATAAGGATTGGTTGATTTTGAGATATACTGTATGTATATATATATATATATATATATATATATATATATATATATATATATATATATATGTGTATATACTGATTTGGGTTATTATCACCAAAGAAATGTAGCAGTATACATTTTGCCCTATTTTTACGAAAAGGATTATTTATTTTCAAATTTTTATAACAGAGACAAAGAATTTTTTTTTTATATAAAAATGTTGTCTGTTTATTTAACAAAAATAGATATAAAAACTCTAATGTGGGTACAGTGTTGCATGACTGTGCAATTGCCATTCAAATTGTGACAGCGTTGAAAGCTGAAAATTGGCCTGGGCAGAAAGGGGGTGAATGTGTCCTAGTACTGAAAATGTTTTCAATGCTTTTGCAAGAATGGAAGTATTTTTACATCATTAAGTGTTTTCACCCTCAAAGCTATTTCACAATTATTACATCCCCATTTGTCAACAGGAGCCCTGAGAAATACTGTATTGTGGAGCATGTGTTTTTTTCACCTGCCTCCCAGGATGCAGTGCTTAGGCATGAATGGTCAATCATCAAGCCCAAACACTTTCACTTGGGCACTGACTAACACAGGATTTCCACTCACTGCTCCTACAGGCAGACAGAGCAGTTGAGGTGCACATCAAAGAAGAGCATCAGTGGATGGGATAGTGCTGGAAGAAAACCTGACATTATTTTCCCCGGAAAGGGAAAAGTGAGAGAATCTCTTTTTCACCCCTTCCTGCCCAGGCCAATTTTCAGCTTTCAGCGCTGTAACATTTTGAATGACAATTGCCCGGTCATGCAACACTGTACCCAACAAATTCCCCACAAATAGAGCTTTCTTTTGGTGGTATTTGATCACCTCTGTGGTTTATATTTTTTGCACTATAAACAAAAGTTTTTTAAAAAAAACACAATATTTTTTGCTATAATAAATATTCCAATTTAAAAAAAATAATAATAATTTTCCTCAGTTTAGGCCGACTTGTATTTTTCTACATATTTTTGGTAAAAAAAATTGCAATAAGCGTATATTGATTGGCTTGCGCAAAATTTATAGCGCCTAAAAAATAGGTAATTGATTTATGGTATTTTTATTATTATTTTTTTTAGTAATGGCGTTCATTTGTCATAACTGTGACATTGCGGCGGGCAGATCGGACACTTTTAAAAATATTTGGGGACCATTGGCATTTATACTGCGATCAGTGCTATTAATATGCACTGATTACTGTATAAATTTTAATGGAAGGGAAGGACTAGGGGCCGATCAAGGGGTTAAATGTGTTACCTAGGGAGTGATTCTAACTGTGGGGGATGGGACTGACTAGGGGAAGAGAACGATTGGTGTTCCAATATACTAGGAACACACGATCTGTCTGTTCTCCCTTGACAGGACATGAATCTGTGTGATCGCGGGTACCCGGTGGACATCGCGGACGCCAGGCACGCGCATCGGCTCCTCGGTGATGCAGTGGCGCATGCGAGCCCGTTATACCGCCGGGATTCCAAGGACGTCATATGTCGCCCGCCCTGGATGGGAGATCCCATCTGCGGATGTCATAAGACAATGGGGATGGGAAGTGGTTAAAGTATAAGTTCACCATTTGTAGTATGGTACATGTTACACATGCACCCCCCCGACCCTCAGCCTCTTCCCTGTGACAGCAGGTGGGAGATCTTTCCCGCTGTCACAATTTAAAAACAATGTGGCTGTGTGGGGCTCTGCCACCACAGCTGTGTCATTCATCCACAGCAATCTGTGAATAAATGAACTACCAGGGCCATCTGCCACCATGCCTGATGGCTTGTAGTTCTCAATGAACTGCAATGGTAGACTCGTAGTTCAACAACTCTTCAGCAGGTACGGGCAGACAGATGTACTTAGTGTCTGCAGGAGCCTGATATAGCATCCAGGATCTACTGATCGTGAGTGCCATGCTTTGCAGACTGCACTGTTAAAAAAAATGCACTTTTTTTACTTGCAAAAAAGGTGAACTTAGCCTTTAAATAATTTTTCATTCGTGCCTGTGCTGACGTCAAACATTCAAACATATTTTTTTTCTGAGCCTGTGTATTTTACATCAAATTTACTGTCAATTACTAATTTAGTAAACCACTATTGATTTTTCCCTAAAATTTATTGTAAAATCAACACACCAGAAAAAATACAGTGTAGTCATTACCATAATATGCAAAACCAGAATCTTCAATCTTAAGATTCAATTATGCTAAATGTCTGTGTTATATTTAAACAGAACTGGAATATACATCTCTTTTTGGTGCCCCTGTCTATTCATCTACTCCTACAGTACATGCATCATAAGCTTTAAAGTGTGAATACACATTGTGAAATCAAGGAGACTTGACTGAAGTGTTTCCTTGACAGCATTGTTAAAACAGATGGTTCAGTCATTTTAAACTCAATGTGGCATTTCTCTGAAATGATTCAATTGCTATTAATGGCAATGTGTTGACATTCACATCTATGGGTTATTTCATGCAATAATTCTACTTTTCAAAATTTATTTAATGTACAGTAAATGCTGCATTACCTTGAATGCAGGCAATAGTGTCATGAACTGCACTTATGAAAAACAGCATTATAAGTATGTATCTAATTAAAATATCCCACTGGTGCTTAACCGCTTCCATACCGCGTCATAGGGAAACGACGGCGGCAGGAACCCCTCGCCGATCCGGGTGGACGTCATATGACGTCCTGTGTTCCCGGCGATCTAGAGCGCGCGTGCGCCCGTGGCAGCGCTCGTGACTCGGAGTTGGTGCCCGGCGGCCGCGATTGCTGCCGGGCACCCGCGATTGCCGGTAGTCACGGCAGGAGTGTGGATCTGTGTGTGTAAACACACAGATCCACCTCCTGTCAGCAGTGAGGAGACCAATGTGTGTTCCCAGTACAGAGGAACACACATCGGTCTCCTCCCCTTGAGAGTCCCCTCCCCCTACAGTTATAACACACCGTAGGGAACATATTAACCCCTTCAGTGCCCCCTAGTGGTGCCAGTCACATTTACACAGTAATCAATGCATATTTATAGCATTAATTGCTGTATAAATGTGAATAGTCCCAAAAACATGTCAAAAGTGTCCGATGTGTTCGCCGCAATGTCACGGTCACAGTAAAAAATCGCAACTAGCCGCCAATACTAGTAAACAATTTAATAAAATGCCAAAGATCTATCACCTATTTTGTAGACGCTATAAATTTTGCGCAAACCAATCAATATACGATTATTGCGATTTTTTTTTTAACCAAAAATATGTAGAAGAATACGTATCGGCCTAAACTGAGGGAAAAAATGTGTTATTTTTTTTTTTAAATTGTGATATTTATTAAATAAAAAAGTAAAAAATATTGTGTTTTTTAAAAAAAAATTCGCTCTTCTATTGTTTATAGCGCAAAAAATAAAAACCGCAGATATGATCAAATACCACCAAACGAAAGCTCTATTTGTGGGGGGAAAAAACATAAAGATTTAGTTTGGGTACAGTGTTGCATGACCACGCAATTGTCATTCAAAGTGCAACAGCGCTGAAAACTAAAAATTGGTCTGGGCAGGAAGGGGGTAAAAATGTCCTGTATGGAAGGGGTTAAGCTGAACCAAGAAGATGAATTTAAAGCATTACTAAAGGAAAACAATTTTTTTTTAAATAACAAACATGTCATACTTACCTCCACTGTGCAGTTTTTTTTGCACAGAGTGACCCCGATCTATGTCTTCTGAGGTCCCTCAGCGGCTGTCTCTGGTCCTCCCCACAATTAGTCACCACAGTCATGCGAGAGCTTGCATGGTGGTCACTATTAGCCGCTCACTGTATCACTCGGCCCCGCCCCTCGGCGCGCCGCGTCACTGGATGTGATTGACAGCAGCGCCAGCCAATGGCTGCGCTGCTCTCAATCCATCCGCTCTAGCCAATCAGAGACCAGGCTGAGCGGCAAAGAGGATCGAGGGACCACGCGCGGGACTTTCGAGGGGTCAGGTAAGTATAAGGGGGGCTCAGGGGGGGGGGGGGGGGGCGGCAGTATCAGATGTTTTTTTCACCTTAATGCATAGATTGCATTGAGGTGAAAAAACATTTTCCTTTACAACTCCTTTAAATGCAGATTTGTGTGTGATTTTTTAAAAGGTAAGGGTTTACATATACTTTACCATATTTAGAAAGCACCGATGCCCAAAGTCAGTGTAGTGTACTAGAAAGTCACATATAAAAAAATTTGTTCGGAGGGACTGGTCATGTGCCTAGTCAAACGCAAATGACTGGTTCTCCCCCAATCTCACGATGGCCGCATTTTATGAATGGGCCCTAAATTGCAGGCATAACCCAGTGGCATAGTGATAGGCACTAGTCCTTTGTTTACATATGATCATCCCATAAAAGTATATAATGCATTGAATTTCTAAGTTAAAAAACTTTCAGAAAACTGTAAAAGGAAAAAAGAACAGTCTGCAGCTGTCATCATTTCTCAGAGTGAAGCTTTGATAGGAAATTAAGTATTGAATGTGACACGTCTGGTTTCATCAATCGTTTATATGTGCTTATTTAATCTAGAGTGTGTTGTTGTGTAGCAGGATTGCTTTAGTTACACTCCAAAGAAAGAAAAAAAAAGTTTAGCTCCTGTGGGAGAGCCTGTCAAGTTCTTTTTCACTCTACAAATGAATTGTCATTTAATGCTGATTCAACAAAATTCTGCACAACAAAATATTGTTTAAAATCTATATAAAACTTGATCTTGTTAAATTTAAACTCCTGAGGGAGAAATTGGATCTAAAATAAAAGGCTTACAGATTTGCATTGTCAAATAACAGCAAGACTTGCTTTTTCATATATTTAGACTTTTCCTTCAAGTAAAAAGTTTTTCTCAAAGTGGTTGTATTGATAAATTTGCCTTCTTTCTTTTATCACTAAAGTAATAGCTGGGCCTTCTGGGAAATTAAGAGTTTTGTCTGAAAGATATCACCAGTGTTAAATCAAACTGTCAGTGATTATGTCTAAAGTGAGATATTCCTTATATTTAGTTTGTCTTGCTTGATGGCCTTGTAAAATTGGCTAAACTTTATAATTCAAAGATTGTATTGTATGTATTTACAGAGTTATAGAGATTATTGCCTCATCACAGATTTATAAATATTTTTACAATACAAAAAAAACCTTCCAGTGTTAAAAGATTTATTGCAACTGTGAATGTATCTACTAAATATAAGCATATGCCTTCTAAAGTGAATGTGTTGTTCAAAAAGCATAGAAATTTGTTTTCTAAGCTGATGGAGAAGGATTCACAAGGACAAAAAGAAAGACATATTCACATTGTAAAGTGGTGTCTCTAATATGGATGCATATTGACGAAATGTTACATCATTTGGATGTCTCATGTAGGTCGTAATCTGTTTCACACATTAAGGGACAAATGCTAACCTGATCAACCAAGAAATAATCCAACACACATTTTCTTGCATCTATCTGTGTTTACTCTTGTTGTACTATTTCTGAAAAAACAGTCACATCTTTACAGAATGGCTGTTGCAAAGGCATCAAAAACGAACATTTTCCCTCCTATATTGGTTATAGCACCACATCCCGCAACAAATATACAAAAAAAATGGCGAATTATAAAAAACGCTAATAGCATATGAGCATAAGCCCAGGTTCACACTGGGTACGATTTCCTTCGATTTGAGATGCGATTTTTGAAATCGCATCTCAAATCGGCGGCATTTGCCGCCAATTGTCGGCAATGACACTGTCCTAATCGGTGCGACGCCGCATCTGCGGCGCTGCACCGATTTCAAAAAGTAGTTCCTCTACTACTTTTGGCGTTTTCGGGCCGCGATTTACATAGACATCTGTGCAGAAACCTGCACAGATGTCTCTCAAATCGCTGCCGAAATCGGGACTGCCGGCGGGAGTGAAATCGCTTCACTCCCGCAGCCCAGTGTGAACCAGGGCTTAGAAACATTTATTTAGTCACATATTAAAAAAAAACAATAATCAAATATCATCCTGACTTTCATATATATCCATCTGCCTTTCCCCCCTACTATACCTCTCTTAATTTGCACATGTATATGTGGATGTGAAAACCTTAGAAACAGACACCTAATTGTAGTCATTTTACCAATAAGGTGGGTTGCAGATGGTTGTCTATAGCTTACCGTTTCGGAAATATACTCTGCTTCCTCAAGCAGCAAATAATGAATGTAGATATCTAACATAGCTAAAACATCGAACTATGTATTTTAGATATCTACATCATTACTTTCTGCTTGAGGAAGCCCAGCATATCTGCAAAACTGTTAGCTATAGACTATTGTCTGCCCTATTGGACAAGTAACTAAATATGCACTTCATTGTTAACTAGTGTTGCTCACGAATATTCGTATTGCGAATATTCGGCTCGAATATGGCATATTCGAGTATTCGCGAATATCTCGAATTTCGCGGCCAATATTCGCTATTCCGAATATTCGCATTTTTTCAATTTTATTTTTAAAACAGATCACATCCTATCGACGTCTAAAAGCATTGCTGGTATGATTAGAGACCCTGGGCCGAGTAGCTAAGCTGAGGCGATCCTTTTATGTTGCCGAATATAAAAAAAAAAAAATTGCGAAATTTCGCTAATGCGAATGCGAAAATGATTGCGAATTTTCGATAACTGTGGTAGGAGAACTCTGATTGTCTCTGATGCAAAAGGGGGGGGGGGGGCTTTGTGTATGTTTCTGTTATGAATATTTGTATGTTTGATATTATTTTTTTTTGTAAGAAGGAAAAAATTGTGCATACCTTAAAAAAAGGGGAGAATACAGCAGCAACTCAAAAATGTTATACAACATAAATTAATACAAGACAGAAAATGGAGTCGCTCTACAAGAATAAAAAATATGTCTAGTGACAAGACATGTGGGCAAATTATAAAATAAGCAAGCGCAAATAACTTGTGAAATACACAGTGAAACAGATATATAAAGAAATATAGTCCCAATAATAGAAAAATAATCTTTCATAAAAATGTCTTTGATATGTGAAGTGAAAAAAAGTCCAAAGCATGCAGCATGAACGTGTTCAATCTTCAAGGTGTTTGATTGACAAACGGCTGTGACAGATGGATAGAGTAAAGAATCACCACCAATGCAAAACACTTTTTATTTTCTATTGTAAAATATCACGAATATTCTGAGCCAATCAGAGTGCTCCTTCCGCATTTGCCGAATATTCGCAATTATTTTGTATTGTAAAATATCAGGAATATTCTGAGCCAATCAGAGTGCTCCTTCCGAAATTTCGCCATCAATATCGCATTCGCATTTTGCGAAATTTCGATACAATATCACGATTATTCTGAGCCAATCAGAGTGCAAAATATCACGAATATTCTGAGCCAATCAGAGTGCTCCTTCCGCTGTTGTCGAAATTTCGCAATTATTTTCGCATTCGCAATAGCGAAATTTCGCAAAAATTTAATTTCAATAAAATATCACGAATATTCAAATTTAGCGAATATTTCTCGAATATTCGGCTATATATTCGTGATATATCGCGAAATCGAATATGGCGTATTCTGCTCAACACTATTGTTAACCACTTCCCATCCAGACCAATTCTGAAATCTACTTTTATAGCTAGAAAATTATTTAGAACCCCCAAACACTATATATCTTTTTTTTAGTAGAGGCCCTATAGAATAAAATGACTGCCATTGCATTTTTTTTATGTCACAAGGTATATGCCTTGCAGTTTTTCAAACTTCTTTGGAGAAAAAACTTTCATGAATTAAAAAAAACAAAATACTAAAGTTAGCCCAATTCTTTTGTATAATGTAAAAGATGATGTTACCCTGAGTAAATGACATGCTTTAAAATTGCGTCTGCCCCTAGGATGCTTAAAATTCTCTATAGGTGACGATTTAAACGCCTTTACAAGTTACCAGTTTAGCGTTGCACAGGAGGTCTCACTCTCGCTCTGATATTCATGACAATGCCTCACATGTGTTGTGCGGTCACCGTTTACATATTTGTGCCGGAGTAATGTATGCGTTCATCTTTACGCGTCAGCACAGTGCGACAGGGTAACTTTAATTTTTTTTATTATTATAATTTTTTTTACACATTTTTTGGGGGGTTAACTTTATTTCTATCACAAAGGATGAACAGCCCTCACACACAAGGGATGACCTGTTAGAAGCCCATGCTGTCACAAGGGATGTTGTTCATCCCTTGTGACAGCATGGACTGTGGCAGGTTCTCTTTATTTGAAGAACTGGGGTCTCCTCTAGCCTTCCATGCAGCCGATCACACACATATCGTCCTGATCAGCTTTCCTGGCCACTGGCGGCCAGGTAAACAAAGAGACGGAACCAGAAGTGACAAACTACTCGTCACTCTTGGTTTCCGGGGGTTACAGAGAGAGAGGAATGACGTCAGTTTCTATCTTTCTGTTCAGGACAGAAAAGAGAGGAACTAATTAGCTAATTAGCCACTTGTATCACTTCTGCATTACAGGGAGTTGCCAGCTGAAAAAAATTATACTGGGGTGATGCCTCATGAGGCATCATCCTGGTATTACTACTGAAATCAGAGGACCTCCACGGAAATCCTCCCAGAGCGATGTAGTTTAACACACACACAAAAAAAACTCCTCATGGCAAGTTCTGACACCCCACCTTGCCTCACACTCCTATTGGCCTTTAAGGCAGCCAACCAAATTGATAGACCAATGGTGGTGGAGGGAGCTGCTAGAGCTTTGCCTGTCAGGGTCCAGCAAAAAATTTAAAACAGAGAAAGACAATGCATGTATGTGCAGGCACTGCACTTTATAAATATCAGGAGCTTTGTTTTCCCAAAGTGATAGAGTCCCTTTAAGTGGATAGTAGAATTTTTTAACACATGGCTTAAAGGTTTAAAACTAGCCATACACATTATAATCAAATTTTATATTCTTTGTACTAGAAACTTTAATGAAGATTACCTTAAAATGACCAATGCATATGGGCTTTTGGTCATCTGAGAACCTTTTTTTTAGTTTTGGATAGAGCAGAGAATAGTTACGACTGACAAGTTTTAAATGCTGTGTTCCCATTATGGAGAGGTTTCTTGCCATAGGGTCAAGCACTGTAGGGTATGCTCTTTTTTACTGGGAATATGTTGGAAGTACATTTCCTTGAAAAGTGACAGAAGTGACAGAACCTGCTTTTCGCCACATCAATGAATCTTGACAGTAAAGGACAAGTGTAGAAGCTTATGTGAAACTTAAGTACCTAGCTAATATCCTATCATGTTTTCGGTGAAAGGATACTTCTTTGTTAAGGACTGTCTACACTCAAAAACTCTTGTTCACTGCTACACATGTGCTACCATGGCATCCAGAAACAGTGCAACACAATTAATCTCAAGGGCTGACTGTACATAGGTATGCCTCTGTGAAGAATGTTGTCATTTACCTGTATGTAATATTTTTTGTCCAAAAACCATTATCTATGAGGTTGTTTTTCTATTTACTACACTCAAAATCCAATTATATAAATGCACACACATATTAGGCTTCCTTCATCTAGTTGCTATTGTATCCTGACTACGTATGCAAATCCTTGTAATTTCTTTTACTTTAATTTTATATAATCTTTATGATTTTTAAGTAAAGGTAACATGCTCTAAATATACAAATATTAAAGATAGATTCTTTAGATCTGTTCAGCTTTTTCAAAAGCTGAGTTTATTATAAAGAGCAAACAAAGGTCAGGTCCTTGGCATTTATAAACTGTCTTGACTCTTGACAATCTGGCTTTAAACTAGCTAGCAGGCGCAGCAAATCTCATCCTCTCTTGTCCTGTCCTGAAGCTAGTAAAAGACAGACACAAATGATTCTGTGGTGGGATGACGTACAAATAAGTTGACACTTGTTAAAAGTCAAATGTGAACAATCCACATGAGAATACAATTTGGGAGTATATCTTCTAGTTTTGCAAAGGAAATACCCTCTTTTTTTTTAAACTACAGTCATATTTTCATTTTAAAATGAGAGCTATTACATTTTAATAAAAAAAAAAAAAAAAACGTATTTGTCTAATCAGGATAATTTTCTTGGGACTAGATGTGTTCTATCTATAATCAAATCACTAGTTCAGAGCCACCTTTAAGAACATAATCACAGCTTCCTTGCACTGCATCTACTAGTTCTGTCCTCATTAAAGTGTATAGCAGTGCATCATCTAATTACATTTTCAGACATATCTTTGTGTATAACCTTCTTCTTTTGACAGAAAAAGAGTACATATTTGCTTCTTTTCCCAGCCTGAAAATCAAAACTTTTGGACAGCAAGTCACAAGACAGTGAATCCTAGTACAGCCCAAATTAGTAACTGGCAACTCTGGCATTTACCAGAACAGCTGAAAATTCCTGAGCCAGTTATTTCTGTAAAAGTGTCTTCAGTGTCAAATTGTCTTTGGCATTAGGCACTTCAGTATTTATGACTGTTTTAAGGCCTAGCCCCAGTTTAAGAAGAAAAAAAGTAATTTCCCTGCAGCAATTAAAAGAGTAAAAAACAAAAGCAAGACTCACCCTATCTACATTACTATGTTCTACAGATTCATCTCTCTACACTTTAGGACCAGTCCTTTTTTTAGGTTGAATGACGCCCAGCACCATTCAACCCACTTCTTGTGAGCATAGGACATCATGATGTTGCCTTAGGAGTTTATGTGAAATCGCCATTAATAGCTGTAAAATATAGTATTTTTAAATATATTTAATTTAGAGTGGTGTCTATGTGGGTGTGTAACACAGTACATAGTTTCCCAGAAGCCCCTGTTATACAGACGATTCAGTGCCTACGCTTGTTTATCTAAACAATGGGATCCAAACCTCTTTGTTCTACAAATATTCACTTCAAAGGATCCCTCGTTTAGATATGCAATGATAGTGGCCAGCCCGTTATCAATACCTAACTTCCCTGCAAAGGTCATATACCTACTGCTAAGCGTTAAAGCCCTCAAAATAGTCTGTGCCAAGGATTTGAATTAAAGGGGGCTGACTTATGCAAAGTATAGGGATTGGAGATTTAGCCAATCCTAAACCAGGAATAGGGAGGCCCACCAGGCAAAGCCACGCCATGCCAACCAATGAGGCACCTGCCTGTAATGATATACACAGACTACGTTGGAGTGGGAAACAACACTCTATGGTAGAACAATCACCAGAATGGAACCTTGGTGGGCAGAAGCATGGAGCCTATGGGAAATCTCCCTTTTACTTGTATTTAAATGTTTGTCGTAGATAATCTATAAGTTACATTTGGATAACATGTATGCCTATCACTGGGGTATTACTGAAAGCAAAAAAAATTAACAGTAACTTCTATGTGAGATACTGCTATTTCACACATGGGTATACGATCATCTAAAACCATTGTTTGGAAAACCATTTTTGTTAATAAAATAATATTAACACTATACACAACTATAAAATGAACACTATCACATAGCTTTTCTACCCCATAGGTTTTGAAAATCTTGGCAAATTTACAAAAACTAACAGGAAGAAGTCAGCTTAGTCCTATATGATATGAAAAAAACAGCTACGAGGACAAAATAAAGATCCTTATTATGTGATCTGTGCCTGTTTATAATCTATTTAAATTGTTACAAAATTTACTTGAAACCTAGTCTGAGAGCATTAATCACATACAATATATGCAGTTATTATATTTTTTGTTGAAATTTTCCAAAAAATACACAGTCAATATTTAGTTGATTTTGTATATTTGTGTATCAAATTTAATATTTTAAGTCTGGTCCTTGCATGGACAAATTCTAGACACAAATGTGTTATTTAAATTAACAGCATCTTGATAATTTTCCATCACTGAGCTTGATGCAGCAAACAAAATGCTTCCAATTGGAAACATTGGACATTCTAAGCACCTATAAATATATATTATACACAACAGACGGGTGAATTAAAGGTCAGCACACAATGGTTCCGATTTTAGTGAAGTATAAGGACTTTGTATAAGTGGCTTGTTTTTATTGATAGTGGTCATCAAAGTTTATATTATGTCAAACATACCAAACATTTTTTTCTTTAAGCCTAGATAGCACAAATGAAAACCTGGAAGTATGAGTAACCAATTCTTCTTTTTCAGCATTGTCAATTCGAATAAACCCTACCCAGAAATTTGTTTATCTAGCAAATACACTTTTTATTGTAGATGTGACTTTTTTAAAATCACACACCTCCAATTCAACCAAATTAACTTTATGTCTATTTGTGATCTGCTCTAAAATACAATTGTTTCACCCCCAAATGGACTTTTGGGGGTGAGGTGCCATCCAAACACATCACATGAACACATTTCTACAAACATGTATCTAAAGGTGTCAGCAGCAAGCAAAACAGTAGGCTGTGTGATGTACAGTATAACATCTGACACAGTGACAATGAATAAACTATAGACACTTATAATATAATATAATGGAGGTGTATTTACTAAAGGCAAATAGACTGTTCCCTTTGCAAGAAAAGTTGCATTTGCAAGGAAACATTTCCAGAGCTTAGTGAATGAAGTGAAGCTCTGCCGACTTTCACCATCCAATCATATGCAAGAAAAAGCTTTTTTTCTTTTACATTCCTTGATTAGGTATTCTATGCAAAGTAAAACTTAATCCCATTCACTGTGTTTGTGCACAAATTCCCTTGCAAAACGTAAATCCCCTTGCAAAGTGTAAATCCCCCTGCAAAGTGAACAGTCTATTTGCTTTAGCAAACCAATGATTATTAGAAGTGGAGAGAAACACTTAACGTGGTTGCAAACTCACATTAACCCAGTGAAGTGAATAGCCTCAGATGATACACAGAGATGAATTAAATTCTCCTACATAAGTTTTACATGTATGTCTTCTGTCTTCACCTTTCTACACTCTTTGGAAAGTGCAGATCGCGTTAGAAATATTTCTTCCTCTTTTAGAAGTGGGTGGGGAGTCCAGGTCTACACTGTGTGAGAGCTGATTGGAGGAAAGGCACACCCCTCCACATAGGCAGAGGAACAAAGGAACATGACTATATATAACTAGTGAACCTCAGGCTCAAAACGGAAACAGACTGATGCACTTTTGGAATCCAGAATACAGGATAAAATAGTGGGGTTGCCAGATAATGCCTTTTACAGTGAAAATGTGTTGCTTGTAATTGTGACGTCACTACGTTTCTGACCTGCTGGTTTATTCTGCGGTCTGTTCCTATGTTTACCACTTGATTTTATATTTTATTTTGTAAGTGAAATATTTTTTAAACATCCAATTAATAGTGTGACAACACTGCACAATGAGACCCTTCTTTTCTTATGCATTAGCTTCTGATTGCTGCCCAAGTGACTCAAGGTGTTTTACTGGGATAAGTGTGTGTGGTGGCTGGAACGCTAACCATACAACACAGGATCCAGTCTGAGAGGTGTAGCTGTCAGGACGCGATTGGCTTTCCTAAGGAGACCTAACGTATATCTGGTAAGAGGCTATCATTTTACTAAAGCATGTGTGGCGTATTGAAGCACTTGACTGTGTATCATTCTACAATGAAAGAAGTGTACCTTGGATTGGTTTATTATTGGAACACCATATGGACACTTTTTATATATTTTATACTTGTAAATTTTTTTACTTGTCACTTTCATATTCGGATTGATCACATTATGTTGTGTTTTTTGTTTAGGTTGATACATTTGTAGACTTTTTTCACTTATTTGTTTTTTCCACTTTACTGTTGGTTCTCCGTTAGCAATCTTTTTTTTATATTTTGAATGAAGGAACATGCAGAGCTGTAGTCTGAATAGACAAGCTCCCTGAAAATCTTTCTCTAAGCTCCCTCCCTGACACAATTTTTTAGCTGTCGAGGAACGGAGCGCCAGAGAGAAATGGCACTTAGAGCTTTGAAGAGAAAAAAGTAAACACTACAGATATATATGCTTAGGTCAAATTTCATGAATGGAGTTTACAGCCACTTTAATGCCTTAACATCAACAACAGCAGCAGCAGCAGCGATGAAAAATCTGCTCACACTGCAATTTTACTTAGGTCTCCTATACATTTTTTAGATCAACTTTTTAGATCAAGTTATTTTTTTCCTTGGAAGGGTCAGGGGTCCTGCAGCCTTATAGGACAGTCAGAGTAGAATAAAAACCCCTCCTACCAACTTTAACCAGACACTGATAGAAGTAACAAGACTGCTATATACCGCTGATGAGAAAAGGTATTTAGCAGTTTATATTTACTAAAATAATTGCATTTCCATGTTGTGTATTGTGGGAGAGCAGATATGGTGAATACAGGCTAATGGGTTTAGTAAAACTCTAATAAAGATGCTCCAAAAAAAGTTTGGCTACTCAGTAGTCATCTTTATGTTCAAATTCCATTATACAGTACTAAAATTTGCATAAGGCAGAATGCCATCTTTCAAAAGCATACAGCATTGTTCAATTACTGATGAAATTATTAAACTAAACATAGTTTCTAAACAAAGAAGGTTAAATAATAAGGGTTCTGCTGATACATTGCCTGGACTTAGACGATCAAACATTCCCTGCTTTGATCATGGGGTGATTAATGTAGCTGTTTTTAATTGCTCATGCCTGTGGATGTAAAGGGTTGAATTTTAATCAGGTGAAAAGACTGCAGATCAATTTATGACAGGGCAGACTGTAGACTATGGTGTCTTCCTTGACAAGTTCTCTTCACCACCCAGAGTGATTTTCTACACTCTTTCTAGTTAACACTAGTTCATTAACAGACCCAGAGTCAGATGCATCATAAATAGTAGAGGAGCACCTGATGTTCTATTTTCTTAGCCAAATCTAGAATCAGGGCTGGTGCAAGGGTTTTTGACACCCTAGGCAACATCTCAGTTTGACGCCCCCCCCCCGACACCACCCCCTTTGCCTTGACCATGTATCAGTGGACGCATTAATAAGCCCCAGCATTGAGGTCAGTGGACAGATTAATAACCCCCAGCATTGAGGCCAGTGGACACAATAAAACCCCCAGCATTGATGTCAGTGGACGCATTAAAGACCCCCAGCACTGATGTCAATGGACGCATTAAAGACCCCCAGCATTGATGTCAATGAACGCATTACAGACCCCCAGCATTGATGTCAATGGAGGCAATAAAACCCCCAGCATTAATGTCAGTGGACGCAATAAAACCTCCAGCATTGATGTCAGTGGATGCATTAAAGACCCCCAGCATTGATGTCAATGAACGCATTAAAGACCCCCAGCATTTATGTCAGTGGACGCAATAAAACCCCCAGCATTGATGTCAGTGGATGCATTAAAGACCCCCAGCATTGATGTCAATGAACGCATTAAAGACCCCCAGCAATGATGTCAGTGGACACAATAAAACCCCCAGCATTGATGTCAGTGGACACATTAAAGACCCCAAGCATTGATTTCAATGGACGTATTAAAGACCCCCAGCATTGATGTCAACAGACGCATTAAAGACCCCCAGCATTGATGTCAATGGACGCATTAAAGACCTAAAAATAGATCTAAAAATAAATACATAAAAAACACACTAGGATTCAAGAAAGAATAGACAGTATGCCTCTTGTATTTAGACAATATTTTGCTGATCCCTGAGTTTAGCTTTAATGACCCATGTGTTCCTACACAGTTCTGTGATTTAATATAACTTTTCCCCCAAATGTTACATACAATCTGAAGTATTTGTGGGTAAATCAGTGTGAAAGATGAAATGTTTTAAATGATGAAATCTTAATAGGTACAGTAAGTGTTCTTATAAAATAAATTCAATTGTCACAGCACGAATATAACTTTCTAAGTCTTTGATTGACGGAAATATCATTTTATGAAGAACTCTAAAAATGAGATTAGTGATAGTTTTCAAGAGCTGCATAAATGATTCCAATTTTATCCTAAGAGGTTTTTCTTATGAAATAATTGGATGTTTTTAAGATTAACATATAAGTCTTTCTTACCCACTACACATTTTGAATACAGTTTAGAATTATCCTTCCAAATAACTGCAGGTTTAGGTAAAACTGTATTTAAAATGTATAAATGACATTAAACACTTAAACAATAAATTATATAAAGGGACATGACATTTTCGACTAGGATAGAAACAGATATACACAGTTACTCTCCAGTTACCCATTCTGAACCATACCAAAAATTTCCACCAGACAATAAAGCGGTTGTATTGCCCGCTTGGTGATTTATACCTACAGGTAAGCCTATAATAAAGCTTATCTGTAGGTAAAATGAATATCTCCTAAACATGCGACGGAGATATTTACCCTGTATGCAGCCAGTTATGTCACCGGCGTATGCGCTCAGAAGCAAGGCAAGTTATGCTGGACCTTCAGAGCTTTATACCAAAAAACCAAGGGCTCCCACATGCATTGCGCCAGAGTGACGTCATCACTGCTCCAGCCAATCACACAGCCGAAACGTGCAAACCTGAAGGACAGACCAGGTAAACACGTAAACCCGGATGCCAGCCCTCTCAGTGGTGACCGTACAGTGCTGGAGGGCTTCGTTCCAAGGTAAGTATTTCATAATGTGCTAGTATGCAATGCATACTAGCACATTATGCCATTGCCTTGCAGGTGATTTTAGTTAATTTTAGTTAATTGTTTTCACAAGCCACCCAGCCACGGTTTACAACTGCTTTAACCACTTCCATACAGGGCACGTATACACCTTCCCGCCCAAGCCAATTTTCAGCTTTCAGCACTGTCGCACTTTGAATGGCAATTGCGCGGTCATGCTACACTGTACCCAAACAAAATTGGCGTCCTTTTTTTCCCACAAATAGAGCTTTCTTTTGGTGGTATTTGATCACCTCTGCGATTTTTTTTTGCGCAACAACTAAAAAAGGTCTGAAAATTTTGAAAAAAAAATACTTTTTTATTTTTTTCTGTTAATTTTTTTGTAAATAAGTACGTTTTCTCTTTCAATTACGGGCACTGATATGGCGGCACTGATGGGTACAGATGAGATGGCACTGATGGACATCGATGAGGTAGTACTGACGGGCACAGATGAGGTGGCACTGATTGGCGGCGCTTGTATGCGGCACTGATGGGCACACATAGGCGGCACTGATGGGCACACATAGGCGGCACTGATAGGCACACATAGGCGGCACTGATGGGCACACATAGGCGGCACTGATGGGCACTCATGGGCGGCACTGATGGGCACTCATGAGCGGCACTGGGCACTCATAGGCGGCACAGATAGGCACTCATGGGCGGCACTTATGGGTGGCACTGATGGCTACTTATGGGTGGCACAGATGGGCACTGATAGGTGGGCACTGGGCATGGATGGGCACTGTGGGGTGGCACTGATGGACACTGTAGAGTGGCACTGATGGACAATGTGGGGTGGCACTGATGGACACTGGGGCGACACTGATTTACCTATGTTGCCAGTCAGTGCCCATTTGTGGGCACTGATTGGCATCTTTTTTTTTAAATGCTTTTTTTTTTTTTTTTTCTAGCCTTTTTTTTTCCCAGCTTTTTTTTTTTTTTCATCTGCCCTTCCCTGGTGGTCCAGGGTGGGCATCCCTGGTGGTCCATGTGGCGATCCGAGGGGGGGCTGCGCTGATAAACAATCAGCGCGCACCCCCCCTGTCAGGAGAGCCGCCGATCGGCTCTCCTCTACTCGCGTCTGTCAGACGCGAGTGAGGAAGAGCCATCAACGGCTCTTCCTGTTTACATCGTGATCAGCCGTGATTCGACACGGCTGATCACGTGGTAAAGAGTCTCCGTGAGAGACTCTTTACCGAGATCGGTGTTGCGGGGTGTCAGACTGACACCCCGCAACAACGATCGCCGCGATGCGCGCCCCCGGGGGCGCGCAGCGGCATAGAATCCTGAGGACGTCATATGACGTCCAGTCAGGATTCTACAACCACTTTGCCGACGTCAATCTGTCATTGGCGGGCGGCAAGTGGTTAAATAAAGTTAAATGGCCATAGCAGCCTTTTATTGGAAAAATAGAAAACACACTTTCTTTAACCTCCTTAGCGTTATCCCCGAGCGTGACTCGGGGTGGTTTTTCTATGCTACTATCGGTATCCCCGAGTCACGCTCGGGGTAGATGTGCAGAGCATGCAGTGGCGCGGCTTTCCTTTCGCAGCATCCACAGACAAAGTTACTTACCTTGTCCCTGGATCCTGCGATGCCTCCCCGCTGTGTTAGCGAGCTGGTCCTCACTCGATTCACAGTGTCCCCGTGTGCCGCCGATCTCCGTTCCCTGCGATGTTTTGACGCACCGGGGGCGGAGAACGGCGCCAAATTCAAAAAAGTAAACAAACACATTACATACAGTATACTGTAATCTTATAGATTACAGTACTGTATGTAAAAAATACACACCCCCCTTGTCCCTAGTGGTCTGCCCAGTGCCCTACATGTACTTTTATATAATAAAAACTGTTCTTTCTGACTGCAAACTGTAGATTGTCCATAGCAACCAAAAGTGTCCCTTTATGTCAAAAATGGTTTTAGAGCAGCTAGAAAACAGCGATAATAAATTATAATCACTTGCAGAATTGTGAGATAGCGATTTGTGGGGAAATTCGTCATAAAAAAATAAAAGCAATGACAGCGACAATTCTGCAACTGAGCAAATTTCAGTGATTTTTAGTTGATTACATTATTGAATCATTTTTTATTATAATTACATTATTATTTGTTATAGTTATTTATAATTCTTTATTATATTATAATTTATTATTTTGTTTTTTAAAAAAAATCATACCGGGATGCCTACTAGACTCTTGTTTGGTCAGATTTAAATGAGTTATTCCTAAGAATAGCAGGCCTACAATATAAAACGCCAAATTTCCTTGCAAAATAATTGTACCGCTTTTGGTACGTAATTCCAGACAGAATCATACCGCCAGGGAGGTTAAACCACAAAGCTCTACAGTACACAAAGGTTGCAGATCTTTGAAGGCACAAGGAAAATCCCAGTTTCAGTATCAATGGAACTCCTTAACTATACTAATGCCTCGTACACACGGTCGTTTTTTGTGATGAAAAAAAACGTAATTTTTTCTCATGAAAAAAAAGAGGTTTTTCAAACTTCATTTTAAAAAACAACGTTGCCTACACACCATCGTTTTTTCAAAATGCTCTAGCAAAGCGCGGTTATGTTCAGCATGTACGGCGGCACTCTGTTCCATTCAAGCTCGCGTCATAACTTGCTTCTGAGCATGCGCGGGTTACAACCGTCGTTTTAAGCGTCGTTTTAGCTACACACGGTCATTTTTTTGGACACAAAAAACAACGTTTTGAAAAACGACATAAAAAATTAAAGCATGCTCAAATTTTTTTTTTGTCATTTTTCAGAAGACATAAAACGACGTTTTCCCCACACACGGTCATTTTAAAGATTACGTTTTTTTTTCATCACAAAAAACGACCGTGTATATGCGGCATAAGCCTCCAGCCGCAACATACCACTTCGAGAACAATCTCAAACACATTGCTACAATATGATTTGTATGTGAAATTTTAATTGGCAAATGAAAATAGGTATGCTTGTAAAAATATCTCATTATGTAGGTTAAAAGTATTATGTTGGCAATCCTTTTTTCTTTTTTCGTTCGATCGATTCCTCCATCCACACAATCAGGTGCCAGCTGGGACATTGTATTCTGCCAGAATACACTGATCAGTGACTGCAGCTGATAATTAATGTAACATTTTCCAACATATACCTTAGACAGAATTTAACTAAACAATCCACTCACTACCCTACTGGGTCAGCAAAATTGTGATCAGTATTTGGCCAGTTTTAAGTGTGTAATTTATAATATCTGATTGGCTATCTATTTCTGAGAAGGATTGATTTGAATGTAAACTGCCAAGGGGGCTGGTAACACAGTTTAAAGGGCATGACAATAGAATGAGTAGATGCCTGTAGATGATCCGGTGCCAGATTTGCATCAAGACAATAAAAAAAACTCTCTTTATCCTCCAGATATTAGATTCAATGAATCCCCTTGATTACTAATAGATTTTCGACCAAACATTCCAATGCACATTTGTACAGACATTTTCAGTACATTTAATGAACAACTTAAGCTGTTCGAAACTGCTTCAAATATTTGTCTGCTTTTAACATTTGCTTTTTTAAATGAATGGACTTCTCAAACGAAAATCACATATACGGTTAATAAATTCATTTATTCAGAAAGCATTTTCTATGCTACTCAAATTTTCCCGACACTGCGTCAAAAACTATTTTGATTTGACCTCACTAATGACTAGGAAACTGAATGATTCTTTTAAAAAAAACATTTTTTGAAGTAGGTCCTGCTAATGTATAGCCAGCCTTAGATAAGCAATAAGGTTGGCTTGCCTACGCATGTGTTATTTTTTCCTCTAAGGAAGCTAAACCATTAGGTCTTTAAAACATTGCATGGAAAGAGATTGGGTTCTGGTAACAAAAGAATATTTGAAAACATCCAGTCCTCGAAGGATTAGTTGAATTTGATTAATAGATGCCCACCAATCAGTACTATGCCATGTATGTTTATAGAAGAAAGCTCTATATTAAGCCAGATCCTTAAAGGGGTTGTAAACCTTCGTGTTTTTTCACCTTAACCACTTTAGCCCTGGACCAAATTGATGGTCAATGACCGGGCCACTTTTTGCGATTTGGCACTGCGTCGCTTTAACTGACAATTGCCCGGTCGTGCGACGTGGCTCCCAAACAAAATTGGCGTCCTTTTTCCCACAAATAGAGCTTTCTTTTGGTGGTATTTGATCACCTCTGCTTTTTTTTTTTGCGCTATAAACAAAAATAGAGCGACAATTTTTAAAAAAAAATAATATTTTTTACTTTTTGCTGTAATAAATATCCCCCAAAAAATAAAAGAAAACAATTTTTTTCCTCAGTTTAGGCTGATACGTATTCTTCTACATATTTTTCGTAAAAAAAAATCGCAATAAGCCTTTATTGATTGGTTTGCGGCTTTGCGCAAAAGTTATAGCGTCTACAAAATAGGGCAGAGTTTTATGGCATTTTTATTAGTATTTTTTTTTACTAGTAATGGCGGCGATCAGCGATTTTTATCTGTACTGTGACCTTATGGCGGACACTTCGGTCACTTTTGACACATTTTTGGGACCATTGGCATTTTCATAGCAATCAGTGCTATAAAAATGCATTGATTACTATAAAAATGCCACTGGCAGGGAAGGGGCTGATTCGCGAGGTGACGTAGATCTACGTGACCTCGCGCAGGGGAGCCGACCTGCCGCTGTATAACTGGTGGTGGTGGCGGCTGGTCGGCAAGTAGTTAATGCATCCTATGCATTAAGGTGAAAAACACCTTGCAGTCACCGCCCCCCCGAGCCCCCGTTTTACTTACCTGAGCCCCGAATTTTCGAGGGTTGTTCTCCCCATGCCTGATCGGCTCTTCCGCGAGAGCTGCCGTGGGACCCCAGAAGAGGACGATCGGGGCCACTGTGCAAAACAAACTGCACAGTGGAGGTAAGTATGATATATTTGTTATTTAAAAAAAAAATCCGAAGCTTTGGTACCACTTTAAGCAGAAAGTGAAGAGATATCAAAGGATCACTAGAGGGACCCTTCACATGCAACTTGGCGAGTTATTATTGAATATTTTCTTAGCACTTATATAGGTTTTTCTTTACCTGGTATATCTATATCTAGGCTTTCTGTATAAGAATTGATTGCTGGCTCCTTTCACTAAATACACAATACATTTCTGTTGTTGTGCTGAGCTGTCAATCAAGCGTATAAACTTTCTCCTACCCAATCAATATACTAGTGACATTATATTTCAAAGTGTATCATTCAGGTAATGACATACGGAACCATAAAATCTAAGGCCACTACCAGCAGACTAATGTGACATAGGGGGGTCCCTAGTCATTAATTTTAACACCTTCAAAGACCCCAAACTACTCACCTGTCACTATGAATTCCATAAATTCAATCCATCTACATCCACTGGGAGGGTGAGAGGAAAGTTCTTTCGCTATGTGCTGTCCTCCAGGCTGTCTCTAAATCCCTTCTTGAATCTCAATCCAGTCAGGTAAGTGACCTCTTCAAGCCTAAATATTTAACCTCTTGGCTCCCTGTTTTCCCTACAACCTTTCACATAAGCCCTACACTTTGCCTTTGTGTCCTTTTTCTCCAGGCCTATCTTGAAATGAGTTACCTCTTTGATAAAAGTCTGTTTCTACTTGATTTAACAGGTCAAATTTTATCATATAGGAAAAGTCAGAACCATTAAAGCAGAACTTTCACTTCTACAAAAGTTCCACTTTCAAAAACTGTAAGCAGGCTGGCTCTTTATTGCAGAAGAGACATGAAGTAAAGGAAACCTACCTGTCTGCTCGCAATCTGCTTTAGAACGTACACACGATCGGATTTCCCATCGGAATAAACTTCGACGTTTTTTTCTGACGGAATTCCTCTCAAGCTGTCTTGCATACACACAGAAACACCAAATTCCGACCGTCGAAAACGCGGTGACGTACAACACTACGACGAGCCTAGAATAATGAAGTTCAATGCTTCTGAGCATGCGTCGAATTGTTTCTGAGCATGTGTGTTATTTTCTCTGTCGGAATTCCATGCAGACGAATGGTATTTCTGATATAATTTTTTTGTGTCGGAAAAAAAGAGAACATGTTCTCTTTCTAAGTCCATCGGAATTTCCGACGGAAAAAGTCCGATGGGGCATACACACGGTCGGAATATTGGATGAAAAAATTCCGTCAGACTTTTTCCATCGGAAATTCCGACCATGTGTACGTGGCATTACAGTACATCATCTGCACCAGCTAATGAAGATGCCCACCGCCCAGCACCCAGAAGTAACGGATTAAAAGATGTCAGCTCTGGCAAGGGACATCAGATCATTGAAGGATAGATGGGTAGATGCAGAGTTTAGCTCCACTTTAAATCTTCCATACCTGATCTAATTCAGAGGCATTTCACAGAGCAGTGGAGCAAAGCCCCATGGGCACCAATGTAATATTGGCACTAATTTTTAAAACTTGAGCAAAAGGAAAACTTTTTTGTTGCCCATAGAAACAAATCAGAACATTTGTTTCAGTTTAAGTTCTGGACTGCAGAAATGACATCTAGAGCCTTGGTCTATAGGAGCAGCAATAATATGTTCCTGTAACAAATTTTCATACATCACTTCCATAGTGCAAAGGCCTTCTAGCCTTTGCAAGTGATAGTATTAGAAGTCACAATCTATTTTTCTTCTGCTGCATCCCTTGTGACCGTCATAGGTAATCTTTGTGTGGACTGAAATGACAAAATAAAAGTGTCTTGTCAAACACTTGCCTACCACAAAGGGTCATTCATTTTTTTCTGAAATATAACACAAACAACACTTGTATCCAGCACTAGACTTGAGAGCGAGCCACTAAGTCCATTTCATGAGTAATATATAAACATGTTAATGTCACTAATTCACTAGCATTAATGTGTGCAGAATATTTGTTTTACAACATAATGACTCTCGAAATTAACAATGACAAGAAATAGTGAATCTTGTAACTTAAAAGACTAACAGCAGAGCCGGCGCTAGACTATTTTGCACCCTACAAGACCAGCTACTTGCGCCCCCCCCCCCCAAAAAAAAACCTGAAATGGCTTTGTGGGGCGTCAATAAATAATAGCACAATAAACTCTTGGATCACAGATTTCAGTGTGTAATGTGTGACAATCTGTCACAGTTTTTTTCATAATGGCAGTTTTTCATTATTTCACTGTGTGCCATTATAAAAAAATATATTAGTGGCAGAACACCAGAAATTCGAATTCAAATCATTTTCGAATTTGAATAGTTTTCAGAAAAAAAAATTATTTGAATTCAAAAATAGTTTTCCAATTTCCAAAGAGAATAAAATAGAATAGAAAACAAAGGAATAGAATAGAAAATAATATAACAGATAATAAAATAATAGAAGATAAAAGCGTAAAACAAAGCAAAATAGAATAGAAAATAAAAGAACAGAATAGACTAGAATATAATATAAACACATAGAATAGAATAACATTTAAAGAATATTACCATCTTCTGATATTTAAATTTCAAATAGAATAAATTTGAATTTGAATAGATTAGAAAAGAATAGAATAGAATGAATATAACCATCTTCCGAAATTTGAATTTCGAATAGAATAAATTTGAATAGAAGGAATAGAATAGAAAATAAAAGAATAGAAAATAATAATAAAAAAAGAATATCATTAAAACAATAGAATAGATTAGATTAGAATAGAAAGACTATAACCATTTTGCCAAAAAAATATTTTCTATCCTAGTTTGTTTTGTTTTACTCTATTATATTATATTCTTTTATTTTCTGTCATATTCTTTTCTTTTCTATTCATTTTTTCTATTATTTTCTATTCTATTTTATTCTCTTTGGAAATTGGAAAACGATTTAAATTCACAAATGATTCGAATTCGCAAATGATTCGAATTCAAAAATGTTTTGAATTCAAAAACTTTTTGAAATTGATTCAAAAACTTTTCAAAACGATCCGAATTTGAATCGATTCAAAAATGAATAAACAAAACAAATTCTGAAAACAAATTAAACAAATTAAACAAATTTTCCTAAACAAATTTATGTAAATAATGAATCAAAACGAAACAAAACAAAACACATTTTTTTCATTCTGCACATGTCTACTGCTGAGCCCTGAACTCTACATCAAATACCCCTGACCCCTGAACTCTGCGTCACTTTCTACTGACCTCTGTCTCATCTTTTGCTGACTCCTGAACTCTCTTTCATTTACGACTGACCTCTGAACAATGCGTAATTTTCTACTGCTCCCTGAGTTCAGAGGTCAGTAGTGACAGAGAGTACAGAGTGCAGTAGTAAGTGTCCCTCTGTCTCTGAGTACCAACAGCCCTCCTCTGCACTGCTTATCTCTGCCCCCCTTCTCCCTGAACTCTTCACAGTACTCATTTTACTGCAGCTCCGGCTCTTCTCCCCTTCTCCTATTCCCTGCTCCAGTAGGTGGGGCTAAATTACAGCTAATCAAGGAAATTGCTAAATAAATTGCAGTGCTTAAATAAATAAACGTATACCAAAGTATAAAACACAATTAGAGTAAAGTGTTATAATAATAAAGTCCCAAATTAAAGTGTAAATAGCAATGGTGTCCAAGGTGTGTCAGTATTTACTGAGACATAAATCCATATTCCATACCACCACTGCAGTGACCTGTTGACACCAGAGTATTGTGAATCTCCTCCACCAGTAGACAAAGGGCCAGATTCTTAAAAGGTTTACGACGGCGCAACGCCATTTGCGCCGTCGTCTATGCAAATTAGCTATTTACGCCGATTCCTGAACGTACGCGCGGACGACGCAGTGAATTTACGACATTTCCGTAAGCGTAAACTTGCCCCTGCTATATGAGGGGCAAGTTTACGTAGGTCCGTCGTATGCCATGTTAAGTATGGCGTTGGGTCAGCGTCGTCTTTTTCCGTTGTTTACGTCGTTTTCCTAAGTCGTTCGCGAATACGACTTTACGTCAATGACGCTCACGTCGGCGTCATTGATGTTTTCCGTCATGAGCTGGAGCATGCGCACTGGGCTATTTTTATGCCCGGCGCATGCGCAGTTCGATCATTTGAATTTCGCGGCCTTACGCCGGGCCATTTAAACTACCCTGCCGCAAATTATGGAGAAAGTGCTTGGAGAATACGGCACTTGCTCCAGTAATTTGCGGCGGCGTAGTGTAAATGACTTACGCTACGCCGCCGCGGATTCTACCAGAATCTGGCCCAAAATGCACATTTACCCCAAGGATGTGCTGCCAAGTGATAAGCAGCAAAAGAGCTCAATGTATCCAACAACTAGGCATCAGGTCTGGCCAACTTCTCCCTTAATCCTCCATTTAGAGTTGTCATCCACTCATAAGCTCATGAAGTAACACCACACACCATAAATAAAATATATCTCATAGTGTAGCATTTATTAAAACCAAATCTCCAGAAGCAAAAGAGTAACCCATAAAATCCAACTTTAGATAAATCCACTGACAGGCTGGAATACAAGGCAATGCCACTCTGCCACACCATGAATCGATGTGGCAGCGTTACGTCACACATGTGGCTACATAAAACATGTTTTATTCAAATATGTGTTCTCAGTGGCCAATCACATGCCTCCCCGATGATATGACATGATGGATAAGTATCTGCCTGTATTTTTCGAGAGGATTTATCCGCAGAAACGGTCCGCTGAACCGTATCTGCGGATAAATCCTCCCGTGTGTATGGGGCCTAAGAATTGATGCTGATTTGAATCCAATGGGTAGTCACACTAAATATTAACTTTAATTTTAAAAAAAATTCTGTTAACTCACTTTGCATTTTGGAAATAAAAAAAAATGAACAATTAAAATATATATTTTTGAAAGCATTCTTACTTTACATAATTTCTAAAACTTTTGCACCTCTCTGCCAAATGATTTGAACCAGTGCACACAGCAAGGTCCATAAAGACATCAATGAGTGAGTTTGGGGTGGAGGAACTGGCCTGCACCTGATAGAACACCATTGGGAGGAATTAGAGCGGAGACTGTGAGCCAGGCCTTCTTGCCCAACATCAGTGCCTGACCTCACAAATGTGTTTCTCAAAGAATGGTCAAACATTCCCATAGACACGCTACTAAAACTTGTGGATAGCTTCCCCAGAAGAGTTGGAGCTGTTATAGCTGCAAAGAGAGAGCGAGAGAGAGAGAGAGAGAGAGAGAGAAAAAGAGAGAGAGAGAAATAGAGGAGGAGAGAGATAGAACTGTTCATTTCTTTAAAGATAATTTCATTGATATGAAGGGCTACATGAAATTGGATTTTCTTACTGTCTTTAAAGTTGTAAAAATGTAGTAGTTTATATTATGTTCATCCATCAACATTGTTTTAGAATAACATACTGTGTCTGTCATTATCTCAATAGGGCACTAGGTGACCTTTGAAGCGGTCTCTGCAATACACAGATGCATGTATATCTACTTACATCAGTTTCCCCAGGTTAACCAACATTTGCTCAAAGAACATTTTGGGATATTTTGCAGGTAATTCTTTTGTGCCAACATGATTTTTTATTCCAGGTCTTTTATTACTGATGAATTGCCATGCAGGAGCTCTCTGTATATTATCAGCAAGCTGCCACATAGTCCCCTATACTTGTATTGCAGAGTTGAAAAAAAAGAAAAGATAGGAGTTGACCAAGGTATACAGTATGGTATAGGAGATATAATGATATCAATTTGTTCAGAAAAAAAACTGTAAAAGAGTAGAAAATCTTTAAGTTGCATAAAAGATGTAATCTGACTATTCTAATAATGTTATCATATTGGTGTGCATTGATTTTCTTAACTACATATTCATTTAATAGCGGTAAAACATGAACTTTAGCTCCATGGCAGCCATCTGTGTAAAATTTTGATAAGTCTCTGTTGCCCAGTTTCAGGTGAGTCAATAGTTACTGTTGCCATGTAGTATACACATAATTTCTCTGAAGATGTTATTGCATGCTTACCGACTCTTGTAATCAGATATAATTCAGTGCAAGACAGGAAGCTGCTTCTTAAAATTTCATATCCTGCTTTAATTTAATTCTACATACATGTACTGTTTTCAGGAAATTATGTATGGTTTATATTGTAAGTTGATTTACAGTAATGCACTGGTACTGCCATTGTATATATTACATATATATGGTTTTGTTAAAACTGATTGCTTCCAGGCATGGAGCTTAGTACAAGGCAGCATAGCCAGATTGGTCACCTTATATACAGTTGTGCTCGTAAGTTTACATACCCTGGCAGAATTTATGATTTCTTGGCCTTTTTTCAAAGAATGTGAATGATAACACAAAAATATTTCTTTAACTCATGGTTAGTGCTTGGCTGAAGCCATTATCAATCAACGGTGCTTACTCTTTTTAAATCATAATGAGAACAGAAACTACCCAAATGACCCTGATCAAAAGTTTACATACCCAGGTAATTTTGGCCTGATAACATGCACACAAGTTGACACAAAGTGGTTTGAATAGCTAACCATCCTCATATGTGATCTGTTTGTAATTAGTATGTGTGTATAAAAGGTCAATGAGTTTCTGGACTCCTGACAGATCCTTGCATCTTTCATCCAGTGCTGCACCGATGTTTCTGGATTCTCAGTCATTGAGAAAGAAAAATAATTGTCAAAGAATCTGCAGGAAAAGGTAGTTGAACTGTATAAAACAGGAAAGGCATATACAAAGATATCAAAGGAATTGAGAATGCCAATCGGCAGTGTTCAAACTCTAATCAAGAAGTGGAAAATGAGGGGTTCTGTTGAAACCAAAACATGGTCTGGTAGACCAACTAAAAATTTCAGCCACAACTGCCAGGAAAATTGTTCACACTGCAAAGAAAAACCCACAAATAACTTCAGGTGAAAAACAGGACTCTCTGAAAACATGTGGTGTGGCTGTTTCAAGATGCACAATAAGGAGGCACTTGAAGAAAGTTGGGCTGCATGATCGAGTTGCCTGAAGAAAGCCATTACTACGCAAATGCCACAAAGTATTCAATTTACAATATGCCAAACAGCACAGAGATAAGCTTTAAACCTTTTGGCACAAAGTCATTTGGAGTGATAAAACCAAAATTGAGCTTTTAGGCCACAACCATAAATGCTACATTTGAAGAGGAGTCAACAAGGCCTATGATGAAAGGTACACCATCCCTACTGTGAAACACGGAGGTGGATCGCTGATGTTTTGGGGATGTGTGCGCTACAAAGGCACAGGAAATTTGGTCAAAATTGATGGCAAGATGAATGCAGTATGTTATCAAAAAATACTGGAGGAACATTTGCATTCATCAGCCAGGAAGCTGCGCATGGGACATACTTGGACATTCCAACATGACAATGATCCAAAACACAAGGCCAAGTTGATCTGTCATTGGCTACAGCAGAATTAAGTGAAGGTTCTGGAGTGGCCATCTCAGTCTCCTGACCTCAATATCATTGAGCCACTCTGGGGAGATCTCAAATGTGCAGTTCATGCAAGACGACCCAATAATTTCCAGGAGGCTTTTTGCCAAGAGGAATGGGCACATCATGGGGACAAGGTACTTCCTCACCGTGACATGATCGCGGGCGTGCCCCCGGACATCGAGTCCACGGAACCCGCGGTCGGAGTCACGGAGCTTGCGACGGGTGCGCACGCGTCCACAATGCCGCTTCTTAATGGGAATGTATATATATACGTCCTTTTGCCTGCCCGTGCCATTCTGCCGCAATATATCTGCGTGCGGCGGTCGGCATGTGGTTAATGTAGCAAAAAATAAAAAGGCCAGTGGTGATTAAATACCACCAAAAGAAAGTCATATCTGTCTCATAAAATGATAATAAATTCCTTTGGATAGTGTTGCATAACTAAGTAATTGTCATTCAGTGCTACAGTGAAAAAAGTGTGACAGTGCTAAAAACTGAAAAAATGCTTGGGCAGGAAGGGGGTGAAACAGTCTGGTCTTGAAGTGGTTAAACTGGAAGCTCAGGAGTCTATTTAATCCTGCAGTTGAAATAAACAACAACTTTCATTTAGGTAGTTTTCTTTTTTATATATCAAAATACAGATGTTGATGAGCTGTTGCTTGCAATAATCAGTGGTCTCAGCACTGTGTACAGACAATGTCAATACATGAATACTCTGCTTTTTAAACCAGTAAACTCTACAGCTTGTTTCTTGTAAAATGGAGTAAAACTAAATGCAGTCATGGAATACCAGAAAAGCAAGAGCTCTTTAATCCTGATTCTCCATGCATCACAGGCATCTCTGAACTTCCCTAAGAAAGCACCTGTGGAGAATGAGTTTAGATATGCATATGTAAAGATGGAGTTCAGTTACGCATTCTAGTATATCCTCTTCAAGCAGATCTCTGAAGTTGCTATGCACGTTTGTTCTTAGCTGATGTTATCTAACAATATTATCCTCCTCATTTCACAAAAAAAAAATGATGGTGTTCAATGAAAGGAAATATACTTGAAACAGTGGGGTTGCTTTACTAAAACTGAAGAGTACACAAGCTGATGCAGCTCTACAGGTTAGCCAATAAGCTTCTAACTTCAGCATGTTCAATTATGCTTTGACAATAAAACTTGGAAGCTAATTGGTTTCTGTGAGGAGCTGCGTCAGATTTTGAACCCCCCCCCCCCCTACTTTTGAAAATCCCAATATCTGGGGTTGCTTGTAATTTAACTAGTGTATTTACAGTGGGTACGGAAAGTATTCAGACCCCCTTACATTTTTCACTTTTTGTTATATTGCATATATATTGTTATATTTGCTAAAATTATTTAAGTTAATTTTTGTTCCTCATTAATGTACACAAAAGACCCCATATTGACAGAAAAACACAGAATTGTTGAAATTTTTGCAGATTTATTAAAAAAGAAAAACTGAAATATCACATGGTCCTAAGTATTCAGACCCTTTGCTGTGACACTCATATATTTAACTTGGGTGATGTCCATTTGTTCTGATCATCCTTGAGATGGTTCTTCTCAATCATTTAAGTCCAGCTGTGTTTGATTATACTGATTGGACTTGATTAGGAAAGCCACACACCTGTCTATATAAGACCTTACAGCTCACAGAATATGTCAGAGCAAATGAGAATCATGAGGTCAACGGAACTGCCTGAAAAGCTCGGAGACAAAATTGTAGCAAGGCACAGATCTGGCCATGGTTACAAAAAAAATCTGCTGCACTTAAGGTTCCTAAGAGCACAGTGGCCTCCAAAATCCTTAAATGGAAGACGTTTGGGACGACCAGAACTCTTCCTAGAGCTGGCCGGCCAGCCAAACTGAGCTATCGGGGGAGAAGAGCCTTGGTGAGAGAGGTAAAGAAGAACCCAAAGATCACTGCGGCTGAGCTCCAGAGATGCAGCCGGAGATGGGAGAAAGTTGTAGAAAGTCAACCATCACTGCAGCCCTCCACCAGTCCGGGCTTTATGGCAGATTGGCCCGACAGAAGCCTCTCCTCAGTGCAAGACACATGAAAGCCTGCATGGAGTTTGCTAAAAAAAAAAACACCTGAAAGACTCCAAGATGGTGAGAAATAAGATTCTTTGGGCTGATGAGACCAAGATAGAACTTTTTGGCCTTAATTCTAAGCGGTATGTGTGGAGAAAACCAGGCACTGCTCATCACCTGTCCAATACAGTCCCAACAGTGAAACATGGTGGTGGCAGCATCATGCTGTGGGGGTGTTTTTCAGCTGCAGGGACAGGACAACTGGTTGCAATCGAGGGAAAGATGAATGCGGCCAAGTACAGGGATATCCTGGACGAAAACCTTCTCCATAGTGCTCAGGACCTCAGACTGGGCCGAAGGTTTGCCTTCCAACAAGACAATGACCCTAAGCACACAGCTAAAATAACGAAGGAGTGGCTTCACAACAACTCCGTGACTGTTCTTAAATGGCCCAGCCAGAGCCCTGACTTAAACCCAATTGAGCATTTCTGGAAAGACCTAAAAATGGCTGTCCACCAACGTTTACCATCCAACCTGACAGAACTGGAGAGGATCTGCAAGGAGGAATGGCAGAGGATCCCCAAATCCAGATGTGAAAAACTTGTTGAATATTTCCCAAAAATACTGAGCAAAGGATCTGAATACTTAGTACCATGTGATATTTCAGTTTTTCCTTTTTAATAAATCTGCAAAAATGTCAACAATTCTGTGTTTTTCGTGCAATATGGTGTGCTGTGTGTACATTAATGAGGACAAAAAATGAACTTAAATGATTTTAGAAAATGGCTGCAATGTAAAAAAGAGTGAAAAATTGGGGGGGTCTGAATACTTTCCGTACCCACTGTATTTGGGATATTCTTTTTGACTTAAAGTGATACTAAAGTCTTGTTTTCTTTTTCTTTAAAAATAACAAACATGTTATACTTACCTGCTCTGTGTAGTTTTTTTTCACAGAGCAGCCCGGATCTTCCTCTTCTTGGGTCCCTTGCTGGCGCTCCTAGCCCCTCCCTCCTGTTGAGTGCCCCGACAGCAAGCAGCTTGCAAGGGGGGGCACCTGATCCAAGCCACTGCTCTGCGTGTCCATTCAGACAGCGAGCCATGGTTTCGACCCCGCCCCCTCTTTCTCCTCATTGGCTAACTGACTTTGATTGACAGAAGTGGAACCAATGGTGCTGCTGATGTATCTCTGCCAATCAGGAGGGAGAGTCCCGAGGCACTTTTGTACATCGCTGGATTGAGATGGGGCTCAGGTAAATATTAGGGGGAATGAGGGGGGCTGCTGCACACTGAAAATATTTTATCTTGATGCATAGAAGATAAAAAAAAAACTTCTGCCTTTACAACCACTTTAATGTGTAACTAAACCCACCAATTGTAACTATTTTCAAAATGGTCAAATTCAAGGCATGACGTAAATAGCAATCATATTTGCTTGTACTGTGGATATTAGGGTATCATCCCTTTAATACAGGACACACATTAATTACACAGGTCCTCTGGTTTATTAAGGTAGTAATTAAACTCACTTTGTGCCTTATCTGCAATAAATCTGGATCAGAACCTGTTTAATTAACCACTTAAGGACCACCTCCTGCACATATACGTCAGCAGAATGGCACGGCTGGGCACATTTAAGTACATGTACCCAGCCGTGGGTCGTGGGCGCGCGCCCGTGGCGTGCTCCCGTGACCCGGTCCGAAGCTCTGTGACCGGAACCGCAGGACCCGCAGACCCAATCGCCGTTGGTGTCCCGCGATCAGTCCCCGGAGCTGAAGAACGGGGAGAGCCGCGTGTAAACACGGCTTCCCTGTTCTTCACTGTGACGGCTGCATCGATCGTGTCATCCCTTTTAGAGGGAGACACAATCGATGACGTCACTCCTACAGCCACACCCCCCTACAGTTGTAAACACACACTAGGTGAAACATAACTCCTTCAGCGCCCCCTGTGGTTAACTCCCAAACTGCAACTGTCATTTCCACAGTAAACAATGCATTTTAAATGCATTTTTTGCTGTGAAAATGATAATGGTCCCAAAAATGTGTCAAAATTGTCCGAAGTGTCCGCCATAATGTCGCAGTCACGAAAAAAATCGCTGATCGCCGCCATTAGTAGTAAAAAAATATCTTTTTATAAAAATGCAATAAAACTATCCCCTATTTTGTAAACGCTATACATTTTGTGCAAACCAACCGATAAATGCTTATTGCGATTTTTTTTACCAAAAATATGTAGAAGAATACGTATCGGCCTAAACTGAGGAAATTTTTTTTATATATATTTTTGGGGGATATTTAATATTGCAAAAAGTAAAAAATATTGAATTTTTGTTTATAGCGCAAAAAATAAAAACCGCAGAGGTGATCAAATACCACCAAAAGAAAGCTCTATTTCTGGGAAAAAATTTTGTTATTCATTATTGCCGCAAGTCCGGTTTTAAATGCCTTTTTTTCCTTTCAGAAATGACACTTTGTGCAGGGACGTTTCTATGTACGGGAAACATGCGCTATTTCACATGCTAACTTTACACCCCCCCTAGGTACGAAATTTAAAGTAATATTTCACTTTTATTGTTTCACTTTTAGCATTATTAAATTCACTGCTCTCGAAAAAACGGCCGTTTTTAAAACTTTTTTTGCATTGATACATGTCCCCTGGCACAGGACCCAGGTCCCCAAACACTTTTTAGGACAATAACTTGCATATTAGCCTTTAAAATTAGCACTTTAGATTTCTCCCATAGACTTTAACAAGGTGTTTCCGCAGCCTTTCGAATTTGTTTGTTGTTCGCCGAACAGGCGAACAGGCAATGTTCAAGTCGAACATGAGTTTGACTCGAACTCGAAGCTCATCCCTACTGCAGAGGTTATTACATGCTTTAGAATATAGATTATGCTAAAAGATTTACACCCTTCTCCTGGGCTTTCTTATTATGTGCATGGGCTAAGAGAGCCACTTCAAGAACCAGTGTACCTCCATTGCCCTAAAAGGGTTGGGAGGTTGAGCAGATTTGCAGTAAAGTATTGCAAAAGGAAAGGTGTACATGGGCGGGGCAGCCCATAAAACAGAAATTCCCCAGCGCACACTCCATCTACAGGGAGTGCAGAATTGTTAGGCAAGTTGTATTTTGAGGATTAATGTTATTATTGAACAACAACCATGTTCTCAATGAACCCAAAAAACTCATTAATATCAAAGCTGAATATTTTTGGAAGTAGTTTTTAGTTTGTTTTTAGTTTTAGCTATTTTAGGGGGATATCTGTGTGTGCAGGTGACTATTACTGTGCATAATTATTAGGCAACTTAACAAAAAAAAAATATATACCCATTTCAATTATTTATTTTTACCAGTGAAACCAATATAACATCTCAACATTCACAAATATACATTTCTGACATTCAAAAACAAAACAAAAACAAATCAGTGACCAATATAGCCACCTTTCTTTGCAAGGACACTCAAAAGCCTGCCATCCATGGATTCTGTCAGTGTTTTGATCTGTTCACCATCAACATTGCGTGCAGCAGCAACCACAGCCTCCCAGACACTGTTCAGAGAGGTGTACTGTTTTCCCTCCTTGTAAATCTCACATTTGATGATGGACCACAGGTTCTCAATGGGGTTCAGATCAGGTGAACAAGGAGGCCATGTCATTAGTTTTTCTTCTTTTATACCCTTTCTTGCCAGCCACGCTGTGGAGTACTTGGACGCGTGTGATGGAGCATTGTCCTGCATGAAAATCATGTTTTTCTTGAAGGATGCAGACTTCTTCCTGTATCACTGCTTGAAGAAGGTGTCTTCCAGAAACTGGCAGTAGGACTGGGAGTTGAGCTTGACTCCATCCTCAACCCGAAAAGGCCCCACAAGCTCATCTTTGATGATACCAGCCCAAACCAGTACTACACCTCCACCTTGCTGGCGTCTGAGTCGGACTGGAGCTCTCTGCCCTTTACCAATCCAGCCACGGGCCCATCCATCTGGCCCATCAAGACTCACTCTCATTTCATCAGTCCATAAAACCTTAGAAAAATCATTCTTGAGATATTTCTTGGCCCAGTCTTGACGTTACAGCTTGTGTGTCTTGTTCAGTGGTGGTCGTCTTTCAGCCTTTCTTACCTTGGCCATGTCTCTGAGTATTGCACACCTTGTGCTTTTGGGCACTCCAGTGATGTTGCAGCTCTGAAATATGGCCAAACTGGTGGCAAGTGGCATCTTGGCAGCTGCACGCTTGACTTTTCTCAGTTCATGGGCAGTTATTTTGCGCCTTGGTTTTTCTAAAAGGTTCTTGCGACCCTGTTGACTATTTTGAATGAAACGCTTGATTGTTCGATGATCACGCTTCAGAAGCTTTGCAATTTTAAGAGTGCTGCATCCCTCTGCAAGATATCTCACTATTTTTGACTTTTCTGAGCCTGTCAAGTCCTTCTTTTGACCCATTTTGCCAAAGGAAAGGAAGTTGACTAATAATTATGCACACCTGATATAGGGCGTTGATGTCATTAGACCACACCCCTTCTCATTACAGAGATGCACATCACCTAATATGCTTAGTTGGTAGTAGGCTTTCGAGCCTATACAGCTTGGAGTAAGACAACATGCATAAAGAGGATGATGTGGTCAAAATACTCATTTGCCTAATAATTCTGCACTCCCTGTAGTCAGAAAAAAAAACAGCCTGTATAAGCTTTTCAAATAGATTAAAGCGCACAGGGCACAGTGACACTGGGGGGGGGGGGGGGTTACTAAAAGTGGCACACACAAAATGTGTTACCAATAAGCTTCTAACTTCAGCATGTTCTGTTAAGCTTTGACAATGAAATCATTTGACAATGTAATCTTGGTTTCTGTGCACCATATTTAGGGCAGCCATCACAAATTTTGGGGCCCCTTACACAGCTTTAGGCTGGGCTCCCCTGGAGCAGAGAACCGGGGGGTGGGGGCCTCCTCTCTCCTGCCACGAGATGATAAGCGGGGGGGTTGTGGCAGCGAAAGTGTCATCTCTTCTCTTCTCTCGTGGCAACAAAAGTGTCATCTCTTCTCTCTCCTGCCGCGAGTTGCTAAAGTCAGTCGAAAAAAAATGGGGGGTGGGCCCCTGCCGTGAGTTGCTAAAGGGGGGGGACAGAGAAAAAAAAAGGGGGGCCACCGGGCCTCTTACAGGTGTAATGCCTGTACCCCCTGATGGCTGCCCTGACCATATTGTTGCACCAGATTATGTGTGCACCAGTTTTAGTAAATCTTCCCTTGTGTCTCAGCAAAGAACATCACCTAACTCCCTTTTGCTCGCCTTACCTGCATTCCTTTACAGTTCTTTCCTCTTCCATAATTTTTATGAATTGTTAAAACGTTGTGCTCCCCTATCATGGTAAATATAAAAGAGATAGTGCAGCGCTAATCAAAGTCCATAAATCAAGAAATCATCCAAGTGATTTTCAAACGTGACTTATAGTTGGTACATGCAGGTGATGAACGTGGAATACAGTAAGAGACCTCCACCGATATTATAAATGGCCGCTCACCTCACAATATGGACCCTCAGTTGAAAAAAGGGTCATAAGCACTTTCCCATGTGGGTAAAATCCAGGTTTATATTCCAATATAAAGAGTCACAGGACAGACAGGCAGGCTCACAGGTAGATCCAATGGAACGGATAACTATCCGCTGAAGAAGTCCCGCCTTTAGGGACACAACGTTCAGATGGGAGGAACGTGACGTCACGCACAGCCTTCCACACTACTATCACGCTGTTTACCTGGCACTGGATATAGTGCCTTTGTTTGTAAGTGCTATTCTTTTATATTAAACGTTTGTATCATTATGGTTTGTTATTCTTTTTACATGATATGACACATCTCTCATTGGATCTACCTGTGAGCCCGCCTGTCTGTCCTGTGACTCTTTATATTGGAATATAAACCTGGATTTTACCCATATGGGAAAGTGCTTATGACCCTTTTTCATACCTCATATTGTGAGGTGAGCGGCCATTTCTGATATCGGTGGAGGTCTCTCACTGTATTCCACGTTCACCACCTGCATGTACCAACTATAAGTCACGTTTGAAGATCACTTGGATGATTTCTTGATTTATGGACTTTGATTAGCGCTGCACTATATCTCTTTTATATTTACTATAGAATTTTTTTTGAAATTGACTCCTAGGGCCTGATTTACTAAGCTATGTGCGCTGCGCTGGTTCATGCATTAATTAGTACTCCGGGTGGAGGCTTAATCAGGCGCATGAACCAGCGTAGCAGCCGGCGCATTGAAACTAATATGTAAAGCCGCGCCGAACTCCCTATAGAAGTCTATGGGAGAAATCAAAAGTGTTCATTTTAAAGGCTAATCTGCAAGTTTAGTCCTAAAAAGTGTTTGGGGACCTCAGTCCTGCCCCAGGGAACATGTATCAATGCTTTTTTTATTTTTTAAAACGGCCGTTTTTTCGGGAGCAGTGAAATTAATAATTCTTAAAGTGAAACAATAAAAGTGAAATATTCCTTTAAATTTCGTACCTAGGGGGGGTGTAATGTCAGCATGTGAAATAGCGCATTTTTCCCGCACTTAGAACTCCCCCTGCACAAAGTGACATTCTGAAGGAAAAAAGTCATTTAAAAATTCACACGCGGCTATAATGAATTGTCGGCTCTGACAATTCTAAAGGGATTCATTCATAAAACAAACAAAAAAATGTGTAGGGGTTCCCCCAAATTAAATTACCAGGCCCTTCAGGTCTGGAATGGATATTAAGGGGAACCCCGCCGTAAAAACCAAAAAAAAAAAAAGACGTGCGGTTCCCGGCAAATATCCATTCCAGACCCTTCAGGTCTGGTGTGGATTTTAAGGGGAACTCCACCCCAAATTGAAAAAAAAAATGGCGTGGAGTCCCCCTAAAAATCCACACCAGACCCTTATCCGAGCACGTTGACCTGGCCGGCCGCAGAAAAGAGGGGGGGACAGAGTGCGGCCCCCCCCCTCTCCTGAACCGCACCAGGCCACATGCCCTCAACATGGGGAGGATGTCCCCATGTTGATGGGGACAAGGGTCTCATCCCCACAACCCTTGCCCGGTGGTTGTGGGGGTATGCGGGCGGGAGGTTTATCAGAATCTGGAAGACCCCTTTAACAAAGGGGACCCCCAGATCCTGACCCCCCCCCTGTGTGAAATGGTAATGGGGTACATTGTACCTCTACCATTTCACCCCAAAAAAAATGTCAAAGTGATAAAAATGACAGTAGCCGGTTTTTGACAAATCTTTTAATAAAATCTTCTTTTCTTCTTTCCTTCGGGGTTCTTCCGCTGCCTCTTTCTTCTAGTCCACATCTTGCCCGACGTCTTCTTCTATCTTCTCCGTCCGTCCTTCCGCCTTCTGGTCCCGCATCTTGCCCGTTGTCTTCTCCGCCAGCCTCCTCGTCCGCATCTTGGGTCTTCTGCGGTCTTCTTCTCGGTCCGCCGCCTTCTCGTCCCCTGCGTTTGAATTGTAATTGGCCGCCGTTTTCCCGCTCCTGGGACCCGCCCCCCTCTGACGCCACAAGTAAACTCCTTAGAAGGTCATGTGCGTCAGAGGGGGGCGGGGTCGCAGAGCGTCACACAGCGGGGGAATTCAATTTCAATCGCGCCGCCCGGAGAAGAAGTTCCCGCCGTGTCACACTCATGTGACCCCGCCCCCCTCTGACGCACATGACCTTCTAAGGAGTTTACTTGTGGCGTCAGAGGGGGGCGGGTCCCAGGAGCGGGAAAACGGCGGCCAATTACAATTCAAACGCAGGGGACGAGAAGGCGGCGGACCGAGAAGAAGACCGCAGAAGACCCAAGATGCGGACGAGGAGGCTGGCGGAGAAGACAACGGGCAAGATGCGGGACCAGAAGGCGGAAGGACGGACGGAGAAGATAGAAGAAGACGTCGGGCAAGATGTGGACTAGAAGAAAGAGGCAGCGGAAGAACCCCGAAGGAAAGAAGAAAAGAAGATTTTATTAAAAGATTTGTCAAAAACCGGCTACTGTCATTTTTATCACTTTGACATTTTTTTTGGGGTGAAATGGTAGAGGTACAATGTACCCCATTACCATTTCACACAGGGGGGGGGTCAGGATCTGGGGGTCCCCTTTGTTAAAGGGGTCTTCCAGATTCTGATAAACCTCCCGCCCGCATACCCCCACAACCACCGGGCAAGGGTTGTGGGGATGAGACCCTTGTCCCCATCAACATGGGGACATCCTCCCCATGTTGAGGGCATGTGGCCTGGTGCGGTTCAGGAGAGGGGGGGGGCCGCACTCTGTCCCCCCCTCTTTTCTGCGGCCGGCCAGGTCAACGTGCTCGGATAAGGGTCTGGTGTGGATTTTTAGGGGAACTCCACGCCATTTTTTTTTTCAATTTGGGGTGGAGTTCCCCTTAAAATCCACACCAGACCTGAAGGGTCTGGAATGGATATTTGCCGGGAACCGCACGTCTTTTTTTTTGGGGGTTTTTACGGCGGGGTTCCCCTTAATATCCATTCCAGACCTGAAGGGCCTGGTAATTTAATTTGGAGGGACCCCCTTTTTTTTTTTTTTTTTTTAATGAGCAATGACTCTATTCTTTATAGCCATGAGTACTTTAACCACTTGCCCACCGGGTTAATTCTGGCACTTCTCTCCTTCATGTGAAAATCACAATTTGTTGGCTAGAAAATTAATCAGAACCCCCAAACATTATATATTTTTTTTTAGCAGACATCCTAGGGAATAAAATGGCAGTCATTGCAATACTTTTTGTCACACCGTATTTGCGCAGCGGTCTTACAAGCGCACTTTTTTTGGATAAAAATCACTTTTTTGAATTAAAAAATAAGACAACAATACATTTTGCCCAATTTTTTTCTATATTGTGAAAGATAATGTTACGCCGAGTAAAATGATACCCAACATGTCACGCTTAAAAATTGCGCCCGCTCGTGGCATGGCGTCAAACTTTTACCCTTTAAAAAACTCGATAGGCGACGTTAAAAAAATTCTACAGGTTGCATTTTTTGAGTTGCAGAGTAGGTCTAGGGCTAGAATTATTGCTCTCACTCTAACGATCGCGGCGATACCTCACTTGTGTGGTTTGAATACTGTTTTCAAATGCGGGCGCTACTCGCGTATGCGTTTGCTTCTGTGCGCGAGCTCGTCGCGACGGGGCGCTTTAAAATTTTTTTGGGGGGTTTTCTTATTTATTTTTATTTAGTTTTATAATGTTTTACACTGAAATAAAAAACTAAAAAAAAAATGATCAGTTTTCTTCCTATTACAAGGAATGTAAACATCCCTTGTAATAGGACTAGTGTGTGACAGGTCCTCTTTATGGAGAGAGGCGGGGTCAATAAGGCTGGAAAGCATGGTATTGAAAAAAAAAATAAAAGTTCTCATGCTTTCAGCTGCAATCATGTTCGTTCACCACAGTGGTGTAGTGTATAGCACTTTGACCTAGCAGCAAAAGAGTCGTTGGTTCGAATCCCGCCCGTGACAGCATCTGCATGGAGTTTGCATGTTCTCCCTGTGCCTGCGTGGGTTTCCTCCCACAATATAAAAACACGCTGTAAATCGGTTCCGGTCTAAATAAGCCCTAATATGCAGTAGTATATTAAGGTTTGGTTCTGCCCTAGGCCTGACTACATACCTGCACCTCCTAATAGAAAAATGACCCACCCCTTCCTGTCAAGGTCACACCCTGTTTTTGTATAACCCCGCCCAGTAATTTTCAGGGGACCCACACACTAGTTCTGGGGGGGCACTGGATTCCCTTAACCACTTCCATACCAGGCACTTACGCACCTTCCCGCCCAAGCCAATTTTCAGCTTTCAACACTGTCGCACTTTGAATGGCAATTGCGCGGTCATACAACACTGTACCCAAACAAAATTGGCGTCCTTTTTTCCCCACAAATAGAGCTTTCTTTTGTTGTTATTTGATCACCTCTGCGTTTTTTTTTTTTGCGCAACAACTAAAAAAAGACTGCAAATTTTGAAACAAAAAAACCTTTCTTTTTTTAGGTTAATTTTTTTGTAAATAAGTTTTTCTCTTTCAATTACGGGCACTGATATGGCGGCACTGATGGGCCCCGATGAGATGGCACTGATGGACATCGATGAGGTAGTACTGACGGCACAGATGAGGTGGCATTGATTGGCGGCGCTGCTATGCGGCACTGATGGGCACTCATAGGCGGCACTGATGGGCACTCATGGGCGGCACAGATGGGCGGCACTTATGGGTGGCACTGATGGATACTTATGGGCGGCACTTATGGGTGGCACTGATGGATACTTATGGGTGGCACAGGTGGGCACTGTGCATGGATGGGCACTGTGGGGTGGCACTGATTTTCCCAGTCAGTGCCCATTTGTGGGCACTGATTGGCATCTTTTTTCTTATTTTTTAATGCTTTTTGTTTTTTTGTTCTATATTTTTTTTGTTTTTGCACACCCTGGTGGTCCAGGGTGGGCATCCCTGGTGGTCCAGTGTGGTGATCCGAGGGGGGGCTGCGCTGATAAACAATCAGCGCGAACGCCCCCTGTCAGGAGAGCCGCCGATCGGCTCTCCTATACTCGCGTCTGTAAGACGCGAGTGAGGAAGAGCCATCGATGGCTCTTCCTGTTTACATCGTGATCAGCCGTGATTGGACACGGCTGATCACGTGGTAAAGAGTCTCCGTCTCCGTGAGAGACTCTTTACCGAGATCGGAGATGCAGGGTGTCAGACTGACACCCCGCATCACCGATCGCCGCGCTGCGTGCCCCCACAGGCGCGTGCGGCATGAAATCCTGCAGGACGTCCTGTCAGGATTGTGTAACCACTTCCCGGACGTAAATCGGCCATAGGCTGGGCGGGAAGTGGTTAATTTGCATAGTTTTTCTCTCACTTCCTGTTTGGCTATGGGGCAGGAAGTGAAGGCAAATCTCCCCAATTGGACACAGATAATACAAAATAAACTGACAGGGCCTATAACCCTCCCTCACTCTATCCAAAATGAAAGAAAATAAAACTTGTTGATTATAGTTCTTGTCAGGGGCGGACTGACCATTGAGTCACTCGGGCACTGCCCGAGGGCCCCATGCCACTAGGGGGCCCCATCCGGGTTGCCAGGCTCAGTAAAACCAGGGACAGTATGTAAAAATCTGTGTTTTTTTTTAGATCTGTCCCTGATATGTCCGAAAATGACATGCTTTTAATGTGAATATCCCAAGATTTTAGCTGCCCGCCTCTGCACTACCTCCTGGCGTGGTGGTCATCTGTAAGCCAGAGGGGCCCCATAATCTTCTATTGCCCAGGGGCCCCATGAGTTGTCAGTCCGCCCCTGGTTCTAGTTTAAGCACAAATTTCATAGAGTTTTATTGAGAGCCCTAAGAAAATATAACCATGCCAATAGGCCAGGATAGAGCGTTGCTAATATGTAGGAATGTGTGTGTTAGAGCACCCCACCCAATGTTAACTAAAAAATTATTAATTTGCAAATAAGTATTATCTGCTCATTTTTTTGGGGATGTCTGCACCCCTGATAGTGACAACATTTGTGAGGTGTCTTCACCCTTTCTAATTCATTCACTTCCTGTCACATAGCCAAACAGGAAGTGAGGGTAAAACCTTACTAATATATTTTCTTGTGGACACAGAGATCAATCTAAATAGTTTCCCATTATGTAAATTGCACTCTAGCATTTTGCTGTGTACACCCCAAATTATTAGGGATCTTGGACTTTGGGGTCCATTTACTAAAGGCAAATCCACTCCTACAAGTGCAAAGCAAGGAAGAAAACAAAACAACTTTGCTTCTACAGGATTGGATGTTAAAACCATCAGTGCTTCCTCTCTGATTTTCAGCAACTATGCTTGTACTGCAGAGTGGCTTTGCCTTTACTAAACCCCAAACTAAATAATCATTTGGGGCAGGGATCCTCAAACTACGGCCCTCCAGCTGTTGTAGAACTACACATCCCATGAGGCCTTGTAATGCACTGACATTCACAGACATGACTAGGCATGATGGGAATTGTAGTTCCTGAACAACTGGAGGGCCGTAGTTTGAAGACCCATGATTTGGGGTGTACACAGCAGTGCTGGAGTGCAATTTGCTTAATGGGGACACTAGTTAGATTGACCGGTGTCCCCAAGAAATGACACTGGTAGGGTTTTAACCTCACTTCCTGTTCAGCTGTGTGACAGGAAGTGAAGCCAATTTTAAGAAAAGGGACACAAAGCTCAACACAAAAATAAAAAAACACAAAGCAGGGGTTCTAACACTCACTTGGCTTCCCTCAAACACCCACAATTTGAATAGGATTGCCTTGCGCTAGATTTAAGCACAGTGCTGTAAATCAGCACGTCAAGCCTGTCCACCAATAGCAAACCCCCCCCCCACAGGCCATGTTTGCAGGTTTTCCTTCATCTTGCACATGTGCTTTAAAATAGTCTGGACAGCAATTCTTGATAAGAGAAATCCCCAAAACATGTCCTGTCGGGGGTACTTGAGGGCTGAGGACCACTGCAGAATAAATAAAATACTTACCAGTTTTTGTCTTTAAAGTCAGGGAGAATAAACATGGCAAACATTTCATGATTACACACCAGGAAAGAAGCTTAGACAAAAATCACACATAATTTGTTAGGCCCAAACCTAGTTCAGCTGCAGCTGTCAACATATGTAGCATGAAAAAGTAACAAAAGACAAACTTAACAATTTTAAAGTAATTTTTATTGGTCAACAAAACAAGGAAAGCAAAAAAAGACAAACAAACAAAAATACATTTCAAAATTCTAATTAACCATAGCTTTACACATTTTTCATAAAATAAGGCCACATAGACAAATACATCAAAGTGAACATCATTTAAAAATAAACCAAAACCATTGGCAAAATAAAACAAACCACATTTGTGTTTAGCAACAGCATTTCTGCCAGCCTGCCCCTTCTGAGGGCAGCTGAGGACTGATCGATCCAAGCTTTTTATAACAGTGCTAGTAATGAATCAATTGAAATCACATGAACAAATTGCAGTCTCTAGTTTGGGTGAGCTTGTAATTGGGCACACCTGCAATTAATCCAAACCACGCTCTATGAGCATCCAATGAGTGTTTTTCACCTTTTAAAAAGAAAGGATATTTTTTTTCTAAGTGTTTGAGCATGCTCAGTTCATCACACATGTAGGAACCAAGCTGCAATGGAATGAGAGCTTTTTTTTTTTGGTTTCCCCTGATCTGATGCTTTCCAGCCTGAAGGGGAGGTGTTAAAGACAGAAGTAAACACGCACATTTAATAATCTATTTGTGTGAAAAAAAAGGTTGCCAATTTTGTTTGGGAGCCACGTCGCACGACTGCGCAATTGTCAGTTAAAGCGACGCCGCGCCGAATCACAAAAACTTGCCCGGTCATTGACCAGAAATATGGTCCGGGCTCAAGTGGTTAAAAATTAACAAAACACAAAAGTGAGCCCAATTTTTGGGGATAATGTGAAAGATGATGTTACACTGAGTAAATAGATACCTTACATGTCACGCTTTACTATTGGAAACACTCCTGCAATGGGGCCAAAATGAATTCCGTGAATATCCCCATAGGCGACCTTTTTCTTTTTTTTCCAGGTTACCAGTTTATAGTTACAAAGAAGGTCTAGTGGTAAAAGTATTGCTCTCGCTCTAACGCACGCGTCAATACCTCACATGTGTGGTTTGAACGATGTTTATATATGTGGGCGGGACTTGCGTAAGTCCCGCCCACATATGTAAAAATTATTTTTACTTTTTGCTATAATAAATATCCCCAAAAATATATATTCAAAAAACTAAAAAACCCCTCAGTTTAGGCCGATACGTATTCTACATCTTTTTGGTTCCAAAAAATCGCAAATAGCGTTTAGTGTTTGGTTTTTGCAAAAGTTATAGCGTCTACAAATTTTTTTTTTTTTTTGTTTTAACTAGTTATTGGGGCGATCAGCGATTTTTATCGGTACTGCGACATTATGGTGGACACATCGAACAGTTTTTTGGAACCATTGGCATTTTTCTAGCGATCAGTGCTGTAAAAAATGCATTGCTTACTCAAAAAATGCCACTGGCAGGGAAGGGGTCAACACTAGGTGCGAGGGAGGGGTTAAATATGTTCCCTGGGTGTGTTCTAACTGTAGGGGGGGGGGGGTGGGACTGACATGTGTAAATGACAGATCGCTGTTCATGAAGGGGAACTCCAGACCCCCCCCCAAAAAAAATAAGGTGGGTTCCCTCCAGGTGCATACCAGGCTCTTAGGCTTGGTCTGGAACATAAGGGGTTAAACCGGGGCCCAAAAAAATAGCGTGGGGTCCCCCCCAAGATCCAAACCAAGCCCTTATCCCAGGCACGCAGTCTGGTCAGACAGGAATGGGGGTGGGGACGAGCGAGCGCCCCCCTCCCTCCTGAGCCATACCAGACCACATGCCCTCAACATGGGGGAGTGTGTGCTGTGGGGGAGGGGGGGCACTGCCCCCCCACCCCAAAGCACTCTTGCCCCCATGTCGATAGGGACAAGAGCCTCTTCCCGACAACCCTGGCCGTTGGTTGTCGGGGTATGCGGGCGGAGAGCTTATCAGAATCTGAGAGACCCCTTTAATAAAGGGGTCCCCAGATTCCGGCCCCCCACCCTATGTGAATGAGTATGGGGTACATCGTACCTCTACCCATTCACATGGGGGAAATGTAAAGTAAAAAAAAAACACCACACAGAATAAAATATTTTATTAATCTGCTCCGGAGCCCCCCCTTTCTTCTTTAGCTCTCTTAGAAGGGGGGGTTTCTTCTCTCCCGATCTTCCGCCGGGACCCTGGGCTTCGGTGATTTCTGCCGGGGGAGGGCGCCATCCCTCGGTCCTCTCCGGAGCCTTCCGCCGGATGCCCCCACCCCATTTAAGCTCTTTTTCATTAGGGAGGGGCATCCAGACTTCGGGGTCTTCTGCCGGGGGATGGCGCCTATCCCCCGGTCTTTCCGGTGCCTTCCGCCAGGGTTCCGGTCTTCCTGGTCTTCTGCCGGGGGTGCGCCAACTCCCCGGTCTTTTCTCTTCTGTCTTCTCTGCTCCCTCTTCTGCCTGGCTCCCCCGCGGAGCCAGGGCTTTCTTCCGTCTTCTTTCTTCTCTCTTCCTTCTTCTGCCTGTCTCCTCCGGGAGCCCAGGGCTTGTCTCCGCTGTCTTCTTCCTTCTCTTCCATTCGATGTTGACACGACGAGGTTCCGCGCTGACATGCCGTGTCAGCGGCGGGCATGGACTTATATAGGGCAATGCCACCATGTGACCTCAACCCATGTGACATCACATTCCCTGGGCATGATGGGAATGTGATGTCACATGGGTTGAGGTCACATGGTGGCATTGCCCTATATAAGTCCATGCCCACTGCTCAGACGGCATTCCAGCGCCGGACCTCGTCGTGTCAACATCCAATGGAAGAGAAGGGAGAAGACAGCGGAGACAAGCCCTGTGCTCCGCGGAGGAGACAGGCAGAAGAAGGAAGAGAGAAGAAAGAAGACGGAAGAAAGCCCTGGCTCCGCGGGGGAGCCAGGCAGAAGAGGGAGCAGAGAAGACAGAAGAGAAAAGACCGGGGAGTTGGCGCACCCCCGGCAGAAGACCAGGAAGACCGGAACCCTGGCGGAAGGCACCGGAAAGACCGGGGGATAGGCGCCATCCCCCGGCAGAAGACCCCGAAGTCCGGATGCCCCTCCCTAATGAAAAAGAGCTTAAATGGGGTGGGGGCATCCGGCGGAAGGCTCCGGAGAGGACCGAGGGATGGCGCCCTCCCCCGCAGAAATCACCGAAGCCCAGGGTCCCGGCGGAAGATCGGGAGAGAAGAAACCCCCCCTTCTAAGAGAGCTAAAGAAGAAAGGGGGGGCTCCGGAGCAGATTAATAAAATATTTTATTGTGTGTGGTGTTTTTTTTTTACTTTACATTTCCCCCATGTGAATGGGTAGAGGTACGATGTACCCCATACTCATTCACATAGGGTGGGGGGCCGGCATCTGGGGGCCCCCTTATTAAAGGGAGCTCACAGATTCCGATTAGCCCCGCCCGCATACCCCGACAACCAATGGCAAGGGTTGTCGGGAAGAGGCTCTTGTCCCTATCGACATGGGGGCAAGAGTGCTTTGGGGTGGGGGGGCAGTGCCCCCCTCCCCCACAGCACACACTCCCCCATGTTGAGGGCATGCGGTCTGGTACGGCTCAGGAGGGGGGGGGCCGCTCGCTCGTCCCCTCCCCCATTCCTGTCCGGGCCAGACTGCGTGCTTGGGATGAGGGCTTGGTTTGGATCTGGGGGGGACCCCCGCGCCGAATCGGCGCGGGTTTAACCCCTCACGTTCCGGACCAAGCCTAAGAGCCTAATGTAGCCCTGAAGGGGGACCCGCGCCGATTTCAAGTTTGAAATTTGGCGCCGAGTTCCCCTTCAGGGCTGAAAACAGCTCGGAGATTCCCGTGCGCCGCGTCACGCAGCGCATTCACGGGTACGCCGCTTGGTATTTACCAAGATTTTCACGGCGTACTGACAGGGCGCACGGGAATCCCTGACTTTTCTCTCTGCGCATGCCCAGTATGCAAATGAACCTCCCGAGGTTCAGGCGCACTGTGCAAGCGTACGGGGATCTGTTTTCAAAAAACACTTTCCCTTTCAATTCGGCCCGCCAAACACTTCAAAACACATGTCACTTCACTTCCCCTGCATCCCCCCACCTCCCCCCCTAATAAACTCCCGCCCAAACCCCCGCAATTTATAGTTTAATGTGCCGTGCGCCAGGTCTGTACTGGTGCACAATGCACCCTCTCCTGGGCGCACGGAGCACATTAGTAACTAGGGAAATACACTGCACTAGCAGCGTATTTCTTTAGTAAATGGCCAAACGGCTGCTACTCCTGCTTTTACTCCATGAGTCATGGAGTAAAGGCTTGGTAAATCAGGCCCCCAGTGTTCAGCTGCTTATTATTAGGGTTTTTATTGCGCTGATTTGTCTTCTGTTTTAGATTTCCCCTATCATGGTGCCCAGATATAGGGAAAAATCGCTAGGCCCAAGCACTGTCACATGATTAGAGGAAAACCAGCACTAATGCAATCTCTGATGCTTTTTGTCGTAATTGGTAAATTGTTTAGATATTACATTCCTCCATTCACTGATATATTCTCTTTGTCCCTCTCTGTTTTGACACATGCACATTCATTGGATTCTTGCACTCCATAGATAAGGGCTGTCTCTTTCGGTAAAGAGCATAGCAGAACTGCAAGCTATAGAAAAAAAATTAAATACAGTTTACAGAAGCATCCAGGTGTACAGAATAGGATTTCCCCAAGAAAAAAAAGGTGCCTTGTAGTGCTTGCTCTTATGATAATAATAATAAAGAACTAAAGAACTTATACTAGGATCCAATTCTATGATTTAGCTTAAGATCACATATATATATTAAATTGTGGTAGACGTCACATTCCTTTATATGGTATTATGCAGTAATAGCGTGTAAAAATAAAATACATTTATAAACGTTTAAAGATAAAAAAAAAGAACTACGTTGAAACTTTTGATGTCAAAGATCCATCAAAGCTCCATTACGGGTATTCTGGCAACATAAAAACACTCTTGTTCTTTAAAAAGTTCAAGAAACCCATCAGTATGAAGAGAACAATTTATACTGCAATGACACTGTCAACCTTCAAAAGCAAATATTCAAAGTGGGGACAGTAAAAAGATATTTGGAATTGCTTGAACAACAAATTTTTAAATGCAACCAATCCCATTATTCATCATAATTTGACCTATTATATACAGTGATCAGGCAGCAATATTTTGGATTTTAGTAGACACATTTGGAGGTTACTTTGGTGATAGACAGCTTTAATGAGGTGTCTAACTAAATAAATAAAACAAACCCTAGCCTTCTGACACTTACTACACAGTTTAAGTCCCTGTTACTTTTTCATAGACTGATATACTCTGTGAAGGTAATCGCTTTTACTGCATTGGATAACCACATCAATAGCATAATTAGATGTAGACATGTGCGTTCCCATTCGTAACAAATGGATTTTCGTACAAGTTTGTTAGTATTCGTACATTCGGATCAATTCGAACATCCGAAAAGCTGAAAGAACCAAAATACGAAAATTACGGAATTAAGAATAATTAAAATAACGAACAAGAGAAAATACGAACGTACGATTGGACAATCTTACTAAAATACGAAACACCGAAACAGCAAAAGAACGAAAATGACATCTATAACGTATTTTCATTCGTATTTTCATGTGTGTGTTTTGTAAATCCGTTTCTTTGTCTGTTCGTAAATTTGTGTACTTGTATCGTTCAGCTTATCTCTTTTGTGCTGAGTCACATTGGACAGTGTAAAGCCTCATAAAGACGATCGGACTTCAAACAAACTTTTCTGTGGATTTTTGTCAGAAGGGAGTTGGCCAGACTTTTGAAACCGAAAAAGTTTGTCCGATGGAGCGTACACACGGTCGGATTTTTTGGAAAACGCTAATTTTGAAGTTTGTTGGCAAAAAGTCCAATCGTGTGTACGGGGCTTAAGAGAAAGTCTATCTTAATATGGATTAGCCGCGTGTTGCAATGTATTTACGAAAGTACAAAATTACGAATCCATTAAATGAAAATTATTATCTAACAAAATTACGAATTTCGAATCAACGAAAATAAATTAGACAGAATTACAAATCATTCAGTATAAACGAAAATGAAACTGTTACGAAAATACGAACGGGCTCGAATAGGAAAACTTGCGTCTTACGAAATACGAACGGGTCCGAATAGGAAAACTTGCGTCTTACGAAATTACGAATCTTTACAAATCTACGGAACGAGACGAAACAAAACAAAAAAAATTGAACTTTTTGGTTGTGCACATGTCTAATTAGATGTAATAAAGACAGAAATCCAAGAATTACAAGTGAGCAAATAATACTCTATTACAACTGATACAGCTTTCTCACGCAGCTATAGCACACATAAAAGGTCATTTGGAAAAAATGGGAACCCCTTCTACTGTACATGCATCCTTGTGCCTCCAGTTTAATCGCCAAGTTTTATTTGTAATAATTACTTTCAATGAACTGTGATCCTAACATTTTAATATTTGTTTGGGTACTTAAATATGAGGTTCATCCTATTTCTATGCCCAGAAAACTTTGTCTTTTTTTTCATTGTGTAACTTAGACCTAGAAAAAAAAAAACATTACAACTTCTGATTAGAGTTTCCTTTGTAAAAATATAGCGCAGAGGGCTCAAGTGAGTTACTGTATCTCTAGGGCCTCCCACAAGAGGGGAAATAACAGTCCAACAGGGAACAAGCTGAGTAGTGTCAGGCCTCGTACACACGGCCGAGGAACTCGACGTGCCAAACACGTCGAGTTCCTCGGCGGCTCCATCGGGCCGAAAGTGTACAGACGACAGAGTTTATCGGCAGAATCCGGCTCTGACCGAGTTTCTCGCTGAATTCTGCCGAGAAACTCTGTCGTGTGTACAAGGCCTCACAATTAAGATGGGCGCATATGTTATGGTGGACCCAGTTACTAAAGGCTCTATGTATGTCATTAGATTTCGGCCCCCTCATTCAAATACTTACCTAAGTATAAGCACATATTCGCATATTCATAGGTGATTCTAGAAACGATTTGTACTTGGTGGTTTTGTGTATGCAATACATATGTTTTTATGTTGTGACTAAAATGTATATGTTTTTAACTACAAAGTGGTGCTTTTAAAGTCCATGTTTGTGATTATCCATATGTAACAAGGTCTCTGACCTCCTTCAGTCTAATGAGGACCTCCAGGGCTAGAGATAGCTGGCATGATTCTGTATATAATGGGTTGTGAGGCATAGTGGGTGCAAGGTGGAAGTTATTGAATGCAAAAGAGATATTTATTTAATTAATAAACATACACTTACCGGTTCCACGGTCCAGAGACGCTCCTCCCCCCCCTTCTCCGCCGGCGCCTCCATTGCAACTGTGGGCACCAGGCCGTGATAGCTTTCGGCTTCACGTCCGGGCACTCACTGCGCATGCGAGAATGGCACAGCCCTCCCTTAGTGGACAGGCGATCGCCTGGGACCTGTCATGTGTCCCAGGCGATCACCTACATGGAGGGGTCACCGTAGGCGATATGACGTATCGCCTAAGCTGTCCCTGGGCGGAAGTAGGATGTGGGACAGGAAGTCCCACTCCTACTGAAGCCCCCACTCCCCCCAAAAAAATTACATGCCATGAAGCATGACTTTCATTAGTCGTGCATATACAATATCAGACTAAATTCCGACCATGCAAAACATAGTGACGTAAAACCCTACGACGAGCCGGAAAAAAAATGGAATTCAATGCTTCCGAGCATGCGTTGACTTGATTCTGAGCATGCATGGATTTTTCTCCGATGGAGTTCCACACAGAGGATCAGATTTTTCTATCGTTTTTTTATCCATAGGAAAAATGTAAAATAGGTTCTATTTTTTAACACCAATGGAAAAAAGACAAATGGGGCCCACACACGATCGGTTTGTCTGATGAAAACAGTCCATCAGTCTGTTTTCATCGGACAAACCGATCGTGTGTACATGGCTTAACAGTTCCTAACACAAAATTTTATAATTCTTTCACCTTCACTACAACTTCTCTTTTATCAATTAACAAAATGGAAAGTAAATGAACAGAAGAGAAACCAAAAGTCAAATGAAAATTTGGTGTCACCACCCTTTACCTAATTCTTCTAGGTACACTTGCACATAGTTTTTGAAGAAACTCTGCAGGTTGTTCCATACATCTTGGAGAACTAACCACAGATCTTCTGTGAACGTAGGCTGCCTCAAATCCTTCTCTCTCTTCGTGTAATCCAAGACAGACTCAATGATGTTGAGATCAGGACTCTATGCAGAGGCGTATCTAGTGAAAATAGCCCCTATGGCAAGCACTGAAACTGCGCCCCTGTCAAAACATTTGAAACCCATCAGATAACCTTAACAAAAAAAAAACAGCTAACAACATTTGTGATATTTATCATCCCTTGTGATACCTTGGGTAGTGACATATCCTCTTTATGGAAATCTTGGGTTTATTAGACCCCTGATCCCTTCTCTGCTCTCCAAGGCCAGGTAAATGCAGAACCAATACGGGAAGTGATGAAATCTTCATCATTTAAGGCCTCAGTTTTCACAGAGTAGAGCGAGAAACTGATGTTCCTCCTTCTTTGTGCCAGATGGAATGGGAGAGCCTGGGAGAACAGGGGAGGGCTGTGGCTGAATGCAGCAGGGATAGCGCTGCCATTGTCCATTAGAAAAGGTGCTGAAAAGGAGATCCTGCCTATGCTCGTGAGAAGGGAAGAAGAGACCCTCAGACCCTGGTAAGTGCCTTGCTGCCCAGCCTCTCAACAGCGCCCCCTTCATATGGCACCCATGGCACTTGCTATGGCTGCCATACTCTATATACTCTATATATGCCACTCACAAACCATCACTTCCAATACTCCATGTTCTTCTTTATGCTGAAGATAGTTCTTAATGACATTTGTTGTGTGTTTGGGGTCATTGTCTTGCTTCATAATAATTCATACACTTGCCCAATGGTATGGCATGATGGATAATTATCTACCTGTATTTCTCAGCATTGAAATGAGAACACTATTGATCCTGGCCAAATCCCCAGCTTCATTTGCAGAAATGCAGGCCCAAACCTGCAAGGAACCCCCACCATGATTCACTGTTGCCTACAGACACCTGTCACTCCTGCATAGAAAATGTAAGAATGCTTTGCAATATTTGTATCCCATTCTGACTGCAACAAGTTAATTTCTTTACTACTTCATAACGTAAGAAACTTAGGTGACACAGATACTAATACATGCTGTAAATACACACACATATATGTGATATATGTTACACTGGAGAAAAGTTCTGTGTTTACTACTGTGTATCCATCAATTAGTGAATTAACATTAAAGTGACAGAGATCTGGATAGAGATGTTAACTAAGGAGATTCCAGCACTGCTAGAGCACATCACTGCCTACTTTCCACAGACTGAGGGAGACCTCTCTCTACCTGATTTATGGATGCTGTCAGTTTGGGGGGACTCCTCTTTTCTTTTCTTTTTTCATCACTTCAGGACTGGATAGAATGAATAGCTATTCCCTGAAAGCCAAAGCTGGTGATTTCTAGGAGGGCTTTCTGCTTTTCCACATCCTCCTGTGAGATTACACTTACTCTGAGACACAAAGTGCTGAAGCTGCCTTATACAGTACATTGCAGACACCAAGAAGCAGCTGGCACAGGCTCTGGATACCAACTGCCATTCACCTCCAATCTAATGCAGCTATTGTTCGGATAAAGGTCAGAGGATGCCTCTGGAGGCTGCTAGTGCCAACTGCTTGTTAGGCAGCTGACAACATGCAAGTTGGCCATTAGATTAGCCGACAGTTTCACACCATCCTGTTACTCTTCTACAAATTATCTGGACTTTTGTGCAGTTATTTATTGATCAATAGGAGGAAAACTTTTGACCAGCGCCCGGTGTATACAGAGGCTTCTGGTGGGAGACACTTGGACACCTCTCCAGTGGATCTTTGATCTTTTATCCAACAAGGCGCTTTGTGACCCCCCTGAGTAAGGGTGGTCGCAGGGTTTCTGGTAAGCCTTTTTTCTCACTATGGTGATGGGGTATCACACTACCAAGTATCTGATCAATGTTCCACACCTTTTATGGGATCTCTTCTACTGAATATCAGCCATATATGAACTTTTTCTCGTTTCATCATTTATTCAAATGTTTTCACATTTTGTATTGTCACTCAATATTGCACATTGTTCACAGCTGGTATTGCCGATGGTTCATTACATGCTAAATATGCATTGGGGGTTATTTACGAAAGGCAAATCCACTTTGCACTGCAAGTGCACTTGTAAGTGCACTGAAAGTGCAGTCGCTCTAGATCTGAGGGGAAGATCTAAAATGAGGGGAAGCTCTGCTGATTTTATCATCCAATCGTGTGCAAGCTAAAATGCTGTTTTTTTTTATTATGTCCCCCTCAGATCTACAGTGACTGGACTTCCAAGTGCACTTGCAGTGCACTTGTAGTGCAAAGTGGATTTGCCTTTCGTAAATAACCCCTTTGTGTTAGTCACATATGAACTTTTTATTTGTATTACTTTTTACATGTTTGCATTGTTATTGCATATCAGTCATAGTTGGTATTGCATATTGTTTATTGCACTTTACAGTTTATCACATGCTATATACATACACTGTGTCATCATGAAATTTCAATTTTGGCGCTGTACTTTATACTTTGAATTAAAGTGACATTGTGCACACCATAAAAAATCAAATATTGTGACATAAAACAAAATTATAAAGTCCACATCACAGAATTGTGATCTCTGTAATCCTATATATGCAAGTCTCTCAGGTACACAAATAGGCTTAACTGTGTGCAGTGGCGTAACCAGAGTTATGGGCGCCCGGGGCGAAAAAAAAATTTCGCCCCCCCCCCCCTTATATAAACATCCATGTTTATATGTGCATAAACATGGGGGACTTAAACATTTGAGCTTTTTTTTAAACTTTTTTTTATAGTTTTTTTACACTTGATGTCATTGCTATTATATAGGGAGATAAAAATCCCCCTATATAATAGCACAGGTACACTGACAGGTCCTCTTTATGGAGACATTAGGGGTCTCTAGGACCCCTAATGTCACCTGGGGACCCCAAAAGAAGCTGATGAAGCACAGATCTGCTTCTTCTCTCTGGCTATAGCAGTCAGATGACTGACAGGTGAATGCGGATGTAATACACGTCACTTCTGCATTCACAGCCTGGAGGGAGATCAGCAAGGAGGAAGATGCTGGTCTGCCTCCCATCTTACCTCCTGACACCCTCCCGAGCCGGTCCCGGGCTGCAGATGGGGCAGCGGATCCCGGGATTAAAGGTGAGGGGTCAGGAGGGGGGGTGGCTGCAGTACTGGAGGGGGGTAGGGGGGCACGCAGCCAGCACATATACACAATTGGCAGGCTATAGAGCCGCCGATCGTGTATAAGTGAAAGTTCAACTGGTAATGGCACTGACCCCCGACCCCTACACTGACACTGACCCCTGCACTGACCCCGGACCCCTACACCTGACACCTACACTGACCCCTACACTGACCCCTACACTGACACTGACCCCTACACTGACCCCTACACTGACACTGACCCCTACACTGACCCCTACACTGACACTGACCCCTGCACTGACACTGACCCCTGCACTGACACTGACCCCTGCACTGACACCTGCACTGACCTGACCCCTACACTGACACCTACACTGACCTGAACCCTGCACTGACACTGACCCCTACACTGACCCAACGCCTACACTGACACTGACCCCTGCACTGACCCAACACCTACACTGACACTTACACTGACACCTACACCGACCTGACACCTGCACTGACCCCTGCACTGACACTGACACCTACACTGACACTGTCCCCTGCACTGACACAGACCCCTGCACTGACACAGACCCCTGCACTGACACTGACCCCTGCACTGACACACTGACCCCTGCACTGACACACTGACCCCTGCACTGACACACTGACCCCTGCACTGACACACTGACCCCTGCACTGACACACTGACCCCTGCACGGACACACTGACCCCTGCACTGACACACTGACCCCTGCACTGACACACTGACCCCTGCACTGACACACTGACCCCTGCACTGACACACTGACCCCTGCACGGACACACTGACCCCTGCACGGACACACTGACCGCTGCACTGACACACTGACCGCTGCACTGACACACTGACCGCTGCACTGACACACTGACCGCTGCACTGACACACTGACCCCTGCACTGACACACTGACCCCTGCACTGACACACTGACCGCTGCACTGACACACTGACCGCTGCACTGACACACTGACCGCTGCACTGACACACTGACCGATGCACTGACACACTGACCGCTGCACTGACACACTGACCGCTGCACTGACACACTGACCGCTGCACTGACACACTGACCCCTGCACTGACACACTGACCCCTGCACTGACACTGACCCCTGCACTGACACTGACCCACCTAACTCCTACAGTAGAAATCCATCCTCTGAATCCTCCTTACCTGTGTTGCTCTTCTCCAGGACTCTCCTCAGGACGGACAGGACCCCAGCACTGGATGTGCAGAAGTGCTTCGGACCGTCGGACGGAGTCCCGACTCTCTTCCCCGCCGGCCGCCAGCACCATCCACCCGCAGCCCGCTCCATGCGGCAACTGCCTCCACACAGTGGAGCACCAGAGCGGAGGGGAAGACGGCGCCGGCGGCTCACACTTTCCATACCTGCCGCCGCCATTTTCAGACTTTCCCGGCGCTCTGCGATTGGACGTATGGCGGTCATGTGCGGAGGCGGGACTTCCAGCCCCACTCCTCACATGACCCCCATATGCCCAATCACAGGGCGCTGGACATTACACATGGTGGCCGCTGGCCGCTCCGGACATCCCGTGTCTCGGTGACACGGGAAACTAAAATTAGCCGGAGGCACGGAAAGTCGCCCCCCTAAATGTCGCGCCCGGTGCCACAGCACCCCCTGCCCCCCCCCTTCCTACGCCAGTGACTGTGTGTGACCCACAGTGGCTGATAAGCAAGAACGTTCCTTCCCAATGGATAAACAAAGAAGGTGAAGTAATTATCCCTATTCATCAGATGTTGTTTACCCTCTTTGCCTTACAACAAAAAAGGGCCAATCGGTCTTAACCAGTCTCCATGACCGAATGGTTATACACCAATCAGATCTTCTATCTTTTCCGCACGGCAATCCAGGATTCCAGGGGTGGGTCTCTCAATTTGTAGGGTAAAGAAAAAAAAAAGAAGAATCTCCTCATAGAGTAAAAAAGTTTTATTAAAAATCCTTCAACAAGGTAACATCCATCATGGGATCATGGGATGGTATTCCTTCACCCTCTTTGTTAACCTCCCTGGCGGTATGATTATGTCAGATTTTTGATGCTGAAAGCGTTACAATGTTTTGCATGGAAATTTGGTGTTTTATATTGTAGGCCTGTAGTTCTTAGAAATAACTGACTTAAATCTGTCCAAACGAGAGTCTAGTAGACATCATGGGTATGATAAAGTTTGAAACGCAAAATCATAAATTATATAATAAATAACTATAAATAAATTATAACAAATAATACTATATTAATAATAAAAATTATTCAATAATGTAATCAAATCAAAAACACTGAAATTTGCTCAGTTGCAAAATTGTCGCTGTCATTACTTTCAGTGTTTGATGACAAATTTCCCCACAAATCACTATCACTCAATTCTTCAAGTGATTCTAATTTATTATCGCTGTTTTCTAGCTGGTCTAAAAGCACTTTTGACTTAAAGGGACACTTTTTGGTTGCCATGGACAATCTCCAGTTTGCAGGCAGAAATAACAGTATAAACATATAAAAATGATGTGCATATATAATAACTAAACACCTATATGTAACATATGGTGTCCAACAGTGAATAATGAATAAATGCATATATATCACCAAATAAATGAACAATCAATAATAAATGTTAAAAAAAAGGCCAAAGTGAATAAAATGATGATAATCCCTATATTCTGGAACGTGAAGTGAGAAGAACCGCCACCATCCAATATAGAAGAGGCTTACCGAAGGCAGTGAACCCAAAAGAACGTATGTTCAGAAGGGTCAACTGAGCATGGTATGAACCACTGAAAGTACTAGATCCTCAATTTCCCAAAGAAACGATACCCACACCAATCAACGTGAACAAGAGGGTGCTTTGATGGTAAGTAGCTTCCAGGTAGAGACCCAATGAGGGCCGGGAAGTGGAGCCAATGGGATGTAGATTGAACAAAAGAGAAAAGGGCACATAGCATAATACTGTATATAAATGAAATTTAATGTAGGTAGGAACACTTACATTAAGAAGAATAAAAACTAATAATTTTGTGAATTAATGGGCGGCGGCGCTCGCAGGGAACGGAGCTCAGCACTGTGAATCGAGCAGAGACACGGCTTGCAGATCACAGCGGGAGACATCGCAGGATCCAGGGGACAAGGTAAGTAAGAGCTGTACATGGATCCTGCGATGCAATCCTGAGTGTGGCTCAGGGATACCGCTTTTGGTACTGAAAATTCACCCCGAGCCGCACTCGGGATTACTGCTAAGGAGATTAATCCATTGGGAACAAACGCTTATCATCAGCCACTGCAAGTCACACGCAGTTAAGGCTATTTGTGTACCTGAGAGACTTGCATATATAAGATCACATAGATCACAATGGGGGTTATTTACAAAAGGCAAATCCACTTGGAAGTGTACTTGCAAGTGCAGTCGCTGTAGATCTGAGGGGAAGAGCTGAAATGAGGGGAAGCTCTGCTGATTTTATCATCTAATCATGTGCAAGCTAAAATGCTGTTTTTTATTTTCCTAGCATGTTCCCCTCAGATCTACAGTGACTGCACTTCCAAGTACACTTGCAGTGCACTTTTAGTGCAAAGTGGATTTGCCTTACGTAAATAATCCACAGTATCTGTTATGTGGACTTTATAATTTTGTTTTATGTCACAATATTAGATTTTTTATTGTGAGCCCAATGTCACTTTAATGTTAATTCACTAATTGATGCATACACAGTAGCAAGCGCTGTTAAACACTGAGATTTTCTCTGGTGTAACATACTGTATATCACAGTTTAACCCACAGGTTTGTAACAGTGGCTGCTTTTAAATACAGCATTTATCTGAAGATACACATTTGGATTTATCGAGCGCGCAGGTGTATATATACACTAGCATATATAATTTTCATTCAAACACACATTTTTTTTATATATATATATATATATATATATATATATATATATACACATGTACACAGTCATTTTTTCTTACATGTCTCTGTGAAGCTTCTTAAACAGTATGTGATGTATCTGAAAGCATGCTGATCAATACAAAATACCTTTATTCTCTAGGTAGCACTCCGAGATATTCTTCAATTACTATTATTAAGCTTTTCAATCCAACCTACGAATTACTGCTGAAAGGCCACTGCTTTCTGCAATTCCCAACATTTTCTTTGTATAAATTGTCTTTCCACATATTGTGCTGTCTGGCTCCCCACCAATGTGCAGTCAGCTTGATTCAATCTCACCCATGAAATGCAAAACATTTTTCAAGCCAAATATTAGCACACACAGTCCACACCACCTGTGAGCACAAGTGTCTCGCTGAGCTTCTACCGCAGGTTTGTTTTGCAGAGAGTTGAATACAATGTTATGGGACGATGACAGTGACTAAGTATAGATTTAAAAAAAGCATTGGTTCCACGCCAAGTCTGAATAAGACAGCAAAATAATTAGGGCCTTTCATCAACTATCCCTACTGAATGTGACTCAAAGGCATTAAAACTTTAAAGAGGACCTTCTTTGAGTAAAATTGTTCTCAATTCCATTTTAACCATGTTTGCTCTTTAATGCTAAAAAAAAAAAACATACTTCTAAGTCCAACAAACCCTCTGGTGACCTCTAATCAGCAGGGACCTCTGCTACACATCCAGGTCTGTGCTTCATCTTTCTTACTTCACATTATTGGGGCCAACTGTCTCTTCCTAGTTTTTGCAACTGACCCCCTAGGACATGTAGTTTAAATGTTGCCATCATGCCGGATCAAGATCTCACACAGTTCCCCTGCTGAATAGACCTTCCGTCTCTTGGAATATATCATGTTTTCAAGGCCTTATCAAATGAAACATACTGTACCCTAGATTCCTTCCTGTCTATACCTTTATTTACTGATGAACCAACAGGTTGGGATGCGTGGTGTATTAGGGAATAGGGATGATTGCATGTGGGTTTGGAAAATTTCCAGTTATGCAGTCCAACTCAACCTTGTTCAAGTAACTTTTTGGCCACTATCGGCTCATGTTGATGCATGGATTTTAAATTATCAGCCATGGCTCATCTGATAGGGTGAAGGGAATAAAAAAAAAATACTTCAAAACCATGGCATAGGAGGCTGGCTTTCTCTAAGCGGGGTAACGATCTCACCGCTTAGCCATTATTATTATTATTATTGTTAGGGATAACCTTGATACAAGGGGGTCGTTTTGCTAAAGGAAAATAGACTGTGCACGTTGTAAGTGCAGTGCACTTGTGTTAAAACGTAATTTTGTAAGAAAAATACCCACAAGTTCAAGGAAATAAATAAAAAACAATGAATTTTTGCTTGCACGTGATTGGATGATGGAAACCAGCGGTGCCTAATCACATTTACTAAGCTCTGAGGAAAATAAGTACAACTGCACTTGCAAGGAGGCACAGACTGCCACCCTGGCTGTGAAAAACAAAGGTCGTTCCTAACTTACATTTTTTAACTAAATGTTGTATTGGAATTATTGCCACATTGTTAACCATTAACTTTGTAGCCTTTCAATTTAAGTTAAAAAAGCAAAACAAGGACATTTTTTTGCACTAAATGCTTGCATATGCACAGAAACTTTTCAGCCAGTTATCATATGTCCCATGGAAGCTGTTTGTACTTTTCACTTTGACAATACACATCCTAAGTGATTAGTGTTTAGAATGAATCCTATTTGTGTGAAAAATATGACACACATTTCATATGGGTACAGTGTTGCATGACTGAATAATTGTCATTCAAAGTGTGAGAGCACCAAAAGCTGAAAAAATTGCCCAGTGGGAAAGAGGTTAAAGATGGGATTTTGTAGATGCAAAACTATTGCTACACATACTACTGTTAAAATACCAAGTTTTTATTTCCAAAATTCATGAAAAACAGTGACACATTGACATATCCGTGTGTTAATGTACACCAAGTAAAAATAGGATCCCCTTACACTTGTTCTTCCACATGTTTCGCCGTCCTGGGTTCTTCAGGAAGTACATGTAAGAGATGCTACTAAACAAATGAGAAAAGATTCACAAATATTCAAAAAACTGAAATATGCAAGAGCTATAATACAACCATTATGTACAACCAAACCCACCAGATAGGCACAGGTCCAATGGATTCTTGACCCCCTAACTGTGTGTCAGGAACGCCAAGACGTGGAAAATGAAGAAAAGTGTAAACGTTTGCACACTTTCCCCTCAGGAGGCCCCCAAAAGGAAAGGTTAAGACCAATGTTAGATCATCCATAGAGGTGGGTGTATAGACCACAGAGTACTAAAGATGTAAACATAAAGCCGGAATTACTCTCAATAAGAAACTGTTCATCGTCAAATTATATATACCGGCATGTTAAAGAGTGTCATAGTTTGCCTCTATACTAAAAAAAGAAAGAAACATAGACTACCACCAGGGAGAGCCTGTTAGTCACTGGAAATAACTTTTGTAATAAAGTATATTTCAATCTACAATCTAGGGCCTGTAGTTTAAGCATGTATTTGCAAATGTGTTGGTTGGTCGTAGGCTGGTCGGTAAGTAGAGCTTGGAATTTTCCATGGATTTTTCCTTGGCTTTTTTGAACAATCAAGCATACCGCATAAGGTAGAATATAGATTACCTTTCAAGTGTTTAGTAAAGATGTGCAAATGTTGAGAAACAGTCAGGCATTACAAAAGGGTCTGGACATGTCCATGGGATGGCAACCATTTCCAATTCCATGCTGTATCATATAAAGAAATGTCAGCTAATCTATGCTAACCTATGTATGATGTAAAGGCTCCCCTGGGCCAAGCTGTTATATAACCCCCCTACTCCAACCTGTGTGATGTCACAGCAGGATGTGAGCACAAGGCAGGGAACCCATGCATGCACGCCGCGCTATCCCCCCCCCCTTTCTCGATGCCACCCCAACCAATCCTCTCTCCTGTATTTTTCAGTGCAGGTTTCCTCGAAAAGGATGCTATTTAGTCTTCTTTAATTGTTTCACTCTTTGGGCTTGGGGCAGGGACAAGGGGGAGGAAGAAGAAAGGGCATCTGCCTTTGGTGTGTTGTTTTCATGTAGAGGAAGGGTGCATTCATATGCCATTTGCCACAGGATGTGCATGTGAATGAACTGCAATTGAATTTGCATATGTATGAATTGTCACAGAAATACATATAAAGAAACCACAGCAACATGTTGCATTTTTCCACACTGCACATCATTGCTGCATTGTGGTGTGAATGGGGCATAAAAAAAAGTTGTTTTTTTACGTACAAAATAAAAATGCCTCTATGGTGTTAATGAACAATGTAAATATTTTTTGTCTTGAAAATACACTGATTTATTTATAATAAAGCTGGAGGGGGGGGGGGGTAGGCAGCTTTGCCCTAGGCACTGGATGGCTGTTTCTGGTCCTTCTTTTACATTACCATCAAGGTTAGTGACATAGTGAAGGTCTAGTTAACAAACACGACAGCACCATTTGGAAGAGGGAGGTGGGGCTATTGAGAACACTATTTGGAAGAGGGGAGTGGGGCTATTGAGAACTTCTGTGCCCATCTATTTTATTTTTAAAGCTAGTTTCTCCCAGGCAGCCTCTGTTGTAAGATTCCTTCCCTGTCCCTGTGGGCTGCTGCATTATGTAACTTTCCCTCTAGGGATTACAATGGGGAAGCCTGTGTTGGGGACTACATAATCCAGAGTTCCTTGCTGCTCCTGATGTCCTCCCTTGATTGGCCAGCTCCTCCCTGCAAATGCAGAAACAGGGGAGGGAGCAGAATGGGCAGCCATGTCTGTCAGTGCCTCTCACTTACTGCACAGTGAAAGAAGGCGAGAGGGGGGGAATTTTCCTGCAGCTGCTGACAGGCTGTGTGTTCCTGTTAGCCTGCCTGTGCTTGTGTGAGTCTCGGGCTGCAGTGGGAGGTATGGGTCCATGGGACTGGGCGGCTCCCGCTACATAAATAAAAACACTGATTTACCTTTAGAAGTGTTTTATTAAAAAATGTCCCATTATCTAGTGATGTAAATTGACATCAACCATGATGAAAGATGTCCGTCAACCTGCTGAAAAAAAACATAGATAGTTTTCTTTTGGTGGAAATTAATCACCACTGTGTTTTTAGAAGTTTTTATTAAGGAAAAGATAGTCATACATATACGCGTACAAAAAAGCACAAGTACAAAAAAAACATGACAATACTTCTGGAAGTACAATTATGGCGTGACATAAGCAAGGTAACACAGTTTATCACGGCATCAATGAGCACGTAAAGTAGAACCATGCAGTACTTAAAATAATAACACCAGGTAAATACCATAAGCCTATGGACAAACCATGGATAACCGACACTTGTGGTTCAAACAGGGGGCCTGGAGGAGGTGTTGGTCGGCTATATCGCCAGAGGGGCCAAGGGCCCTAGTTGGAGAGGGGGAAGGAGCGAGAAAAGAAAAGCAAAAAAGGAAGAGAGGGAGAAAAAAAAAAAAAAAAAGGGGGGGGGAGTGGGGTGGGTCCAGGTCGTGAGAATCCTTCTGACAAGTAATTTCTTGCTAGCAAGGGAAGAGGGACTTGTAAAAATCTGAGTTCCTGAAGTGTGACCAACAGGCCCACGTCGTTGTAAACTTCTGAATACGATCTTGGGCAAAATAAATTAATTCCTCCATCTCCTCAATTTTGGACACCCTAGCCAGCCACTCTCTGATGGTTGGGATATCTGATGAACGCCAGTGGGTGGGATGCAGAGTCTGGCCGCATTGACCATGTGCATGGCCAGCGATTTCTGGTAGGCGTGTCGGGAGAGGGATGTGTGGTGTAAAAGGTATTAAGCTGGGGTGTAGTCTAAGGTATAGGTGGTGACCGAGGAAATTATGGAGTGAACTTCTCTCCAGAATGGTTGGAGCAAAGGGCATTCCCACCAGATGTGAATCATGGAGCCTATTGCATTTTGACACCTCCAACAGGTGTTCGGAACTGAGGGCGAGAACTTGTGTAAGCGAGCTGGGGTCCTATACCATTTTGTGATGATTTTATATCCATTTTCCTGGATAGCTACATTCATCGAACCTTTGTGAGCAGATGTATAGATGGATTCCCATTCGTCTTCCGTGAGAGTCAGTTGTAGATCTGCTTCACAGGAAGTATGTAGAGACTGTGTCAGGGAGGGGTCCTTGTCAGCTTGCAGAAGAGCATAAATATATGAGATTAGATGTCTCTGGGAAGCGTAGAGCGTGTGCATAGTGTTTCGAATGGCGTGAGACGTCTATTCCAAGGGTCGTTCGAGTTTGTGGAGGTAAGGAAGTGCGACAGCTGTCTGTATGACCAGAAGGGAAAGGCACCCGTACGAGAATCGGAGTTCAACTCATCGTAAGAACGCCGACGGCCTTTATGAAAGAAATGACAAGCCAGAACCTCCTCGTGTGGCCATTCCCTTTGCAGGAATGTTTTGGACTCTCCCGGTGGGAACTCAGGGTTCTCTCTCACGGGAGTCAGCGGACCTGGTTGTGAGGATAGGTTGAAGAGAGACATCGCTTTCCTGAAGGCCAGAAGAGAGGGGAGAATGAGAGGGTGCTGTCTAATAGATAGGGGCCAGTATCTGGGCATCAACCAAGGTATGTATGTGTCAAGAACTGTGAAAAGGAGTTTTCCAACATCACCCAGGGTTTCCTTTGTTTGTGAGTTTTCCAGTCGACTACTCTGGTTAGATGGCAAGCTATGTAATATTTGTACAGGTCAGGGAGCCCAATTCCACCCGACGTCTTAGCACAGGTCAGGCGCGAAAATGTAATGCGTGGGGTTGAATTCTTCCATATGAAGGCTGTGCAGGCCTTTTTGTATTTCGCAAAAAAGGAGGGAGGTAAGTGGATTGGGATAGTTTGCATTATGTATAAAAGGCGAGGTAGGACAACCATTTTAACGAGCGCTGAACGTCCGAACCAAGATATGTTTAGTGCAGCCCACTCTTTCAGGTCTGATTGAATTTTAGTGAGGGAGGAAAGGAAATTTTTGCTATATAGATCTGTTAACTTCCTAGTGAATGAATGAATGAATGAATGAATGAATGAAAAACTTATAAAGCGCGGCGCATGCGAACTGAATCGCTTCTGGGCGCTAGTTGTTCGTGTCTCATGACATCAAAAGAGCAGAGTTTTGATCCGTCTTCTGAAAGTCAGGTGGTTTTCCTCCAACCGAATGCTGGTTGGTAAAGCGTTCCATAGTCTAGGACCCTGAAAAGCAAACCTTCTTTCTCCTTTGGACTTGTATTTGGTTTTTGGTACCCTGACCAGATTTTGGTCGGTGGATCGCAGAACGCGATTCGAATTGTGAGGTTCTATCTTGTCGCAAAGATATTGCGGAGCCTTCCCATGGATGCACGTATGTGTCAGGCAGAGTGCTTTAAATGCAATTCTGTCTTTTACTGGCAGCCAGTGAAGGGTTCTCAACGAAGGTGAGATTGATTCCCATTTTTTTTCCCAGTCACCAGTCTGGCGGCCGTATTCTGAACGACTTGCAGACGGGAGATTTGGTACTTTGGGAGTCCGAGGTACAGGGCGTTAGCATAGTCCAGTCTGGAATTCACGATTGTTCCCACCACGACTGCTACGTCTTCTTTGGGGATAAATGGAATAAGTCTGCGTAGTAGGCGCAACAGATGGTGCGCTCCGCTGACTACTGACCCTATTTGTGCGTCCATTGTCATGAAGGTGTCGAAGATGACCCCGACACTTTTGACTTTGGAGCTAGGGGTGATGATTTGGCCCAGAATGGGCGGGGGTGTCCAGGTTGTTGCCAGTTGACTCTTTCGGCTGGCGTGAAACATAAGGAGTTCTGTTTTTGAACTGTTGAGTTTAAGATAACTCTTAGTCATCCAGTTTTCTATCAAAGAGAGACATTTCTCTAAACTGAGATGCTGATCCTTTTTGTTGCAGATGCGAAAATACAGTTGCGTATCGTCTGCATAAGAGTGATAGAGTAGTTCTTGGCTACTGATAATATCAAAGAGAGGGCGAAGATAGATGTTGAAAAGCACCGGTGACAGGGGGGATCCTTGGGGGACTCCACATGACACCGTGCGCTTTTCCGACGTGAAACAACCCAATTTAACTGTTTGTGATCGGTTTTCAAGAAAGGAAGAAAACCATGGTAAATCACCTTCTGCGACTTCTGCTACCTTGGCTAGTCGCATCAGTAACAGTTTGTGGTCTACCGTGTCAAAGGCTGCGCTTAGGTCCAGCAGAACCAGGAGACAAGATTCTCCTTCGTCTGCGGCCTCGAGGGCATCGTCCCATATTTTGAGTAAGGCCGTTTCTGTCCCGTGTCCGGGACGGAAGCCTGATTGTAATGGATCCAGTAGATTCTGGGTATCTAGATGCTGTTGCACCTGTTGTACCACTACTTTCTCCATTATCTTGGAGAGAACATTTAGGCCTGTTATGGGATGGCGGTGAGTTGGGTCCTTGGGATCCAGGTTAGGTTTTTTCAAGATGGGCTGGATTGTGCCCTCTTTCAACAGGGATGGCACTGTGCCTTCCTTAAATGACTGGTTTATAAGCTGTGTGATGGGTGGTGCCAGGATGTCGGCACATTCCTTCAGCAGTTTGGTGGGGATGATATCATTGGGCGATGTGCTGTTCCGCAAAGCACCAATGATATTTTTTGTGGTATCGATGGAGATCGGTTCCAGAGTGAACTTTGTTGATTGTAGAGCGTTTCTGTGGGTGTTTTGTGGTTGATTGACGGTGGGGTTGAGGGGGGTATTGTTTTGCATGATGCTTTCCCGGATTCTTTCAATTTTGTTGATGAAGAAATCCGATAGTTCATTGCAGAACTCTTGGGTGTCTGAGTTGGGGACTTCAAGACATCCTGGATTCATGGTCTGGGTGACCATCTTGAAGAGTTCGCGGGGGCGGTTTAGGGCGCTGTTAATCGCCATAGAAAAATGATGTTTCTTGGCTTTGAAGATTTCTTTATGATATCGTGTTGTTATTGCCTTGTAGATGATGAGGTTATCCTCTGCAGGACTTCTTTTCCAGGCGGCTTCCGCCCTTCTGCGCTCTTGCTTCAGAAGCGACAGCTGGTTGTTGAACCAGCCGGACTTTCTTTTTCGGATGCAGGCTTTGCGTTTCGGTGCTACTAAATCGGCTGACTGTAGCAGGGCTGCGTTTATGGCATCCAGTGTATCTGCGGCTGTTTGATGTGGATGGATTGTTTTGATTCTGTTTCCCAAGGTAGATTTGAAGAGTTCCGAATGGAGCTTCTTCTGAGATCTAGCCCAATGTATTGACAATACACTGGGCTAGACCGGCTTGGGTGCTTTTATCACTGGGGGAATTTTGGAGATTATGAAATTAATTGCATGGTGGTCTGTCCATGGCAATGGTTCATTTTCTAAAATGCTTATTTTCAGATTTTGTCTGAAAATTAGGTCGAGTGTGTGACCTGAAGCATGTGTTGGCCCGCATATAAGTTGCTGTAGCCCTAATCCCTCCAGGTGATCAATGCAGGCGTCCGCAATGGGATCCTGTGCGGAGTTGGCCCACAGATTAAAGTCCCCGAGCAGCAAAAGGTGTTTGCTGTTAAGGGTATAAGTGGATATAAACTCCGTTAATGATGGCAAAAACTGCGATTTTGGCCCAGGTGGCCTATAGCAGAGGAGAATGTGAACAGTCTCCTGGGGGGAAGTTTGAAGTTGAAAAGTAAGGGTTTCCATGAATGGAAGAGGATTTTGAAGGGCTGGCTTAGTGATTGTAATGCGATTCTTGTGGATCACCGCCAGGCCTCCTCCTCTTTGCCCTATTCTGTTTTCCGTTATAATGCAATAGTTTTCTGGCACCAATTCTCCGAGAATGGTGTTGCAGTCGTCTGAGAGCCAGCTTTCTGTAATAAAGAGGCAGTCTAGATCGTTTTGTAGTAAGAAATCGTGGATTTCTAATCAGTGTTTTACTGCCGATCTTGTGTTGATCAAAGCACATGATATGTGCTCGAGCTGGGTTAAATAGTTAAAATTTTTGATGGTCGATCGTCGATCGAATCTCAAAAGTTGCTCTATATTTAAGGCCTTTTTGGTGACGGCTGGTAATGCTGTTGCGAATTGTCTCAGACCCCGAATAGAGTCCGCAGAGTATCGCAGATTAGCCATTGTCGCCAGTCACATTGTCGTCAGTCTTTCCTAATTGCGGCGGCCGCGAATGAGGCCTGGTCTGGCGCGGATGCGGGAAGAGCCGCGAGACGCCGGACGTGATGGGTGGAAGACTGTCCAAGTGAGCCGTCACTCGTTGAGTCTTCTCTCCCCGATTGGTCCAGAGGAAGGCGAAAAACCCCAGGCATGCTGTGCCAATCTGCAGCGATCGGGGGAAACAATTCCTTCCTGACCCCTTAACGGCGATCGGTGCAACCCTGGATCAATTGGCTAGGGGGGTGTGGTGGACCCTGCCTGGCTGCACTATCCCTGGGGAGAGCCGACTCGTTTGAGAGCGTCCTGCTCTCACTATCCCTGGGGTGAGCAGACTAAGATGAGAGCGTCTGCTGCACCGCTGGATCTATATAGCAAGAGTTCCAACTTTATTAGCTGCAAGCTTGTTCTGGATCAGTGATTGAAAAAAATAATGAAGACTCCTGTCTTACCTCCTGTTTCAAACTCCTGGTTTTTAACTCGCACTTTTGATCAAAGAATGCACTTCTGATCAGAGAGTCCACATGTGAAGCCACCATCAACTGGGAGCCAGCTCCTCTGGGAGCTTGTACAGCCACTTTATACTCACCTGTGAAGACCTGTGAACAAACACACACCTGTGAACAATTAAACCCTCCCCTTAATTAGCAGAAAGGAAAAAGAAAAAAAAGCTGTTTAAAAAGTGTCAGAGAAAAAGAGGGGAAAAAAAATCTGCAAGCAGAAGCAAATGATAGCCAAATCCTGGTTTTTAACTCGCACTTTTGATCAAAGAATGCACTTCTGATCAGAGAGTCCACATGTGAAGCCACCATCAACTCGGAGCCAACCTAGTGATTTGGATTCCCAAGTAGGTAATGGCCTCAGCTTTCCACTGGAAAGGGAAGGAGTCCTGACAGTGAGAGACGTCTTGGGGGGACAGTGTCACATTGAGTGCATGAGATTTCGTGTAATTTATTTTAAAGTGATTAATGTCTTTCAGTAGGTTAGGTAAAGAGATTCGGGGGGCTTGCAAGGATAATAGTATGTCGTCGGCAAAGGCTGCGACTTTAAATTCTCTGCGTTCAAAAGGGATGCCCTTGATGTCAGTATTGTCACGTATTCTGTTCAATAGGGGTTCTAATGTTAGGACAAAGATCAAGGAAGACAACGGACAGCCCTGACGCGTGCCGTTGCTAATAGAGAAGGCGTCCGACAGGATGCCATTAGCCTTCACCTTGGCTGAGGGATTAGAATACAGAGCATCAATATGCGCAAACATGCAGGGAAGGAGGCCAATGTTCCTCAGTACCTCCCGCATGTAATCCCAGGCCACCCTGTCGAACGCCTTCTCAGCGTCAAGGGAGAGTAGGAACCCCTTAGTGCCTGACGAGGTGAGCCAGTGGTGTAGATTTAGGGTACGGATGGTGTTGTCCCTGGCTTCCCTGCCAGGGATGAAACCTACTTGATCGGGTAGAACAAGGCCCGGAATCAGTGACAACAGCCTGTTTGCTAGGATTTTGGAGTAGAGTTTAATATCTACATTAAGCAAGGATATTGGCCTGTAATTCAAAACTAGTGAAGGGTCTTTACCATCTTTCGGGATAACAGCTATATGGGCTTCTAACATTCTTCCTAATGACACGTGGGGATTTGCAAATGAGTTAAATGTCCGCAGCATCTGAGGGGCAAGGTCGTCTTGGAAGCATTTATAATAAACTAAGGGGAGGCCATCAGGGCCCGGGCTTTTTCCCACTTTCATTTGTTTAATTGCCAATTTAAGTTCCTCCATGGAGAGAGGACTCTCCATGGCCTCCGCCTGTTTCGAGGAAATGGGCTTGGGGCAATATCGAGCAAGAAACTCTTTTATTTGGGCCGAACGTGTGAGCGCGTCGGCTGGTTCCCCCCCGTCTTGCGTCAAATTATAGAGTTTCGAGTAAAATTTCTCGAATTGCTTGGCTATGTCCTCATTTTTAGAGAACACATTGCCGTTTTTGTCCCGGATATGATGGACTACCGAAGAAGCTTTGGAAGCCTGTATCGTGCACGCCAGTAATCTCCCGCTCTTGTTCCCATGCTCGTAAAAGATTTTCTGGCCAAGGACGTATTGTCGCCTGGTACGTTTGCCTAATTCGTCTAGCAGGGTGGAACGCGCAAGCAGGAGGTCTTGTAATGTGGCTTGCAAGGCCGACTGTTTATGGGCAGCTTCAAGATGGTTAATCGTGGCAATGAGTGTCTTAATCCTTTCTTGGTGTCGTTTTTTATGCGCTGTTGACAGGGCAATCAAAGTCCCCCTAATAACGCACTTGTGGGCTTCCCATAGTGTAGTGGGTGTCACGTCAGGGGTGGAGTTTTCTCCGAAGTATCGTTGGATTCGTGCGCTTATCTGTCTAAGGTTTTCGGGGTCTTTTAGTAAGGAGGGGTTCAGTCTCCAGGTCTTAGTCGTTTTGTTGGATTCTGGAAAGACGAGTGTCACTGTAATGGGGTGGTGGTCTGATAAAAACATTGGTTCTATGGTGGCCTTCGTGAGAAGTGAAAGGTCTGCTTGAGAAAGGAAGAAATTATCGATTCTTGAGTATTTGTTATGCGGGGGGGAAAAGAAAGTATAGTCTTTTCCAGTGGGGAACATGGTGCGCCATGTGTCATGGAGCGTCAGGTTCTGCAGCTGGAGTTTAATTTGGCGGAGGGCTCTGTAAGAGAGAGCCGTCGTACCAGTGGATGTGTCTATAGTTGGGTTGAGGGGGACATTAAAGTCCCCTCCTAGCAACACAATCCCCTCGCGAAATGTGAAGAGAAGGTCGGACACTTTCCTGAAAAAGGATGTTTGGTGTTCGTTTGGACAGTATACATTCGCTAGCGTAACTGGTTTGGAGGCGTATCTACCTTTAACAAATATGTATCTACCTTCGGGGTCTACCATTGTGTCTAACATTTGGAAATCAGCGTGTTTGGAGATGAGAATTGACACCCCTTTTGTTTTGGAGTCTGGGTTTGTGGAATGCAATGCACATTTGTATACATGGTTGCCTAATTTAGGGATGGCATCTGAACGGAAGTGTGTTTCCTGTAACATGAGAAAGTGAGCTTTGTGTTTGGTCAAAGCAGCTAAGACCTGCGACCTTTTTTCTGGGAGGTTGAGGCCTTTGACATTTACCGAGAGGCATTTCAACGACAATTGTTGGCTAGAGATCGGTGTCTTCTGCATCGTAACAGCTAGCGGGGAGCAGAGAGCGTCACTCGCTGGGCCCAGGGAGATGGAGGGAGGAGGTGTAAGGAAATAAAGAAGAGGAAAGAAGGGGGGAGAGAGAGAGAAGAGAGAGAGAAGAGGAGAGAGAAAAAAAAAAAGGGGGGGGAGAGGGGGGTCTGTCTAGTTGAACAGAACGGGGGGGGGATAATAGGGTTAAAAGTCACACCTACGCAGGGTGTATTATTCCCAGGTGTGAGAAATTACCGGAGGTGGCTAGGGAAATACCCACCCACCTTAGGGGGGGAGGGAGGGAATCCGGAATGTCAGCTTCAATCCAGTAGGGAAGCTGTGGGGGGCATAGAAAACCGTGGGCGGAAAACGGAATGTCGCACCACAGAGGACGAAGGGTGAAGAACAGGTGCTTCCAGGATGTAGATAGAAATGTATCACCACTAAAGAAGGACATTAACGTTCCAGAATAAAGCGGATCAGTGGTCCGTTGGGTCTGTCCAGCTCCGCAGTCAGTTCGCGGCTCAACCGCACACCAAGTGCAAGGTAGGCAGAATCAAGGGTCAAAGTCTGTCAAGCGAGCAAAATCCTAGATAACATGTGAGAGGTAGTGACAGCATCTGGCGGTACAGAGTACCGCCAGGAAGCTTCTAGCACACCCGAAAGGGGTTGGGCCTACCCAATCCTATAAACACATTAAGTATAAAAGTCAGCCTTAAAGCAGATAAACAGTTAAAACAAAAGTTTAAAGAAAACCAGCATATGTGTCATCAGGGTTGTAAAATACAATACAATCTCCCCACTCTGAGAAAGTTAGGCGATCCGCTTCTATACCTGGATAGATCATCCCCCCCTAGACCCAAATGTAGCTGTCAGGAACCCCATCCGAGAAGGTAGTCACAGCATCCTGCGGGACAGAAGCTCAACCCACATATGTATAACAACATTTGAAATCCCAACTATCAGTTCTTGCAGTGAGTATGAGTACAGCCCATAGGAAAAGTGTAAGGGGCGTGTAGGACTTCCCTTAGACCCTCAGGGGGGCAAGGGGACATAGCAGTGCGGAATATCTAGCAGTCCTAAGTGCACGCACGCTCTAACGAATAAATAACAACAGAATCTGGGCTGAAGTGGTATCAGGAGTTGTCCAATGAGATTCGCAGGGGGACACTGCAGTTACAGATGTGCATATAGGCTAGTGGCAGAGTCAAACAGTGTCTAAGCTGGAGCGCCTCCAGGAGGTGGTCTAGCTGGGGTTCGCAGGAGGCCATAGCAGCGATACATGTGTAATGATCACATCAATACCTGAGCTGTAGAGTCTACAAAGAATGATTCAGCTGGGGTCACGGGGGGATATTGCGACTGTGAACGTGCAAACATTCTGGTGAAACAGTACCTGAGCCGGGGAGATCCAGGGGATTGTCCATTTGGAGTCGCGGGGAGATATCGGATGCTCACTGTATCGCGTCGGCGACGGTCTTCCAGGTTACCGGGCGATGTTAGTCATCTAGGACCCGACTGTGCAATACGAGTGGAGAGGAGAACAGGCAAACCTTCAAGCCGAAAAGAGAACGAGAGAGAACAACAAGAAAAAGGGAAAAGAACATGAGCAAAAACAGAACGGGGGTACCCTCTCGTCGTTGTTGAGTGAACAGGTGAGGTCTTCAGGAGTTAAGCATCTTGGTGGCCCCTACGTGGGGTGACGGCTGGTTCAAGGTCACGTGGAGGAAGATCACGGTGGGAATAGCGATCGTTAGGTGCTGTGGGGTCCAGTCTGCGACGTCTGGAACGTTGCCTTTGCGCCTTCGGAGACGAAGTGTGAGAGACCGGTTTCCACGGCTCAGCAGGGAAGTAGAAAGAGTACCAGTCCGGCAGGTCAATAGGCGGAATATCCAGCTGCTCGCAGAACGTGGGCAGATCCTCTGGGGTCCGGAGGAGAGCTGTGTGGCCTGTGTGTTCCACCTGTACTGGATGTTGCGAGCCCGCAACGTGTCCAGCAGGGGGCGCAGTGTCCGTCTATTTTGTAAAGTTATTTGGGAGAGATCCTGAAATAGTTTAATGTCTGCTCCATTAAACAAAATGCAGCCTCTGTCTCTCACCTTCCTCAGTATTTCTTCCTTAAGGGGAAAATTGACAATGCAGCAGACAATGTCTCTTGGGGGTTCAGAGTCACGGGGAGGAGGTCTCAGGGCCCGATGGATTCGTTCCATTTCGATGGGAGTTTCAGCTGGGCGCCCAAGTAGGTCATTAAAAATGGCGCAGACTGTCTGTGGCATGGCAGCTTGGTCTACCCCCTCAGGGAGCCCCCTCACCCTAATGTTATGTCTGCGGCCACGGTTGTCTAATTCCTCCACTTGCCTGTGGAGTTCAAACATGTGTGGGAGCTGTAAGTCGTAGGCCCTCTGTACTTGCCTGACCGCTGCTGCCTGCATCTGAGAGGATTCCTTCACTGCCGTTATGCGGTGATTCATGGTGTGGATGTCCGATTTCAGGTCGGAGATAGCCGCTGTGAGGGTGTGCTTGATGTCCAGCGCCACTTTCTGCAAGTCCCTCTGGAGGTCTAGCAGGCTGGGGTTGGGCGCCGTAGCTCCATCGTCGGCGAACGTTGCTACGTTGCTACTCGAGGCCGGGTATGCGGCCTGTGTAGCGTGTGTCTCCACGTGCATCCCTGACGGCCGGGTCTGGAACATCTCTGGGATGTTGTTGCTTAGCTGGATCCCGGTCTCTTTCAGCGTGCGGGGTGTTGAGGAGCTCCTTGTGGATTTGCCCATGTTTTAGGGTCGAATGGATCCTGGCAATATGCTTTATTCCGTCCTCTGTGTGCGGAGCTCCTTCTCTAAGCAGCCATTTCGGATCCCGTCCAGGCCACGCCCAGATTTTTTTGCGCTATAAATAAAAAAAAAAGACCAAACATTTTGTAAGAGAATGCATTTTTCTTTGTTTATGTTATAGAACTTAGCAAATTAGTAACATTTTGGCAAAAAGATATACTGCTACATATCTTTGGTAAAAAATAATCCAAAATTTCCACGGATCAGCAGTGATGAGGCATGGATCAGCACTGTGGGCACACCAGATCAAGGCCACTCATGCTGCTGCACTGGCTCCCTGCTCTACTCACACACTGTACCAATTGGTGTGAGGAGAGGAGAGAGCTTAACTGGACATGACACCGGTCTGTTAATAAGTGACCGCGTGATCACATGGTAAAAGGGCTGCTGTCACTGGCCCTTTACCCCGATCTGTGATGCGCTGAGTCCCGTGGACCCGGCAATCACGGACATTTCCGGGTGCGTGCTCCAGGGGGGCGCATAGGAAGCATGAGTTTGGGAGGACCTCAATGTATGCCCTCCCAGAACCAGCCGGCCACGCTCTAGTCATCATTTAAATATGGCGTGGTCAGCAAGTGGTTAAATTCATTCACCAGTACTTTGATCAATAAGGGATGATAGTGCCAGTCAGTTGTTTAATTACCCTTTATAACTACAGTGTACCCATCTTCTGATGTCTATTTCCAGCAGGATAATGGGCCATGTCACAAAGCTCAAATCACCTCAAACTGGTTTCTTGAACATGGCGAGTTCACTGTACTCCAATGGTCTCCACAGTCACCAAATCTCAATCCAAAAGAGCACCTTTGGGATGTGGTGGAAAGGGAGATTCGCATCATGGATGGGCAGCCGACAAATCTGCAGCAACTGCATGATGCTATCATGTCAATATGGACCAAAATATCTGAAGAATGTTTCCAACACTTTGTTGAACCTATGCCACCAAGAATTAAGGCAGTTATGAAGACAAAAGGGGGTCCAACCTGGTACTAGCAAGTCGTGAGTGTGAGCCATGAGTGTGGTCGGTGAGTGTGCGTGTATATATATATATATATATATATATATATATATATATATATATACCGTATTTATCGGTGTATAACACGCACAGGCGTATAACACGCGCCCTAACTTTAGAAGGGAAGTTTCAGGGAAAAAAATAACTTTCCACAGCCCCCTGCATAAAACACACAGGCAAAGTTTAGCCTCTATTTTCAGGGTGAAAAAGTGATTGTCATACGCCAATAAATACAGTATATAAAACACAAATATTGTTTATCTGTCGTTGCTGCCACCACCCTGCTCTATATCAAATTAAAATTCTATATAACCATATGCAATTTTATACACACTTTAAAGTCACTTGTGTATGAAAATAATCTGAAAACTAGATGCTGCAGGTAGGATCTGCAATAATAAATCAGCTTAAAAGGTCTGTGAGTAGCCATTACATGATTCACACTGGGGTGTATTTACTGAAGGCAAACAGGCTGTGAACTTTGCAAGTTCAGTTGCACTCTGCAAGCATATCTCCCAACAGTCGTGGATTCTGCGGGATAGCCCAGGGTTTTGACATATGTCCCGCAGTCTTGCTTAAGCTAAGTATTATCCCGCATCACCTCTCTAATATTAAAGGGGCTCTTAATGTAAGTTGGGGTGCCTGATGTAATCTCTGTTGGTAAAGGGGACTCTAGATGTGAAGGGAAGACCCCTGATGTAAGAAGGGACTCAAAATGATAAATAGAACTACCAGTGTAAAGGGGGACTACTGGTGTTAAAAAGGGACTCTGATGGGAAAATGAGAATCCTGATGTAAAGGAGGTCCTTGATTTAAATGGCCACCTTAAAGCCACAGTGTGTGACACATTTCTTCTCTAAGGCCTCATACACACGGGTAAGATACTCGTCAGGAAAAAAACGTTGTTTTCCTCGATGAGATTCTTGGCAAGAATCTCTTGCCGCCCGAGTGTACACACAGACCTTTCAAAAGAACCGCGGTTCTCTTGAAAGGCAAGAACGCGGTGACGTCATCGCGTACGACGAGCATGCGCTGGTCACATTCAATGCCATTGCCGCCATCTTGCTTCACCCTACCTATGCCGTGGAATCTACCGCGCATGCGTCAAAGTCATTTTGAGCATGCATGGTTTTCCACGGCGACAGGTAAGTATACACACTCTCGGGTTTCTCGTAGGGAAACAGGCCGACAAGAATCTCAACGAGAAAATAGAGAGCAGGATCTCTATTTTTCTCATCGAGATTTTGGCCAGATTTCCAGACGAGAAACCTGAAAGCCTCGTACACACGCTCGGTATACTCGGCAAGAAAGCTCTGCCAGCAGTTTTCTTGCTGGTTCTTGCCGAGAAAACCGAGCGTGTGTATGAGGCTTCACTCTAGGTGTCCCTCATTCTGAAGTTGCAAAGTTGGGAGTTATGTGCAAGAGTAGTGTGACAGACCCAACTGCCGGCACAGGGGCTTTTGGAGAGGACTGCAGGGTAGCCTCTTGCCTACTGAATATGGGCCCTGGCATTTGAGGGAGCTACAAGCATTCAGGAAGATGTCCTGTTATATATTGCAAGATGACATGTTATTATCACATTTACCAGTCAAGGAAGTCATGATGGTTTCTGCCAACTTGAAACTCAGTGGATGTAAAAAGAAAGCTAGTTAAAGAGATTTGGACAGCCCTGTGTCTTCTTGAATGCTGGGGAACTGTTGCCAGACTATCCATGGTGGGGAATTCCTGTGACTGCTAATCATACTGATAAGATTGGCCTAGCTGTTAATTAGATGACTGTTTAATTAGATCACTGTTAGCTGTTAATTGGAATGTTGTTTGAATTGTTCATGTGGTGATTTTGTATAAAAAAAATGTATTTCTTTTCACAAAAGTGATCCCTTTTACCTCAACATCTTGTATGTGTACGATGCTTGGGGTAAAGGGTTGGTATCAGCTATGGGTCTGCTGGAAGGGCTTGGAGAGCAGCAGGCACCGTTTGGTGGAGGCACCCATGCAGGGTGCCAGGCGGTCTGTCCCAGGCAGTTGCTCCAGAGCTTAGTTAATGAGGAGAAGCTCTGCTGACTTCCATCATCCAATCACGTGCAAGCAAAAATGCATTTAAAAAAAGTTCCTTGCATGTGATTGGGTATTCTTTGCAAAGTGAAGCTACATCCTATTTACTAAGCTCTAGAGATTCTAAAACTATGCTCACTGAAGCATTGCATGGTTTTGCCGTTTTCACACCCAGCGAAAGCTCATTCAGAAAAGGCATTCACAAATCCCTGGATACCTGGGGCTGAGCTATAATTTTTGCTTTAAAATCCAGGTGAACCATTTAAAGCGGTGGTTCACCCTCATTTTACACATTCTGTCTAAGCAAATGCTATGCCTAGACAGTAACCAAACCATTTTTTTTATTTTATGTGCTCCTTACCCCTTTTTCAGCCGCCGTTTGTGACCTGTCACTCAAAATCCCCTGCGGGGTATGGGCGTGTAAGTCCTTTTCTCCCTGTCCTGTCAATCTACTTCTTACACTCCTCCGGAGACGCGCTGTGCTCTATTCGCGCGAGACAACGGGGCGTGAGCTTGTTACGCCGGCCGTTGTTATGGCAACCGTGTAGTGTTGACGGCGACGCTCGCCGTCAACACTGCACATGCGCGGGATCGAGCAGGTGAATGCTGGGAGGCCACCATTCATCGTATCCCGGAAGAAGACCCTGTCGGCTTCAAAGTGCCCACAGGTAAGATGGAAACGTCCATCGGATGAAAATCTAAAATATCCTTTCCACGATTACACCGATTACGCGGGCTAAAGGAGTGGTACACCCGGGCAGTGCATTAGTACAGGTAAGCCCTGACGATTAATCCAAAAAAAAAAAAGGATATCCCGCGGAACCCCCGCTTTAAGGACAAAACACAGATTCTCAAGAAGTCTCTGGGCTTAACTTTTGCTATTTCTGCCACCAAACTGCAGAATATCATCCCTTTTATGCACACACCAATGTGCAAATTTACACAAGTACCATGCACATTTAGAAGCATTATTACTATAGCAATATGCAGTAAGTAGTAAACACTTTAATATTGATATTAACAAATGGAACCTAAAATATGCTTTAGGATTTAAACAAAGACAATACCACACAGGTAACCCTTAGTGGCCAAATAAAATAAAAAAGACATATAGTAGCAGAGGCACTGCAAATGCAGAAAATAGGAGTAGAATTATAAAAGAGGTTGTAAAGATAGAAGGTTTTTTTTTTCCTTGCTGCATTCTAGGCAGTAAAGTAAAAAACTTTCTGAGCTACAACAGTGTTACAGAATAATGGTAAAGATTGCAAGATGCAGAAGTGCAAGGCTGTCAGGAACTTATCCCAAAGATACTCTGCTATAATTGTAGCCAAAAGGTTAATACATACGAATTATACAAAATATCTCCAGTTTAAGAGCTGGTTCACACAGGCGTTCTAATAGGAGCGACTCAAGTCGCTCTGACTTAGAAAAAGGTTCCTGTACTACTTTGGGACGACTTCAGGGCGACTTGCATTGACTTCAATACAGACTTCATTTTGCAGGTCGCCTCTGAAGCCGGCTCTTACCCTTTGTATTGCAGTAAAAACATTGGGCCAGATTCACAGTGGAGATACGACGGCGTATCTGCTGATACGCCGTCGTATCTCTGTTTCTATCTATGCGACTGATTCATAGAATCAGTTACGCATAGATAGCCCTTAGATCCGACAGGTGTAATTGTTTTACACTGTCGGATCTTAGGATGCAATACCGCGGCCGCCGCTGGGGGGAGTTCGCGTCGTAAACCAGCGTCGGGTATGCAAATTATGAGTTACGGCGATTCACAACGGATTTTCGCGTTCGCTACGTCGCCGCTAGTCTAGTTTCCCGTCGCAAAGTTAGTGGTCGTTTTAGGTGCCCTAACTTTAGTCAGCAAGCGTATTGCTGTCTAAAGTATGGCCGTCGTTCCTGCGTCGAAATGTAAAAATCAACGTCGTTTGCGTAAGCCGTCCTGGAATACGGAATTACGCTACGCGCGTCACTATTCGAAAAAATGACATCACGGCGCGCAATGCACGACGGGAGTTCGGAAACGGAGCATGCGCGGTAGGTCCGTCGCGGGAGCTCGCCTAATTTAAATGGCACACGCCTATTTAAATTGGCCCGCCTTGCGCCGGAGGCCGCCGGCGTAGGTTTTCATCGCAAGTGCTTGGTGAATCAGGCACTTGCGATGAAAAATTGCGGCGGTGTAACGTATCTACGATACGTTACGCCGCCGCTCTTCTATGTGAATCTGGCCCATTGTACATGTCAATATGCAAATCTCATTTATTTATTTATTTTTTTCACTATACTGTAAAGGCTGACACACTTGTTCTTGTCTACTTCCTTGCCCAATAGGTGATAACAAGAGACAGAAGGACAGGCCAGACCTTGACTTTACAGCAAATGTTAATATTTGTATATCACAGCATTCCAGGATTCTTGGGTCACTTGTGAAGTCCTGGAAAAATATGTACAGGCACCAAATAACTTAGATTTACTGACAGGTATACATTAACTTCAAGGCAGATTAAATGTTTTACAAAAAAGAAGATGTTTAAGAAGCTTTAAAATATTATTTCTGAGTAAAAACAAATACCACCTGGTATTAAATTAGCAATACCAGTAAAAAGTAAACATATTATCTGACAAAACTATACCATTACAAAGTTAAGCAGTTCTTTAAAATGCCTGAGTATTTTCTTCACTATCTATTAAAAAAACACATTCTGCATTTCTTTATTAAAAAACATTAACATTGGGCTATAGAGGATTCCATTTTAGAGATGCAGTTCTAGAGGTTTCTTTTTATATTACTGTATTGATTTACATGGATCCAACATATATGTGTTCATCTTAAGTTAATGAGCAGTAACGTGTCAATCTTTGAACAGTGTTATTAAAAAGATATGAGTTAGTGTAATATAATATAGCAACCACAGAATAATAAAATGCAAAAGGATGTATTAAAATCTTTAGTTTTAAGCTAAGACTTTTATATTTAAATAACATTTTTTTTTATAATTTTACCAATTGTGCTATTAATATTAGTGTACAAACTAATAATCACACTGCAGTGCATAACATTAGATGTAAATAGTGTCAAAATCACTTTACAAAAAAATATATTAACAAATCAAAAAAACTGAGAAAAAAAACTAAATTGGAATGAACGAATGTGCAAAATTTAGTGAGTGTAACAGACAGTCCTTAGGGTAACAAATTTTCACAATGAGTCCATCCAACTGATAATTTCTCCACCATGTGAATAGTGACCAACTTAATGCACCATATGTACCACCACCAACATGAGTGATTCACTGACACCAACTCCCTATGGGATTGCACTCACCAGATCCTATCGCCTTTTATTCTCAATTGTTTACCAGCCTTCACTTGTTTAATAAAACACACTATAATGGATGAATCTCATGACACCGCATATGTATGCAAGAGAAGAAGAAAGGCTTTCAAAAGTGTTATTGGCTTCCAATAAAATGTTGTTTATTAAAAATTATACAACCACTTACATTTAAAACTCTTGTAATCAGCATAAATCATGCAAATCCATTAGCCAGGTAATAGGGCAGCACAGTGGTGTAGTGAGTAGCACTCTCGCCTAGCAGTAAAAAGGGTTGCTGGTTCGAATCTCGACCACGACACTACCTGGCTGGGGTTTGCATGTTCTTCCTGTGCCTGCGTGGGTTTCCTCTGGGTACTCTGGTTTCCTCCCACACTCCAAAGATATTCTGGTAGGTTAATTGGCTTCTGCCTAAATTGGCCCTAGTATATGAATGTGAGTTAGGGACCTTAGATTGTAAGCTCCTTGAGAGTAGGGACTGATGTGAATGTACATTGTATATGTAAAGCACTGCATAAAATTGACAGCGCTATAGAAGTAGCTAAATAATAATAATAATCAAGAGCCCTGGTCTCACCACCTCCATGCTGGTTTCAACCTCTTCCCCAGGCTTGCCTGTCCTAGCTCCCAGATTTACAATCTCAGCCAAGCACCACGTGGTCACACCCTGACTAGTTTTGTCATTACGACTTTGTTACAAAAGGATGGACAAATGGTGCGGTGTCTCAGTTCATCTAGTGCCTACTCTCCGCAAACTGCTCCTGAGTCTCCAATAGCATAAAAACTGCACTTCACCATCTGTATAATGGAGCATTTGTCAACCGGGGCTATTAACCCTTCCTAAGATAGACTTATCCTACTATGCTATTAACCATTTATATCCAAAAATGCTCATCATTCACTTTGTTACTTCATTCCTATGGTTTAGATGGTATTGCAGCTAACAGTTACTTTATAAATAGATCTATTATTATGGCCTTTATCCTCTTGGGCTATTAACCCATGTATAAACAGACTAGCTACTGACTATACTAATAAAGCAGTTGTTGTCTAATTCAATATTTAACCCCTGCAATGCCAAGGTACATAAAAAATAAATCCATTTTTTTTCAGCTGGAGTCTCGCCAGGTGGGAGACACCCTCTCTACAACCCAACACTGCAAGGAAGTGGGGTCTCTACCATGGTCTAAAATGGTCTGACATACTATGGTATTTATAACTGATTATGTATCAATTGTAACACTCTGCTAAACTTCAAACACCAACCGAGTTCTCAGTTAACATATTTTATAAATATGCTAACTATAATACTATACAACCATGATATTGGAATGATCAAAGTGATGGATTCACATTTTGGTATATGAATGGTTAAATGCACAGTTGAATTAGCTTGTCCGTTTGTAAGTGGGTTAATAGCTCAGGGGTCAGAGGTCGTATTAATAGATTTATTTATAAAGTAACAGTTAGCTACAATACTATCTAAACCATAGGAGTGAAGTAAAAAAGTAAATCATAAGCATTCTTGGATATAAATGGTAATAGCATAGTAAGATAAGTCAGTCCATCTTAGGAAGAGTTAATAGCTCAGGTAGACAAATGCTGCATTATACCGATGGTAAAGCACAGCTTTTATAATATTGAAGACTCTGGAGCAGTTTGTGGAAAGAAGGCATGAACTAGTTAAACCGAGACACTGCACCATTTGTCCATCCCCTTGTGATGAAGTCATAATGACGAAACTAATCGGCATGTGGCCACGTGATGCTCGGCTGAGATTGTAATCCTGGGAGCTACTGTAGGACAGGCGAGCCTTGGGCAGGGGTTGAAACCAGCATGGAGTCGGCTCTCCATTACCTGTCTAATGCATTTGTGTGATATATGCTGAGGTTTTAAATATGAGTGGCATAAATTTTAATAAACAACATTTTATTGGAAGCCTTCCTTCTTCTCTTGCATACATATGCAGTGTGATGAGATCCGTCCATCAAGGGGGGGTTATAAAACAAATGAAGACTGATTAACAATTAAGTGCTTTTGCCTTTTCAAGAGAACGAAAGGCAATAGGATCTGGGGAGTGCAATCCCATTAGGAGTCAGTGTCAGTGAATTGTGTTGGTGGTGGAACATGGTTTTGTCACTATTCACATGGCGGAGAAATTATCTGTTTGATGGCCTTATTGTGAAGATTCTGTTCCACGCACTAAATTTTACACATTGTTCATTCCAATAAATTTTTTTCTCTGTTTTTATTAATATATTTTTATGTAAAGTTTAAGTGATTTTTACACATTTACAAGTAGTGTTATGTGCTATGGTGTGATTAATTATTGGTTTGTACACTAATATTAATAGCACAAATGGTGATATATTTGTTTTTTAAGTAGCAGCATTTAATGATATCTTTTGATTATTTCTACCAGAAACGATTTATTTAGTATATTGTTATCATTATATACAGAATTTATTGTATATAGCACCAGCAGCTTGCACAGCACTTTACAAAATTAAAGGAGACAGTACATTGAATACAATTCAGAACAAGAGGATTAGGAGGGCCCTACTCCAGTGACCACACAGTCTAAAAGGCAAAGGGTAAGTGTTAAAAAAGGTAGTAACTGTATGGGGATGAATTGTTCGATAAAGTAAACTGTCAGTTAGGTAGAGGCAGGATATCACCTACAAGTGTACAGAGTAGATTATAGCCATAAAGGTTTGGGTATGAAGCTCCAGAGGGTGGAGAAGTTAGACAGCAGGAGGATGGTTTGGAGCAAAAAGGACAGTTTGGGTAATATTTTGAGACAAGGTTGGTGATATTACTGGGGTAAGATTTACTAATGACTTTGTATGCTGTTATTATTTTTTTTAAATGTATTCGCTGGATGATCAAAATCAAGTAGAGGGATTAGTGAAGAGAGGTGGCAGACACTGAGTGGCTGGTTAAGGATTAGTGAAGAGAGGTGGCAGACACTGAGTGGCTGGTAATGTGGATGAATGTGGCAGTAGCATGCATGGTACACTTAAGAGAGCATAGCCTGTGGTAGAGGTATGCCATTGAAGAAAGAGTTGCAATAGTCAAGCAAGAGATAACAAGTTAATTGTAGCTTGGTGGTTTCATTACTTTAGAAAGAGCATATTTTGGAAAATGTATGGAACTTTTTTTAAATACCCCACCCCCTAAGAATCCTCCCAAATTCTAGACCTCCCTAAACCTGCCTTCAAAAATCTTCATTGTATATGTTAGGAGAACCAGAACCAGTCACACTGCAGCCACCACTCCCTCTGAATCTCTCCCTGCAGCCCCCCTTGGATCTGCTCTCCATTTTCCACCTGGAGCTTGCCCTGCAAGGTGTACAGAGGAACACATAAGACACATTTATTTATGGTAGGAGAAAAATCAAGTGGCGATATATTTTGAATCACATTGTAAAAAATACCAAAACGGTTAAGTAAAGAGAATCTTGCACTTAAAGCAGAACTACACAGCATCTGAGTATCGCAAGCCAACAATTCTATTTAATTTATTTTTAATATGTAAAGCAAACTCACCCATCCATCCATGTCTCCATGCTTTATTTTGCAAGAAATCACTTTGAAAAACATTAATTTCTGGCTTTTGCCATGTTGAGTAAGGGCTGATGATTCTTGTAGAAATTACTTGCTGAAATCCATCTGCCCTTAGGTCAGGTATGCAGGCAGGAAGGTGTGCTTATCTGAGAAAACCCCTTCCCCCAGTGCAGTCTTTAAATAGGAACTGTTTGACACATGTGTAGTAGGCATCCTGATGAAGGTGTAATCAACATGTGTTGATGTAGTGTGGTTGCTGGGTCCCCCCACACCAGAAGGAGATAGCAGTGTGATGCAACATTCCTTATGCACCTGGCTATTGTGACATGGAATACAATAACATAAAGTATTGTCTATTTTATATTATTTCCAGTTAAGTATAGAGGGTGGCTGTATTTTTTAAGTAGTGTAACATAAATCATGATAAGAGAGGCGCCAACCCAATAACAATTACTAAGTAACCTAATTCAAATAATGTGCAGCTGCCCCTTTAAGTGTGAAGCATGCTTATATCATATATAGTGTAAACTTAGGCATTACTCCTTCCCTAAATGGGAATGGATATATAGATTATAGGGAAGGAGTAGGGCCTTTATACTATATATGTATTTTTTAAGGAATTGACTGGAGCGTGTTTGTTTAGCCACTGTGATTACAGTTCAAAATATATAAAAAGTTGGTGCTAACTCAAATACACATACAAATACATTTAGTGCATGTTGAATAACCATACAAACCAATAACCATAAACAAAATAAGAGGAAGTCCTCAAATTAAGGAGTCCAAACACCACAAGTAAAATCTCTGTGTAATGACAGGTGCTCTTAGTTATCCGTGCTCCACCATCACTCGTGTATTAGGAGAAATACAGACTCACCAGATAACTAGATATTAGGAGATAACGTAGGCTCAGATCCTTTAGAAGGTGTATTCCTTGATGTATCCTTGTGCTCATAGGACAATATAGCTTGGTATAAGCAAAATGATTCACATGCAATATGCTTTGATGTACACAGATGCCAAATAGTGATAAAAATGCACACTTACATTGTGGGGTGCTAATGTGCTAGCACTAACATATACAATGTAGACATGTAGTGCATTAATTTTAGTCCGAATGCAGTTTTGTCCGAATTTCGGAGATTTTTGCGGTCGTTTTAAAAAAAGGTTAACCACTAGCCGACCAGCCACCGTCATTATACGGCGGCAGGTCGGCTCTCCTGGGCGAAAGCCCGTAGCTATACGTCCTATCGTATAGCCGCCACTAGGGGGCGCGTGCGCGCGCCCCCCGCTCGCCCCCGACTCCCGTGCGTGTGCCCGGCGGGCGCGATCGCCGCCGGGCACACGCGATCGCTCGTTACAGAGCGGGGACCGGGAGCTGTGTGTGTAAACACACAGCTCCCAGTCCTGTCAGCGGGGGAAATGCTGATTTTCTGTTCATACAATGTATGAACAGAAGATCAGTGTTTCCCCTAGTGAGGCCACTCCCCCCCCCACAGTAAGAACACACCCAGGCATACTTAACCCCTTCCCCGCCCCCTAGTGTTAACCCCTTCACTGCCAGTGGCATTTTTATAGTAATCTAATGCATTTTTATAGCACTGATCGCTATAAAAATGCCAATGGTCCCAAAAATTTGTCAAAAGTGTCCGAAGTGTCCGCCATAATGTCGCAGTAACGAAAAAAAAATCGCTGATCGCCGCCATTACTAGTAAAAAAAATATATTAATAAAAATGCCATAAAAATACCCCCTATTTTGTAAACGCTATAACTTTTGCGCAAACCAATCAATAAACGCTTATTGCGATTTTTTTTACGAAAAATATGTAGAAGAATACGTATCGGCCTAAACTAAGGAAAAAAAAATTTTTTTTATATATTTTTGGGGGATATTTATTACAGCAAAATGTAAAAAATATTATTTTTTTTCAAAATTGTCGCTCTATTTTTGTTTATGGCGCAAAAAATAAAAACCGCAGAGGTGATCAAATACCACCAAAAGAAAGCTCTATTTGTGGGAAAAAAAGGACGCCAATTTTGTTTGGGAGCCACGTCGCACGACCGCGCAATTGTCAGTTAAAGCGTCGCAGTCCCGATTCGCAAAAAGTGCTCTGGTCTTTGACCAGCAATATGGTCCGGGGGGTAAGTAGTTAAGGAACATGCAGAATCCGAAATCCAGAAACATCCTAACTCTATTTGTCCAATTTGACATAGAGAGAAAAGATTCAACATTATAGAGACATGAAGATTCAACGAAGCAGCTAAAAACATACGATCGCCACGAGCGGACATTTATGGTCAAATGCTCCACCCATAGTCTATAGAAGAATTCTAATGTTGGTTGACTAGTAATAATAATTAATAAATATAATTATTACTAGTCATACTACTATACTGTAGCTTGTGGGCAGAGCATTCGACCGGAAATGTATGATTGTGGAATCGTACAGTTTAGCTGCTTCGTCGAATCTTCTTAGAACATTCGACAGACACCATAAGCCTTCTATTGAGAGATTCGACCTTAATTTAGATTTTCGGACTAATGCTTTTTTTAACGAAACAAAATAAATGGAAACAAATTTTGAGAGTAACTAAATAAATTCAATTTTCGGACGAAACCGAAATTCAGAAACAAAATATTTCAGTGTGCACATGTCTAATAGAGTGACATCACTAAGACAGGAACACCATTTAACCACGTCTTACCCTGCGTTACACCACAGCAAGAATCGTAACCAACCATACTGGAAATTATGTCATCAAGAGCGAGGGTGCAGCCTCAATGCATTTCGTGATCAACATGTCATCAGGAACCTTGCTTGTCGCCATTTTCTTGAAGCCTTATAAACCCTGCTAAGCTGGGCTAGGCAATCTAATTGGTGAACAATCAACATACATCTTTCAGTGAACGATCCCAGGGAAAAGTTTATTACAAATTAGTAACCACTGTACATTTTGGTTACTCAAATAAATATACAGACGGTGAAACAAGTGTACACTAAATATAGTTAAAATCATTTCTAATGCATAATGACTTAATAGCAATAATCCTAATTATACATAATAGCTTAACTGGTTCCTGACCGTTTCATGTGTTTTTACTGTGGCAGAATGGCACCCCTGCGTGAAAACCCCATACGGGTATGGGGTACCCTTTAAGAGCTGCCAGATCCCAGTGCTGTCAGGAGAGGGGAGACATGTCGTTTGTTCCTACTAAGTAGGAACAACAATATGTCTGCTCACCTAGTCAGTCCCATCCCCATACAGTTAGAACACACTGAGGGAACACACATTTAACCCATTGCTCGCCCCCCTGGTGTTAACCCCTTCCCTGCCAGTGACATTTATACAGTAATCATTGCATATTTATAGCACTGATCACTGTATAAGTGTCAAAGTGTTCAATCTGTCCATCGCAATGTCGCAGTACCGCTAAAAATTACAGATCATCGCCATTACTAGTAAAAAACAAATGCCAGGAAAATGCCATAAATCTTTCCCATAGTTTGTAAGCGCTATAACTTTTGCGCAAACTAATCAATATATGCTTATTGTGATTTTTTTTACCAAAAATATGTAGAAGAATACATATCGGTCTAAACTGATGAGGAAATGTATTTGTATTTTTTTTTAAATTGCGGATATGTATTATAGCAAAAAGTAAAAAATTTTTTTTTTTTTTAAATTGTTGCTCTTTCTTGTCTATAGCGAGAAAAAATTTAAACCGCAGATACCAAATACTACCCAAAAAAATCTGTATTTTATGGGAAAGAAAGGATGTCAATTTTGTTTATGTACAGTGTTGCACTGCAATTGTCAGTTAAAGCGACACAGTGTCAAATTGTAATAGGTGCAACAACGAAAATTAAACTAATGTAAAAACGAAGGAACGAATAAAATCATTTTAAAAATACGAACGCGGCAGAATACAAAATATAACGAAAATACGAATCTCGATTCAATGAAAAATAAACTAACAGAAAAAAACGGAAACGGAAAAAAGAGTGTTACGACAATACTAAAGAGTACGAATACGATAACTAACGTCTTACGAAATTACGACTCACGATAAACGAACAGAAACGAAACAGAAATAAACGAAAAATTTTGCTGTGCACATGTCTACCCAGTAGTAGCATAAGCACAGGATCTTTGTACACTGTGAGGCCCTGCCACAGTGTGAGATTAGGAAAAGGATATGGAAAGGATACAGGATTCTCAAATTTACAGTATGGGAGGCTTCAGTGTGTGTATTGTGAGCGAAGAAAGCTGTTTTCTGAGTCTTCTCCAGGTTTTGTAATTCTGGATCGGGGGCCTAGATTTTGAAGGTTCCAACGTGTCTTGGGTGGGATGGAACCTTTAATCTTGTGTCTGAGCTTAGTTGGATGCCTGCGGCCTGCGTGAGTGCACAGGTGTGCAGGGTTGTTATAAGCCAGGTCAGAAGAAAGCTCAGGGTAGTTGCTGCCATTCAGAGACAGAGCCGTGGAGTGAAGATAGTGGTGTGCTCCATCATGGAGGAGTGAATTACTTAGGAGACAAGACCCTTTGTTGGGGGATGTCTTGCCCATAGGACTGGAAATGTCAGGGCAGCTACGCAGGTCTAAAGAGACTGGGAAAGCTGAGATGACTCGTCCAGGGGGGCTGGAGGGAGTCTGAGTTCTAGAGGAGTGTGTGAGAACCCAGGGTGCTGGGCAAACCTTATCTGGAGGCCAGCAGTGGGCCCATACAGCAAGGTGCTATGACAAGTGAGCCTGTGAGCAAGAAGAACACATGGTCTGGGAGACCAGTGCTAGTAGCATCAGTGCTGTTAAAAAATAGCCAGGTGGGCTAGCATTTTTCAGTTTCTGTTTTGATGCAGAGGAACCTGTCTGTGAACTTTACTGCTGTGTAAACTTTGCTTTGCCTTTTTCAGTGGGCAGCCAAGCCTTTAAAAACCCAGACTGGACTAATGCAATCTCACTTAAAAACGCTCACCACCTCTGAGTCAAATTCCCCATATCACAAGATTTTACAACCGCCGGTTCTAGTCCAGATATATTAGAGCATGTGTGGTTTTCTGCTAGGGGCCTTCCGAGATGACAGTTTTAACAAGGGGAATATTTAGAGGTTGTTTGAAGCTTATTAATTCTCCTAAGGCTGGGTTCACACCATTGCAAATTGAATGCACAATCCCCACATCCAATTCGCAACAGCAGAAGACTTTGATCGGATCTCTATGGAGTTGGTTCACTTATCTCCGCAGCAGGTCCTGTGCAACTTTTGGTGCAAATTCAGTACAAAATTTGGGCTGAAATCGGACCTGAAATGATGAACCAACACGCACCAGACCCCTGCAGTGAGACAGATCTGTCTTAGGTGTGAACCGAGTCTCAGATCTGCTGAGCTTGTAGTTATTAAAATGGAGTGATATGTAATATGTCTAAAGATGACCAGAAGACCTGATTATTTTTACTGAATAGAGAATTTTAGAACAATACATTTTTACTGTGTTCAGTATGACACGGTCTGGGGCTCGTTGAACCTCAATATTGTCACAAGCTGTGTTTGGCCAATGTATAGCAAACACGTTTGTGCTACCTATATTTGTTAGTTTTGCAAGATTTAGCAGGTAAATTTAAGATATGGTTGTCATCATTGAACTGAAGGGCTTCAGGAAGTGAGAGAATAAAATGTCAGATTGTTTTGACAAGCAAAATCTAGTGGGCCTAGGCTTTTCCCAGTTGCTAGTTAGATGCTGGCTACCATCATTTATTTCTATGGCAAACAACTATTTTAGCCTTTAAAGTTCACATTCATTTCTCCCCGTGAATGCCAGTACTAGAAAGTACTTAGAAAGTGTTTTAAGGCCGATCGAGGAAAAGTGGTACAAATGGCCTACTTATCATCTTGACTTATTCTGCTTTTATGAAATGTAATGTGGCATAGGACAGCTAAACGTTTGTGTGTAGAATAGTATAATGGAAAATACCTTATACTAATTTCATCTTTCTTTTCTTTCACAATAACCACTGTAAATCCAAAGGTATTACATTTTGAATCACACCATTGTACTGGATGAAGTGACTACAGAGCAGCTGCAAAGTAACAAGTGTGTTAAGCATTAAAAGGATTCAGCAAATGGAGATGGACACAGTAGGTAAGCATTCTCTGTATTTCTGACCTATATATAAAAGCAAAGAAAGTGATGTTGTATAGATCCACTGGCTTTTCATTCCTTAGATAACAAGGGAATACAAATCTGTCTTACCAATGCTTATGGATCGAATACATAGAGAAAATGAAAGGCAAACACAAGTGTTCATATTTTGTATAGCGATAACATAAAGTTTACAAAATAATTGGTTGCTTTTAAATGAAGAGGGGTTGGATCTTTGGTACAGTAAATTGCTGCTAAGAATTGTAATAGAGGGATCTAAACCAAACGATCTTTGGTATAGTAAATTGCTGCTAAGATTTGTAATAATTCAAACGAAAGGAAAAGCTTTGTTGTTCTGCCAGTGTTGCCAATCATCCTGTGTTTTTTTATTGAAAAAAAATAAAAAGAAGGAAAGATTGGAAGGATTGAAGGATCTAATAGCAATAGATAAAACGGTAACAATACAATGAAAACACCCAGAGTCAGTTTTCTCTATTTAAACTGGCATTAAACCCAAGACCAAAAATGTATTATATTGCATCTTACCAATGTGGTGGCTGCATTAATTTTATTTTTTATGCTTTTTCCCCTCTGTTTTCACCTAGTGATCTGGCCAGTAACACACCTCCTGCATCAATGCCAGGCACTTACTGCCCCCCTCCTGCTCAATTTTCAGCTTTCAGAACTGTCACTTTTTAAATGACAATTGTCATGCTACACTGTACCCAAACAACATTTTTCTAATTTTGCTCCCAAAAATAGAGCTTTCTTTTGGTGGTATTTGATCACCTCTTGGTTTTTATTTTTTGCTAAACAAATAAAAAAAGACAGGAAATTTTTGAATAAAAATGATTTTTATATCATATTTACCTGTAAAATCCTTTTCTTTGAGTACATCATGGGACACCATGCCAAACAATAGCCATCAGAACTTGTATGGCAGCACCCAGTACACTGCGGCCGAAAGCCGAATCCTCGGCTGCTCGAACATCCACTTGATAACATTTTGTGAACGTATACATTGAAGACCAGGTAGCAGCCTTAAAAATCTGAGCCACAGATACCTAATGGCAAAAAGCCCAGGAGGTTCCTACACCCCTGGTAGAATGAGCTCTCACCCTAAAGGGAGGAGCTTTACGTTTCAGGCCATAGGCCTGAATGACCAATTGACAGAACTAAGTTGCCTGCCCCTTCTTGGGTCCTTTTGATAAAAAAAAAAAAAAAAAGTCTGATCCTCGGATCTCCGTAGATCTGGACAAATAAACCTTGACTGTCCAGACAACGTTCCAAAGAATGCAGTCGTCTCTCTTCCGCCGAACGAGGCTGAAAGAAAAAATGAAGGGCAAAATAATGTCTTATTTTAAATGAAAGGTCCGACACCACCTTTGGCAAAAAGAATGAAACAGGTCATAACACGACCCTGTCATCGTGAAGGATCAATTAGGGTTCCCTGCATGAAAGGGCTGCCAACTCCGACACCCTTCTAGCCGAGGTGATAGCCATCAGGAAGGCTAGCTTTTGAGACAGTGAGTCCAATGGAAATTCCTTCATAGGTTCAAATGGTTGTTTCTGTAACACAGACAGCACCAAGTTCAAGTCCCAAGGAGACATAGGTGACCTAATGGGGGGGAAGAAAGCGAGTTGCCCCCTACATAAAGTTTCGAACCAGTGAATGGGAGACTACAGGCCTTTGGAAGAATACTGATGGGGCTGAAACTTGACCTCTGATTGTACTCAAAGCCAATTTGATTTCACCAGCTGACTGTAGAAAAGGGAGAATTCTCCCAATCACATATTTCCGAGGATGCCATTGTTGGCTTCACACCAAGCAATATAAGTCTTCCAGACCTTATGATAGATCTTTCTAGTGACAGCTTTTCTAGCATTCACTAGGGTAGACACCACTGGTCCCGAGATGACCCGGTCCTTCAACACCCTGGTTTCAATAGCCATGCTGTTAAATTTAGAGCCTGCAAATTGGGGTGGAAAATAGGACCTTGAGACAGTAGATCAGGGTGCCGTGGAAGCGTCCATGGCCCGTCTATTGTCAGTCTAACAAACTCCGGGAACCAGGGCCTTCTGGGCCAGGCTGGTGCCACCAGAATGACTGTAACTCCCTTTCTCCAAATCTTGCGCAACAAACGTGGAAACAGAGGGATCGGCGGGAAAGCATAAACCAGGGAGTACTGACTTCATGGAACTACCAAGGCATCTGCTCCAATTGACAGAGGATCTCTTGTTCGGGACACAAACTACTGTAGCTTGTTGTTGAACCTGGATACAAGTAGGTCGACCTCTGGCCATCCCCAATGTTGGCAAATTTCCTGGAACACCCCTGGGTGTAGGGACCATTCCCCCAGGCAGATTTGCTGGCGGTCGAGATAATCTGCCTTCCAGTTCTCTACTCCCGGGATATGGACTCCCGATAGAATCGGCACATGTCCCTCTGCCCAGGCTAGTATGTGGTTCACCTCCTTTAGAGCTGAACGACTCTGGATACCGCCTTGGTGGTTTATATAGGCCACTGCAGTGGCATTGTCGGACTGAACCCTGATAGGGCAGTCCTAAAGCTCCACCGTCCAGGACCATAGGGCCAGTTGTACTGCCCATAATTCCAGGACATTGATGGGCAGGATCTGTTCTGTCCTTGACCATTTCCCCTGAGCTGTGAGCCCTCTAGGGGCACCCCTGTATATTCTGTATATTGCCGTGAGCCAGTTGGCAAGTGGTTAAAAAGACACAGCTACTGTGGGGATGACCTACTGAATTGCTACCAGACTACTCTACTTCTAGTGCAGTGGCCATCCTGTGTTCTCAGACTTGTTCTGATGTGTTTTACTAAAGTAGTGGTTCTCAGATTGACTCTTGGTTTTTAGAAAGTCCTATACTGTGAGACTATGCTATGCTGCCGCATGTTACCCTGACTGTGTTGTTAAGGATCTATGTTTTTTCAGCTTTCATAATCTATTTTGTGTTAATGTACAGTGCATGTATGCCATTATTGCTCAGTTTTGCATAATTTCTTCTAACTTTGCATTGGTTTAGTAAACCATGTTGCAGTTATGCTGCATACACACGATCAGATTTTCAGTTGGAAAAACCTTGGATGGTTTTTCCAACCAAATTTCGTTCAAGCTTGGCTTGCATACACACGGTCACACAAAAGTTCTCTGAACATTCGTCCGTCAAGAACGCGGTGACATACAACACTACGATGAGCCGAGAAAATTAAGTTCAATGCTTCCAAGCATGCTTTATTGTTTCCAAGCATGCGTCGGAAGTTTGCACGTCGGAATTGCTACAGACGATCGGATTTTCCGATAGGATTTTTTTTCCGTTGGAAAATTTGAGAACCAGCTTTCAATCCTTTGTTGGAGGAAATTCAGCAAAAGTCCGATTGAGCATATACATGGTCGGAATTGCCGTTCAAAAGCTCACAACTAACTTTTGCTGTCGGAATTTCCGATCGTGTGTTCGGGGCATTACTCTCTGAACATTTAGAAGATTACTTATTCTGTTACAACATTGGATCCCGACCAGCAGGGCTGGATCCAGAGTCAAGTCTAGGGAGGGGCATTGCCAGAAAATAGGGTTTTTCGCAAACAATTTATCAGGGCAATGGCTGATGTTGGCACTTCCATCACCATGGCACCATGGTTGATATGGTGTCAGGATGATTGAAGCACATTATTTCTATTACCACGTATAATAAAATAGTTCAACTCACCATAATGCAGAATCAGTGGGAGCCCCAAGGGTAAATCCGATTGCCTCTCGGGGGATCAGGAAGGAATTTTTTCCCCTGCTGTAGCAAATTGGATCATGCTCTGCTGGTTTTTTTTTGCCTTCCTCTGGATCAACTGTGGGTATGGAGTTGGGTGTATGGGATTGTACTGTGTTTTTTATTTTGTTTGTTTATTTTTTTGTGGTTGAACTGGATGGACTTGTGTCTTTTTTCAACCTGACTTACTATGTAACTATGTGTCACTTGCCACGTCGCCTGTCACCAGATGCAAATTGTCACTTGCCATGTCACCTGCCACTAGATGTGGATTGTTACTTGCCATGTCACCTGCCTTCAGATGCAGCTTGTCACTTGCTACATCACCTGACACCAGATGCGGATTGTTACTTGCCAAGTTACTTGCCACCAGATGCAGCTTGTCACTTGCCACTTCACCTGTCTTTAGTCACTTGCCACGTCGTCTGCCCCAGATGAAGATTGCCACTTGCCATGTCACCTGCCACCAGATGTGGATTGTCCCTTGCCATGTTACCTGCCACCAGATGCAGATTGTCACTTGCCACGTCCCTTGCCTGCCACAGGATGCGCATTGTCATGTGCCATGTCACTTGTCTACCACAAGATGCAGAACTGTGGTGATGAAGGGCGGGCGGTGGGAGATTATCATTTCTCAGCTCGGCAGCCCACCCGTATGCTTGCCCATCCGCTCACCCACTGGCCGGCTGACTAGGCTGCTCACCCGCCAACCCGCTCACTGTTTTCTGGGGGGAAATTGCCCCATTGCCCCCCCTGAATCCACACCTGCTGATGAGTAACTAAATGCCTGTGCTTCTGTTGTGGATCCAATATACATTTGTGGGAGTACAAATATTTTACACTTCAGGTTTCACACATAACACAGTAAATTGTAAGATTCATCTGGGTCCTTTATTACAGTTACAAATGTTTACAACAAACAAAATCTTTATTTTCGATATATAGAAAATGCTTGGCCTGTATGTAGCTCTAGAGAGGATAGGAAAGAGCAGCAAGTGTTAAGGTTTAAAAGGAAATAATAATGTGTTTGGGTCCAATTAAAGGAGATGTTAGGGGTTAAAATAAATAAACACACATACTCACCTCCATGCTGCAGCATCAGTTTGATGCTACAGCTGTACCCTGCTTGCTTCAAGTCCCAGAACTAAGCGAATTCACATGAATGCTGATCGCAACAGCTCGCAATCTTCTTGAAGCACAGAGCAGTGACTGTCAGGCAGATGGGTGGACCCCGGAAATATGGTCGTGATCCTTCTAGAGCTGGGTCACAGGAGAGCAAAAGTAAGGCCTCATGCACACTGGACGTTTATGGACGTTTTTATAACGTTATTTATAACGTCATGCACCTAGAAAATATTTCACTGATTTGAACTGAATTTTCAGTTGGGATGAAATACAATGTAAAGATTACAGAATGTAAACAAGTGAAGTGATATAACAAGTTTGATAAGAAGGGCTCTGCCATGCTAAACTTTGGTTTTAAATATGGTTAGTTACATCAAAATACTGTAACATTCAGTTACTTTTCAAGGGGAAGCATACACACAGCAGTGATTTATAATATGCTGGAGAAGATGTTATGTATGCTAATATCTGTTTGTGTAAACACCCAAAGCAGAAACATTTCTGCTATGGGAAACATGCATTAAATATTTAGCAACCCGGCTACGTCTATTTTGTAGGGCAGCTTCACCCTTGAGCATAGATTATAAGAAATTAATAGACCAAAGCCTTCTGCTTTAAATGTATTAACTAGTATTTGGAAATCAATGATAACATGACACCCTTTTGAACAGGCTGTAGGACCTGGAACATCAACATTAGAACTTAAAACCATACAAAAAAAATAATAATAAAATAATAAAGGATTAAATTGAATTATAATTTTTACCCCAAATAATAAACCCTTCCTATCTCTTCAATAATTTATGCCCACATGTCTAATAGAATTAACATCAATAACACATTTATGAGCCCAAGAAACAGGTAAACCGGTCACAATTACCTGGGGAATGCTTGTGTCATCTTGCTGGATTGTAAAATACACTTCTTTGTCTTTGGCAGACGTTATACAATATATGATCTAAATCTCAAATAGTTTTGTAAACATACAATTTCACAACGACTTTTATAGGTCTTGGAACATGTCACCTGCATTTAAAATGGCCAAATTATTTTACAGCTTTAAAAGGAATAGCAAACATTTCACACAATGTGCTTAAAGGGTTTGTAAAGGAGTTTTGTGTTCTCTTAATAGCTTCCTTTACCTTAATGCAGTGCTGTTTTCATGTCCTCATTGTTCGTTTTTGCTCTCAAGTTGCTGTAATTCTTCTCTGATCTCCACACTTCCTGGTTGTCTGTTTCCTGATAACCACAGTACTGGGAGCTTTCTCTCTCTGTGGTCACTAATCAAGGAGGTTTGATTACTGTGGGCCAGATCCACAGCCAGCACCGCAAATTAAGTTACTCAAAACTTATGTCATTTAAGTTACGGCGCCCTAAGTTGGAGTCGTAATTGCCGTATCCACAGCGCATTTGCGCACAAAATTGCACTTGTGTAACTTAAATCCCAAGGCGTAAGGTGGGGTTATTGCAAGTGGGAAGGAAGTGGGCGTGCTTCATTGTAATGAGCCGTGACCCCATGCAAATGAAGGGCCGGCCGTACTGCGCATGCGCGCACGAATCTGCTTCTCACTGGGCATGTGCAGAACTTTGCTCGGCGCAATCAGTGAGATAGGTAAAAGGCCAAGCGTACTTAGTTTGAGGATCACCCTGTGTATAAATAGCCCCAGTCAAACACACTTTCCTTGCAAAAGTATTTCCCTGTGTTCCCTTCCTAGAGCAAGTTGCTTCAGCTCTGAATGTTTGTCGGTGTTTGTTGGTGAGTTGTGTGTGATAGAGAAGTTTTGGAGGAGTATTAGATAGTAGTTGGTGTTTGTTTCTGCTAAGTGTATTTTCTGTTTGTTTTTTTCTGAGTGTATTTTTTTTTTGTTCTGATTGTATTTTGTGTTTGTTTTTTGCGTGTTTGTTTTTGAATTTGTAGTAGCTGTCTGCTTGTGTGTTTTGCTTTTTGTGTGTTTCTTCTGTGAGTGTTTTTGTTTGTTTGTTGTGTGTGTATTTTTGTTTGTTTGTCCTGTGAGTTTCTTCTTGTTGCTGAGTGGTGTCTGTGATGGCACCCAAGCGCAGGAAGCTCAATTTTAATCAGGTTGAGAAGCAAATCCTTGCTAGGTCCATCGTCCTATATGGGCGCTATTTACATGGGCCTGAGAGCCGGAACACCTCCCTGGCCCAAAGGAAGGCGATTCTAAAAAAGATAACGGATCAGATCAATGCGGCGGGGGGGGGGAAACGAAGACCCCCGCTGGCATCAAAAAAAGATCAACGATCTAAAGAGCTTGGTCCGGAACAAGGTGGCTAAGATGAATGCCCATGCCAGGGGCACTGGAGGAGGGGGACCCTGTCCCATCCGTCTGAGTGAGGAGGAATGGGCAGTGGCCCGGTGTTTCCAGCCAGAGCAGGTGGTGGGCCTGCGTGGATATCAGACAGGTGTTCCTGTGGGGACAGGTACGTTTTTGGTTTTTCTATCTGGTGATTAGCATGTGTGGGTGGGGGAAGGGAAGATGTGCCAAGTGTGTGGATCCTCAAACCTGTGATTGTTTTGTGTCCTCCACAGATGACCAGGAGATTGCAGTCCCATCAGGCCAGGAGGTTGCTGCCCCATCAGGCAAGGCTGCTGCACCACCCCAAGGACAAGAGGCTGCTGAGGAGTCCCCAGGGGAGGGGAGTGGCCAAACCTCCCCTCATGAGGAGGGTGAGGGGGAGGAGGATGAGGGGGAGGAGCATGAGGGGGTGGAGGAAGAAGATCTTCAAATTGGCCGGGAAGTCCTTTTGGCCTCTGATATGATGACCTTTGAGGATACCCTTGAGGCTACACTTGAGGCTACCCCTGGGGCTACCCCAGAGCCTACCCCAGAGGCTGGCAGCAGTCAGGCCACCATCAGGGGTAGCCCCTCCCACTCCTCCCCGGACAGGCCACAACCCACAAGGGTCACTCTCCCCCCTCCTCCAAGGCCACAAGCCTCAGGGGCAGGCAGGATGGCGACCCAGGAGACCAGGGGGGTGGCCGAGCGTCTGCCGGCCAGTCTGCAGAAGGACAATGCCCGGCAGACCCGCACTCTGGGTCAGATAAAAGTCACTCTGACCCAGATGGAGCACAGCCTGGGTGTAATGAAGGAGTCACTCGGTGATGTGGCCACCAACTCATTGGCGGTCATCACATGTTTGTGTGAGCTGCAGACCGCCACAACAGGCGTGGCCCAGGAGGTGACTGCCCTGACCCAGGCTGTGCAGGACAATACCCGGGCTGTCCAGGACAATACCCGGGCTGGCCAGGCCAATGCGGCTGCCGTCACTGTCTGTCTCACAAGAATAGCAGTGGCCTTGGAGGGCAGGCCAGCAGGAGGACAGACACCAGGGGAGGCTCCTCCTTCCCCTGCTCACTCACCCCCCCATCAAGATACTCCCTCCCCTGCTAACACCCCCCCATGAAGATACTCCCTCCCCTGCTAACACCCCCCCCATGAAGATCCTCCAGTTGGCCGTGCCCGTGGGCAGCCCAGACGGAGCAAACGCCACGAAATTAATTTGCAGGGGTACTTTTTTTTTATATTTTTATGATTTTGTTTATTATACTGTACTTATGATTTGGTTTATGTGTGTGAATGATGTGTGAATGTGGGGGGGGGTGGCATTCCTGATTAAATAAGGGTGTCACCCTCAGTTTTGGTGGAGAAGGGATCCCCAGGACCAGGGAGAAGTGATCCCAGGTTCCTGAATGGTGTATGAATGCACAGTAACAGAATTGGAGCCGTGGTGTGGCGTTACTGCTCCCAAGTACCAATGGAGGGGGGGTACTTGGATCTAATACAATTAGATGTGCATGTGATATGTCTGTGCTAGGGACCACAGTGGGTGTGCATGCATGCATTCTCATTGTGACATAATTAATGTGTGTGTTTACTGTGCAAAGATGTATTCTGCGAGGCGTCTCCTGACTGCTGTTCCCTCAAAAGAGGGGGTACCCTTGGTCACTGAAGTCACTAGTCTAGCTATGCGCATGGATGCCCCTGGCATGTTGGCATACAGATTGTAGTCCAGCAAGTGTGTGTGCTCAGCTCTTCCTTAATGGTGTTGCTTTAGCTGACCTTTACACGGCATGTGTAAAATTAGGGCACCTTTTATAATGTGTAAATTTACACATTGAAACTAACAGAAGCGCACAGGGCGTAATCTACGGCGCACACACTTAATTTTGTGGATCGCCCTATCTCCCTCATTTGCATCTTTGCCTATCAAAACAGCGGCGTTTCTAGCGTAATTTGCGCACAGAAAAGCGCCGGTGTAATTATTTTAGGTAGGACGGAAAAATCTGATTTTAAGGCGTATCTCGTTTTGAGGATCAGGCGCAAATATACGCGCTGTGTAAGTTTCAATTATGCCGCGTATCTCGAGTTAAGTCGGCGCATCTGCTTTGTGGATCTGGCCCTGTGTGTCTAAAACCCCACAGCACCAATCAGTTTCGTTTTACAAACCATCACTGCCCTGTATTGGCTCTGTACATCACAGAAGCAGGAAACAACATGCAAAAACGAAACTAGAAACTGCAGGTACATTATGGGCCAGATCCTCAGCCAGCGGTGCAAATTTAGTTTGTCCTAACTTATGTCATTTAAGTTACGTTGCCCTAAGTTGGTGTCGTAAGTGCCGTATCCACAGCGCATTTGTGTCTAAATGTGCGCCAGCGTAACTTAAATTCAGAGGCGTAAGGCGGGGTTTTTGCAAGTGGGAAGGAAGTGGGCGTGCTTCATTGTAATGAGCCGTGACCCCATGCAAATGAGGCGCCGGCCGTACTGCGCATGCGCGCACGAATCGGGACCTCACTGGGCATGTGCAGAACTGGTCTCGGCGCAATCAGTGAGATAGGTAAAAGGCCAAGTGTACTTAGTTTGAGGATCGCCCTGTGTCTAAAAAGCACCACACACACACACTTCCCTTGCAAAAGTATATCCCATTGTTCCCCTTCCATGAGCAATTTGCTTCTGCTCTGTTTGTTTGTGTGTTGGTAAGTTGTGTTTGTGAGAAAAGTGTTTGAGGAGTTGGAGAGTCTAGTTGTTGTTTGTTTTTGAGAAGTGTCTTTATTTAATTTGTTTGTTATTGTTTTTGCTGATTGTTTTTTGGTGTTTGTTTTTTGTTTGTTTGTTGGTGCGTTTTTGTTTTTGAATTACTATTAGCTGTGTCCTTGTGTGTTTAGATTTAGTTTAGTTTTTTGTGGTATATATTTTTGTCAGGTTTTTGGGTGTGTATTGTAGATTGTTTGTCGGGTGTGTTTGTTGTTGCTGGGTGGTGTATGTGATGCCCCCCAAACGCAGGAAGCTTAATTTCACCCTGGGAGAGAAGCAAATTCTTGCTCGGGGCATTGTGAAATATGGGCGATTTCTGCATGGCCCTGAGAGCCAGAACACCACCCCGGCCAGGAGGAGGCAGCTTATAAAAAAAATCACCAACCAGATCAATGCGGCGGGGGGGGGGAGACTAGGACCCCCGCTGGCATACAGAAAAAAATAAATGATCTGAGAAGCGTCGTCCGGAATAAGATGGCAAGGATCGACGCCCATACCAGGGGCACTGGAGGAGGGGGACCCTGCCCAGTCAGACTGACGGAGGAGGAATGGGCAGTGGCCCAGTGTTTCCACCCACAGCAGGTGGTGGGCCTGCCTGGCTATACGTCAGATGTTCCTAGGAGGACAGGTAGGTTTTTTTGTTTATTCTCTGTTGATTAGCATGTGTGGGTGGGGGAAGGGAAGATGTGCCAAGTGTGTGGTTCCTCAAACATGTGATTGTTTTGTGTCCTCCACAGATGGCCAGGAGGTTACACGCCAGGAGGTTGGAGGCCAGGAGGTTGCAGGCCCATCGGGCCAGGCTGCAGCACCACCCCCAAGACAGGCTGATGATGAGTCCCAAGAAGGGCAGGATTCCCCAGGGGAGGGGATTGGCCAAACCTCCACTCATGAGGAGGTTGAGGGGGAGGAGGTTGAGGGGGAGGAGGATGAGTGGGAGGAGGATGATGAGGGGGAGGAGGAGGAAAATATGCAGATTGGCCGGGAAGTCCTCCTGGCCACTGATATGATGACCTTTGAGTCTTCCCCTGAGACTACCCCTGAGGCTGGCACCAGTCAGGCCACCATCAGGGGTAGCCCCTCCCACTTCTCCCCCAACAGGCCTCCAGTCACCAGGGTCACTCTCTCCCCTCCTCCAGGCCCGCAAGACTCAGCGGCAGCCAGGGGGCCAACCCAGGAGACCGTGGCTGTGGGCGAGCGTCTGTCGGCCAGTGTGGTGAAGGACAATGCCCGGCAGACCCGCACTCTTGGAAAAATACTGGAAAAACTTACGCAGATGGAGCACAGCCAGGGTGAAATGATGGAGGCACTCGGTGATGTGGCCACCAACTCAACGGCGGTCATTACATGTTTGAACGACATACAGACCGCCACAATGCGCGTGGCCCATGAGCTGAGTGCCCTGACCCAGGCTGTGCAGGACAATACAAGGTCTGGCCAGGCCAATGCGGCTGCCCTCACTGCCTGTCTCACTCGCATTGCAGGGGCCATGGAGGGCAGGCCAGCAGGGGCGGCTCCTCCTTCCCCAGCTCACCCCCCCCAGGAGGCTCCTCCTTCCCCAGCTCACCCCCCCCAGGAGGCTCCTCCTTCCCCAGCTCAACCCCCCCAGGAGGCTCCTCCTTCCCCAGCTCACCCCCCCCCCAATGGACATCCTCCGCGACGGCGTGGCCGTGGCCGTGCCCGTGGCCGTGGCCGTGCCCCTGCCCGTGCCCCTGCCCAGCCAAGGCGTAGCAATCGCCGCCGCTAATTAATTTGCTGGGATACTTTTGTTTTTTTGTTTATGCATTTTTTTTTTTTATTATTTATTTTGGTCTTCTGTATTTATGATTTGATTTATGTGTGTGAATGATGTGTGAATGTGGGGGGGTGGCATTCCTGAGAAATTAAGGGTGTCACCCTCAGTTTTGGTGGAGAAGGGATCCCCAGGACCAGGGAGAAGTGCAATCCCAGGTTCCTGAATGGTGTATGAATGCACAGTGACATAATTGGAGCCGTGGCGTGGCGTTACTGCTCCCAAGTCCCAAAGGGGGGGGGGGACTTGGATCTAATCCAATTCGATGTGCATGTGATGTGTCTGTGCTAGGAACCACAGTGGTGTGCATTCATGCATTATCATTGTGACTTTATTGATGTGCATTTACAGGGAAAAGATACATTCTTATTGTGACATTAATCATGTACATTTACTGGGAAAAAATGCCTTCTGCAAGGCGTCTCCTGGCTGCTGTGCCCTCAGCAGACCGGGTAGAGTTGGTTGGGGGAGTATTGCCTGGGTCAGGGGTCAGGTCATCACATAAGTCAATATGCAGTCCCCTTCTGAGGGCAAAGTTGTGGAGTATACAACATGCCCCAATTATTTGGCACACAAAGTCAGGGGAATACAGCAGTGTACCCCCAGACTTATCCAGGCATCTGAAGCGGGACTTCATAAACCCAAAGGTCCGTTCAACCACTCCCCGGGTTCGTATGTGCGCCTGGTTGTAGCATTGCTCTCCTGGGGTTTGGGGGTTCCTGAATGGGGTCATTAGATGAGGTCCCAAGGCATATCCTGAGTCACCTGTAAGGGAAAAGACAGGAGGATATTAGTCATGCATGTGCCCCTTGTGATGTGAGCATCATGGGGGGGACATACCTGACACACATGTCACTCACCAATCAGCCAGCTGTCTCCATACATGTTCTGGTCAAAATCTCTTGAGATCTGGGTCTGCCGGTAAATATAACTATCATGGCAGGATCCCGGAAATTTAGCACAGACGTGCCAGATGAGGCCATGGGCATCTACGATGACTTGCACATTGATGGAATGCCAGCCTTTACGATTCCGGAACATGTGCTCAGTATCATGGGGTGGTTGTAGTGCCACATGGGTACAATCAATGGCCCCGATGGTGCGTGGAAATCTGGCAATGTGATAAAAGTCTGTCATGGTCTTTAAACGCTGATCCTCCTGGGTGGGTTTTTGAAACTGATTTCCCATGCGCCGCAGGATTGCAGGGACCACTTGGTGCACACACCTGCTGATGGAGGATTGTGCCATCCCAGCCACGCCTCCACTTGTGCGTTGGAATGAGCCAGTGGCAAGAAAATGCAAAGTGGCCAGTACTTTGGTGAGTGGCTGCAGTGCATGGGAGCGTTGGGTTGGGCTGGTAAGATCATCCTGAAGTATTGTTGTTAATTCCAGGATGGCCTCACGGGTAAATCTGTAGTTGCGGAAAACTTCAGAAGCAGGCATGCCAAACAAATCTTGGCGTGGGCGGTATACCCTCTCCTGTGCCCTCATCCTCCTCCTCTGTGCCCTCCTCCTTCTTTGTGCCTCTATAGACACTAATGCAGCTAGTATCATTGATGGTCCTGGCATTTTGGCAGAGAGATTTTAGTCCTGAACGTGTGTGTGCTGAGCTCTTCCTGAATGGTGTTGCTTCAGCAGACATTCAGACGGCATGTGTAAAATTAGGGCTGCTTTTATAAAGTGTAAATTCCCACCAGGAAACTAACAGGTGCGCACAGGGCGTAATCTACGGCGCACACACTTAATTCTGTGGATCGCCCTATCTCCCTCATTTGCATCTTTGCCTATCAAATAAAGCGGCGTGCCTAGCGTAATTTGCGCACGAGAATGCGCCGGTGTAATTTTTTTAGGTAGGACGGAAAAGCCGGAATTTCAGGCGCTTCTCGTTTTGAGGATCGGGCGCAAAGATACACGCCGTGTAAAATTAGAAAAATCGAGTTAAGTCGGCGTATCTCTTTTGTGGATCTGGCCCCATATGATTAATTTTTATCTATTTTTAATAATTTTTTAAAAGGAATCAGTTAACTATAATGTCTCTATACCCTGTAAACAGTAATTTCAGCAAAAAAAAATGTCCTCTACAACTCTTTTAACCACTTCAGCTCCAGAAGTATTTGCCCCCTTAATGACCAGGCCGATTTTTTTTCCAGGATATGGCACTGCGTTGCTTTTACTGACAATTGCGCGGGTGTGCGACGTTGTACACAAACAAAATGTATGTCCTTTTTTTTCCCACAAAGAGCTTTCTTTTGGTGGTATTTGTTTTCAATATGTTTATTGAAATTTTGTAAGCATAAAGATACAATATATCACATCACATATTATAATAAAATAAGTTACAAACATATAATCTTCAATTTGTCTTGGTTATATCACCAAGACATCATATTAGGTTATAATTTAGACTTAAAGCGGTGGTTCACCCTAATTTGACACTTTCTGTCAATGCAACAGCTAGGCATTGACAGTAAACAAACCATTTTTTATTTATTTTTTTAATCGCTCCTTACCCCCTCTTCAGCAGCCGTTCCTGCGCTGTCAATCAGAATCCCCCGCGGGGAATGGGCGTGTAAGTCCACTCTCTCCCCCGTCCTGTCAATCTATCTCCTGACACTCCCCAGGAGACGCGCTCTGCTCTAATCGCGCGACAACGGGGCGTGAGCTTGTTACACCGCCGTTGTTATGGCAACCGTGTAGTGTTGACGGCGACGCTCGCCGTCAACACTACACATGAGTGGGATCGAGCGGTGAATGCTGGGAGGCCAGCATTCACCATATCCCGGAAGAACACCCTGTCGGCTTCAAAGTGCCCACAGGTAAGATGGAAACGTCCATCGCATCAGAATATAAAATATCCTTTCCACGAATACACCGATTATGCGGGCTAAAGGAGTGGGACACCCGGGCAGTGCATTAGTACAGGTAAGCCCTCACGATTCATGCAAAAAAAAAAAAAAAGGATATCCCGCGGAACCCCCGCTTTAAAGATATAACTTAACTTCATATATGGTCAAAAGGACCAATTTGGTAATTATGTGTTAAATCCTGAAAATAAACAGATAAATAGATTAACAGATTCAATTTAAAGAAGAAGGGGGAGAGAAAGAGAGGGGGTGGGGGGGGAAGGTACTCTCCTATTTAAAAAGAGGAATAATCAGGATCAGAGTCAAATATTTTAAATAGATAAATAATTAATCCAGGGTTCCCAAACCAAATTAAACCAGTCTAGTTTATGTTTCCTCAGAGCAGATAAACGTTCATTAACCATTATCCAAGATAACTTGGTTTTTAAAAGGTAAAATGGAATGACAGGGGATCTCCAGGATTTTGCAATAGAGACTCTTGCAGCGATAAATATGAAAGTAATCAATCTTTTCATCTGTTTCGATGTACCCATCACCTGGCGGCCTAGGGGTGCATTAATTGGTGACTTGATGATATTCACTTGTGTTAGTGAATATATAAAATGATATGTTCGTATCCAGAATCTTTTTACTTTCTGACAAGTCCACCAGATATGATACATGGAACCTTCAATGGTACAACCCCTAAAACAGTTTGGGGATGCACTTTGGACATAAGAAGCTATATGTGTTGGAACCATGTACCATCTCAATCAATAAGACTTTATAATTTGCTTCTATTAATTAAGGAGGTTTTTATAATTGATTTAGAAGTATTGCAAGCTAATTTACTCCAATCTTCTATTTCCATTGAGATATCGATATCTTGTTCCCATTTTTGCATATAAAATAGTTTTTGATGGTTCAGGGAAAGGATTTTAAAAATCATAGAAATATAGTTTGAGTATTTATCGATAGATTTACTAAGAATCTCCATGGTGGTGGATATTCCTAAATCAGAAATGTGACCCATTTTCGTTAAAAAAATCATTTATAAGCATAGCAATGATATTCTGTGTCGGGTAGGTTGAATTGCTCTTTCAGGGTAGATCTGGATAGAACTCCTTTATGGTCACACAGGTCTGCAATTCTTAGTAAACCCTTATTGGTCCACCGACAATTTAGAAAAAAAAAACAATGACTTTTACATTTTACTTTTACTTCATCAGTTTAGAAAAAAAAAAGTAGTAAGAGTATATTGTTTGGTTTGTGCAAAAGTTATAGCGTCTACAAAATAGGGGCTAGATTTATGTAATTTTTTTTTTTTTTACTAGTAATGGCGGTGATCAACCATTTTTATTGGGACTGCGACATTGTGGCGGACAGATCGGACACTTTTGACACTTTTTTGGAACCATTGACATTTATACAGTGATCAGTGCTATACATGGCCACTGATTACTGTAGAAATGTCACTGGCAGGGAAGTGGTTAACACTAGGGAGTGATCAAGGTGTTAAGTGTTCCCTAGGGAGGTGTTTCTAACTGTGGGGGGAGTGAACTGACTGGGAGTAGAGAGAGATCGTTGTTCCTGATCACTAGGAACAGCAGATCTATCTCTTTACTTCCCTGACAGAACAGGGATCTGTCGGTCTACAGTGATTCAGGTCCGAATTGGCACCTGAATTAGAGCCAAGGATGCACAGGCCCCTTTTCCCATGTAGACTGCGGACATTTCGGAGCTGAGAGTCCCGATGGCTTATTCCTACTGCCCTCTGGACCTTTTCTACTCCCAATGGCCACAGTCCAGCCCTCCTTAAGTCTGAAGGACAGTAAACTGGGCCTTTGTTAAGAACATTTTGAGACCCCTGCCTTAAAGGATAAGTTCGCTTAAAAAAATGAAAAAATAAATGCACATTTGTTTGCAGGTAAAAAAAAAATGTTTATTTTTTTTTGCAGACTATCAGTGTGAGCTTTCACACTGACAGGAAGACTCTGAACTACCACAGTGCTCAACAGCACCATGGTAGTTTTTATTGAAAACTACAAGCTGACAGTCACAAAGGATGGCAGGACATGGCAGCCATGTGGGCAAAGCAGGGACAGAAGGCAACGAGGACCCACTGCAGCAGTGGGAACATATTACACACTGTTCCCAAAGGTGAAGCTATCCTTTGATGCATTCTTTGCAATAACTTCATTGTAAACATCAAACATGAAATGAGAACAAAGCATATCCTTCCATAGTGTGTACTTATCTCAATCCAGAGTACTAAGTTTAATTTCCATCTGCTCCCTCATTCCGTCTGACAATTTTTTCTGGCACTAAGGCCTCGTACACACCAGCGGACAGTCTGATGAAAACGGTCCGCCGGACCGTTTTCATCGGACATGTCCGCTGGGAGATTTCGGTCTGATGGTTGTACACACCATCAAACCAAAATCCGCGCGGACAGACAGCGCAGTGACGTGTCCGCGCCGCAACAATGACGCGGCGACGTGCGCGACGCTGGAAGGTCAAAGCTTCCACGCATGCGTCGAATCACTTCGACGCATGCGAGGGATGGCGGCCGATCGGACATGTACGGTGAGTCTGTACAGACGACCGAACATGTCCGATGGACAGGCTTCCAGCGGACATGTTTCTTAGCATGCTAAGAAACATTTGTCCGCTCGAAAACGGTCGGGTGGACAAATGTCCGCTGGAAACCTGTCCGGTCAGCCGTACACACGACCGAACATGTTTGCTGAAACTGGTCAGGGGACAGACTGGCTCCAGGGACAGTGTCCTCAATCCGGGGACTGTCCCCGGAAACCAGGGATGTCTGGTCACCCTAACATACATTGGGCTAGATGGGGACATGTTGATGGGGACAAGGGCCTTATCCCCACAACCCTTGCTCGGTGGTTGTGGGGGTCTGCGGGCGGGGGGCTTATCCGAATCTGGAAGACCTCTTTAACAAATGGGACCCCCAGATCCCGGGCCCCCCTTTGTGAATTGATACCCCTACCATTTCACAAAGAAAGTGTAATTGTAAAAAAAAAAACACAGACACCGTTGGGAATATCCTTAATAAAAAATAAAAAATAAAAGATTCCATCGGTGGTAAGCCACTCTCGGTCTCCGCTCCAACCCTGTCGGTATCCTGCGATGGGTGATCTCCTTTCCGGGGTCCAGTGATGAGAAGATCTCCTCATCATCCCGGTCCAGGATCCAGCGATGAGATGTACGCAGCGCATCACCTGTCTCCACCGGAGACACTCCGGGAATGATGCGGCGGGAGCCAATGACAGCTCTTATGTAGGTGAGGGTGGGGCCACCCATCACTTGACCCCGTCCCCTTCTGACGCAAGGGAAAACCCAGGCTTTCCCAGTGACTTGCAGGTGACACTTTGTACAGGGACAGTTCTAAGCACGATAAAACAAGTGCTACTTCACAGGCATACTATACACCCCCCCCCCCCCGGTACGAAATTTAAAGGAATATTTCACTTTTATTGTTTCACTTTAAGCATTATTAAAATCACTCCCAAAAAAACGTCTGTTTAAAAAAAAAAATTGCATTGATACATGTCCCCTGGGGCAGGACCCCCATCCCCAAACACTTTTTAGGACAATAACTTGCATATTGGCCTTTAAAATTAGCACTTTAGATTTCAAACGTTGGAGTCCTATAGACTTCAATGGGGTTCTAAAGTTCACACAAACTTTTGGTCTGTTCGCAGGTTCTGGTGCGAACCGAATGGGGGGGTGTTCGGCTCATCCCTAGTAATGATGTAATGAGGAGGATCTAAGGCTGATGCAGTTCCTCTTTCTTTCGGGAGTCACCTTAATCAATGAGATCTAATACAGCCGGAATAAAAATGAAATTTTATTGAAAGGCATGCACTTTTACTTCAGAGGATTAAAACAGCTCTTCTAAACTACCTTCTTTAAGCCTGTAAATCTTTAAAAGAAGGTAACTTATTAAAATCTGCTAATGAAACTTATAAACACAAAAAAGATGTTAAAAAACAAAACAAAAGATGAGCACGGATAACTGGTGGAGTACATGGCCACATGCCCCTACCTTGAATCGATATACAAAGTGCACCCACCCCGTAACCTTACCTTCTCACCTCTTACCTTTTGTATTCAGATGTGCGCAGCCAGTAGTGGCACCTCTTGTAACAATATATGAAGAAAGACCAATGGTCTGTGTGAAGTTTAGCTCTTTTACTGCATTGAAAATTGCTGCATTAAAGTATTTTGTGCCCTTAAAATTTGACATTGATGATTTCAATTCTACACTAAAAGACTTAAACTTTACATAGAGTGCTGGCCTTCTCTTCTAGATTACTGAAAACAAATATAGGTGCCAAAAATTGGTGGACCAATTGAGACTGCAAAATTTATGAACATGAACATTCATGAATACTTTATATTGTCCATACTAGGATATGAATCAACCAGATAACTAGCATTCTTAGAAGATTGTCTGTATTGGAAGCCTCTGTGTTTTTCACTACAGGTTTCCTTTAATGTAAGAGTGTAAAAACACTGCAATAAATGAAAGCTTACCCAATGAGACCATGAAGCTCAATTAATATTATAAAAGAAGATGTATTTACAGAAAAAAAAAGGTTTTAACAGTTTGCAATAACATGAAAGAGGAATGCTGAAACTGAGAAATAAACTCTGAAGCTCTGTACACTCGCTCGGTTTTCTCTGCGGTAAAAAGTCCGCTGAGAAAACCGAGGGGAAAGCCGAGAATCCGGCAGGAAAACTGCCATGGTTTGGCCGGGAATCCCAGCCGTGTGTATGCTCCATCGGCACTGCCTCGCAGTGTTTCCCATATGTAAGTAGTAGATCTGGCGGAAAAAAAACGCCGGGAATCCCGACGGGAAAATATAGAGCAGGTTCTCTATTTTCCTGCTGGGATTCCCAGCTGTTTTCCTCATGGGAAAACTGTGAGGAAGCATACACACGTCCCGGCCAAAAGCTCTCCTGGCTGTTTTCCTGCTGGGAAAACCGGTCTTGTGTACAAGGCTTTATAATTCTGATAAAATACTTTTCTGCGAAAAACTAAAATTAAGGTAACACTATTTTTCCACAATGTATGCTTATCTGCACAATCTGGTCATACTACAAAATGCTGGAAATTGCAAACATGTGCATAAACATGTCCCAGTGGTAAGATCTGCCACATACTTAGTGAAAAAAGGGCAAAAAAAAAGTAAAGCATGGACTAGGCATGTAGGATGGTAAGTAATAACACATAAGTAAAGAAAAAGGAGGGCGCACCGACCTAGTGTATTATCGTTTGAAAGGTTTTATTAGATAAAATACAAGCAATAATCTTACTCACAAAGGGAGTTGCAAAGAACGCTTGTCAAGCAATCAGACTGGTACACGGTACCGCCAGGAAAACCTGATGACAACAGGAATCGGATGATATTGGACCGGCAAAATGGCTGACGAGTTTCTGGGGCGTACCCCTTTCCTCAGAGCCTAGGTAGTCTGTTATCGCTCACTCCTGAAAGCCTTCAAATAAATACATATGCACATGTGTAGAGGAGCCCGAGGTTAGGCCACCCCCAACTGACGTCCCACCCCCCGGTTTCGGCCACTCACACCCTAGGGGATGGAGCTTGAAGAGCCCCACTACCAAAGGAGGTGTCTCATAGAATAGCCCTATTAGCTAGGCAAGCCTCAGTGAGGTAGAGGATAAACATGGGGAAGAGGCTAGATCAGTACTAAAAGGTGTAGACAGTGCAGCCTTACCCTACTGTAATTCCTCCTGGGTGGCGATGAGTCCATAGTCAGGGATGCTTCTAGTGGGTCTAATGACATCCTCGGACCAGGAAGTGTATAAGCTTCCTGCGTTCCAGCCCTCACTACAAAGTGGGCTGGAACGTCACTTCCGCTCATGCGCACACGCTCGATGAACGGCGCATAGTACAGCCGCGATACCGGAAGTGTGGGTGTGTATGTGTTCCACCCTTCACTTCCGGTTCGCCAGGGGGACTTCTCACCACTCGTCCCCACTCCTACACCAATACAGGTACATAAGTGCCTGCAAATCCTCCCTAGCACTGGCACCCAGGGAGAGAGATGGTACATAGAGGGGCAAGACTAGAAGTGTGGGATCTAGTAGTGGTTGCTTAGTGGTCTTGGATGGGAACTCACAAGCCATCCCTATTGCTAGGCCAGTGCAGGCACATAATGTCTGTATGGCAGCACTCCCCCTAATGGGCAAGGAAGGAAATAGTTAGCTATATATATATATATATATATATATATATATATATATATAAATATATAGGAACCCATGTACATCAATTGGTGGTCACCGTCAAGGGCTCACTGTATGTCTTCTCCACACATGCCAATATGCACAAGGCTAGTAGATGCACGCAATGGGTGGGGCCCCTATTGTATGAAGACTTGGTCACATCCAAAGTTGCCACAGCTATACAGTGGTCTATATAAAAACTTATATGTATATATATATATATATATATATATATATATATATATATATATAAATATACAAATCAACTAAATTGATTGGTTGAGCACATAAAAAACTGTGGTACAAATACACCACATGCTAACTAATAAAATTATATTAAAGAATCCATAATCTCATAAGACCATACAATATAGATAAAAAATATTTAAAAGTATAACAATTTGTAAAAAAGTATATATAACACATAAGCAGATTTTTTCAATGGTATAATGGCATCATCAGTGGCATCATCATCCAAGGGTTTTGCAGAAATATAAAGTGAGGAGATTGTAGCAGGAATGTGTAGCAGTTTTCACATAGTTTCTTTATTTTGTTTTATTATAGTTAGAAAATTGTTTTCTGTTATGTAAATATATAGTATAGCATATTAATATTTTGTATTCCGTAAACACGGGCTGATAATTGGGCGGCATCGGCCAGTTCAATAAAAAACAGCTGGCATGCAGCCTGTGTGTACAGCAGCCTGTCCGAAAGAAGCCGGGCGTTCGGCCGCCTTCTGACGAAAGGGCATGACCGAAAAAGGCTGTCGATCAGCACCTGACCAATGGCTGAGAGCCAATGTTCTGGTCCTGTCAGGACACAATAGCTCAGCAGGGGAGACCGCTGTACTAACATTGGATTATTAGTACAGCGGCTCCTCCTGAGCTCTTCAGTTTAGTATGTTACGTGTTTTTTTTCTCGATAACCCACAGTGTTATAGGATTTTTGTGATGTATATTAAATGTTTATGTGTAAAACAAAGATTGCATGTCGAATTAAAGAAAAATACAGCCATTTACATACAACCCCCTTATTGTTTCCCTTTATAACATAAAAAAAAAAATTCTTAAAGGTTATTTGTATCAGAGAAGTCCAAAAAGTACAGTTACATGGATGTTTCTGGAAAGTCAAGGTAAAGACAGAAGTCCTTATCTGCAAACTGGTTTTAGGTCAGTGACTCAAAATGTTAAAGCAAGATGGTCAGCATGATAGCAAAAGAATTGGTTATTTACGAAATTAGAGATAAGCAAAGGCAGCCTAAGTCTCAAAGAAACGACACTATTTATATTTAAGCTATAATACAATGTCAATGTATGTCTTAAAAAAAGGAAATACATTTTTGACATAGTGTGTAAATTTAGAGATATTTCCAGACCATTATAAGTCAGAAAATAGAGGAGATAATCAGTGAGTCAGAGCTTTAGATGTGACTCAGTGAACTTGAAATTTGAAAGGCCACAGAAGCTTTTTTGGATGAGGCAGTGTTTTGAAGGTCTAGGCATATCTCACCCAACCTTTCAATTTTTTCACAGTTGTCACAGTTATCAATGATGGTGCTGTACTCATTAAAACGTGCTGTTTGCTAATATTACAAATTCTACCACCAGCAAAATCAAAGCCTTCAAGACCTCATTATTTTACATGTCTCTCTCTAACTTTACAAGAAACCCAAGCTTTGTCCAAAGACTCCAAAGTAACAGGGTCACTTTATTTACCACCCTGTTTGCTACCCTTACCTTGCCTTAGCTTGCCTTAAAGTGGAGTTCCACCCATTTTTTTATGTTTATCTGTGCTGCATGCCCTAATCTCATAGTGTTCAGAATGGACAATTTTTATTTATTTTGTTGCATGTAAATACCTTTATTTTGTAGTCCTTCATTACTTCCTCCTCCTTATTAGCCTAGGCTATTAAGTCACAAGGCTATTCGCAAGGGTTTCTGGGATAGGCATCATGTATCCCAGTAGTCCTTGCAAATAGCCTATTTGCATAGAGAAGGGGCGGCAACTTCCTCTGACACTCCCGTTGCTATGGAAACCTGACTGAAACCTATTACATCACTTGTGCAGCACTAAGCATGTGCGAGATCTGCAAGGCTGAAATCCAGGAAGTCATACAGTCTGGCTTCATGATGCCCACACTTAAGATGGCCACAGTCTATTTCTAGATTTTAAACTAATTAAATGCTCTAACAACCTAACAAAACGGACCTTAGTTTACAGACTAACTTTACTAGACTACATTAAGCTTGTGTATTACAGGGGTATTTATATTTAAAAAGTTAAATTGTGGGTGGAACTCCCCTTTAACTCTTCTACCTTTCCTTACCTTGCCTTAGGTCTTCTACCATTCCTTTGAAGTAAAAAGCTCAGTGTAAGCTCCAAGTTGTTCTAGTCAGAGATTACACAGGGTTTAGGACCCTTCATCCACACTTATTGGACAGTGCTTGGTGTAGTAATTGATCAGTTAAGTACTCAGTACTGCACTGTGAGTGGGAAGGAAGAGAGTCACATGCTCCCTCATATCCAGATGAATAAAGTGTTTTGCATTTTTTCAGCAATTGATCAAAACATGTTGTCCACTCCAAGAGAGACACACAAACAGAAGGTAAGCAGTTAGTCCTGGGGGCTGGGGGTTGCATTGTTTTGCTCTATGTAGTACATGTGAATCTTAGGTAGAAACTCTAGCCAATACATTATTTAAAGTAGAGTGTAGACTGAATGTTGCTTGCTCTCCTTACCTTTAGTTTAGGGAATGGGTGGCTGTGGAATACCATTTCTCAAATCCAGGCCCAACATCACACTTTAAATTACACTTTAGATGACAGTAACACAAAAAATGTAATTATATATATATAGTCAGAGCCCTCCAACCTTGAAACCACATAAAGATGCCACAAAACTCACAACATAACCTAGACCGGAGGTGTGCCCTGGTTAGCTGGTCAGTATGCCAAAGTGGAAGCATACCCAAGATAAGTAATGGTTAATTGTAGAAGAGGGATGTAAAGAAAGTGCCCTGTAAGGGGGATGGGAGGGAAGGTATCGTGCACTGAAACTGACAAGAAACAGAGGTAAGTGGGCTGCTTAAATACCCTCCCCTGGGCTCTTTCCATAAATTCAGGCCACCATACTGGCCTTATAATTTATGGTCGGAGCCCTCCATCTGAGATAGACATAAAACCACATAAAGAGGCCATAAGACTCACAATATAAGAAGACCTGAGTTGTGCCCTGGTCAGCTGGTCGGTATGCCAAAAAAGGGGCAAAAATACCAGGATAGGGAAAACTGTTTTATTGGTATACATGACATTTATTGGGCAAACTTAGTGATGGCTTACGACATCTCAACCTGGGGTTTCGGAATGTACCGACTAAAGCAGGTGGATTTCCATCTGCCTAATCTTCTGATGACATGACCCGACACCCTGTGCCTGGAGGCGACCGAGGCTGCTCTGATCCAGAAGAAGTGCCCGGAAAACTCCTTAGGGTTGAGGCCTAGATTAGCAAAGAGGATGAAAACATGTCTGATGAACTGGCTAGCTATTGTTGGGCTGGAAGGAAAAGGCAACAATGGGCTGGAGCTAGACTGGCTCGGCAGGTGTGATAACAACTGGTCCAGAACTGCTACTGATCACCATTCATTGTGGGTCTGGAAGAATTTGATGTCGCCCCCGGTGCCCGACTGATGAGTTTTGGACACTGCCAGGTGTAGGACAAAATGGTCTTGAAGTCGGGCCAGATGGCATCTGTTTAGCACCTGGCAACCAGGGCCACTGTAAGTGAACTCACCAGGCCGTTGGATGCTGTAGAAGGTCAGGTAGATACCTGCCTGGATGACCAGGCTGGGCAGCAACCCAAAAGGGGACAGTGACAGGATGGCTGACATGTCTCGGAATGTGGAACTTGATATGGACGAGTATTTGCTACTGGCTATGGGCTGATGTTTCTGGATGCCACGCAGCAAGGCTTTGACCGAATGTACTTGTTGCTATATTTTATTAGAAAACATTAACCACTTGCTGCCCGCAGTATAGCAAAATGACGGCGTCAACCAAATTAACCTGTCCAACAGTCTGCGTTAAAAACAGGAGTAAGCACGCATTTGAAAACGCATGCATAAGATCCAAGGCCTCTTCACAGCACCCCGCGTATGCTTGCAGTCCTAAACTCTACTGAATTTATGAGCCTCACCACAATGGATAGATGAGGGGCAGGTGGGCCTGGAGGTAGCCCAATCCCCCTTAACCACTTCAGCCTCGGAATTTTGTACTTTGCTATAATAAATATCCATTTTTTAAAAATAAAAACATTTTTTTTCCCCTCAGTTTAGGCCAACATGTATTCTTCTACATATTCTTGGTAACAAAAAATCGCAATAAGCATATTTTGATTGGTTTGCGTAAAAGTTATATCGTCTACAAAATAGGGGGTAGTTTTATGACTAGTTTTACTAGTAACGGCGGTGATCAGCGATTTTTTGAGACCATTGGCATTTATACAGAGATCAGTGCTATAAAAATGCACTGATTACTGTAAAAATGTCACTGACAGGGAAGAGATTAACACTAGGGGGCAATCAAGGGGTTAAATGTGTTCCCTAATGTGTGTTCTAACTGTAGGGGGGATGGGACTGACTAGGTGTTCATAGTATGAGCACACGGTCAGTCTCCTCGCCCCTGAGAGAACTGGAATGTGTGTGTGTTTACGCATATGAATGCTGCCAGCATTGCTGCAGAGGTTGAAAGGGTGGGGGGTCAGCCTGTCAGTGCTCAGACCATATGCCACACACTGCATCAAATTGGTTTGCATAAATGTTGTCCCAGAAGGAAACCTCTTCTAAAGATGTTACAATAGAAAGCCTGCAAACAGTTTGCTGAAGACAAGCAGACTAAGGACATGGATTACTGAAATTATGTCCTGTGGTCTAATGAGAACAAGACAAACTTATTTGGTTTAGATGGTGTCAAGGGTGTGTGACGGCAACCAGGTGAGGAGTACAAAGACATGTGTCTTGCCTACAGTCATACTTCATATTCACATCGCACACATTCCTGGATAAGCTCTTGGGTTTGGGTGCTTGTAGCAACAACCAGCTGGATACTGGTGCACGTTACAGTAGAAATATTTGCCAGCACACCATGGAACAACAAAAATAGCATCCATGCCTGACGAAGGGGCCCTGCGTGGCTCCGAAACGTTGCACTTTTTTTGTGTTAAAGAGTAATACTGTCTCTAACATTAAGACTATATCTGAGAATAGACCTCCAACGCGATTCATCACCCAGTTCCATGCCAAACATAAAAGAATGGAAACAATTCTAGCAAACCATTGGTCCATACTCCTTGAGGATCCGAAGCTCCGTGACCGCGGCCGCGGGACCCGCGGACCCGATCACTGCTGGAGTCCCGCAATCGGTCCCTGGAGATGAAGAACGAGGAGAGCTGTGTGTAAACACAGCTTTCCCGTTCTTCACTGTGGTGCTGTCATTGATCGTGTGTTCCCTGATATAGGGAAACACGATCAATGATATCACACGTCCATGCCCCGCCCCCCTACAGAAACACAAATGAGGTCACACTTAACCCCTTCAGCGCCCCCTAGTGGTTAACTCCCCAACTGCAATTGTCATTTTCACAGTAAACAATGAATCCTCAAACCAAAATACGACGGCATTTGGGTAAGATCCGACAGGCGTACGGCTTCGTATGCCTTCGGATCTTAGGATGCAATACTTCGGTGCCCGCTGGGTGGAGTTAGCGTCGTTTTCCGCATCGGGTATGCTAATTAGCTGTTTACAGCGATCCACAAAGCTACGCGCGCTCGTCGCATTCTCTTACGTCGGCTTTTCCCGTCGTAAAGTTACGGATGCTATTTCAATGGCTTATATTTAGACTAGCCATGTTAAAGTATGGCCGTCGTTCCCGGGTCGAATTTTGATTTTTTTTTTTTCGTAAGTCGTCCGGGAATAGGAAAGGACGTAACGCATGTCGCCGTTCAAAAAATTACTTCGGTGCGACGTCATTTTGCGCAAAGCACGGCGGGAAATGACAAAACGGAGCATGTGCAGTACGTTCGAACGCGCCTAATTTAAATAATACATGCCCCATTTGAATTAGGCGGGCTTGCGCCGGACGGATATACGCTACGCCGCCGCAAGTTTACAGGCAAGTGCTTTGTGAATCAAGCACTTGCGCTGAAAACTTGCGGCAGTGTAATGTAAATGGGATACGTTACGCCGCCGGAATTGTACATGAATCTGGCCCTATAAATTTTGCGCAAACAAATCGATAAACGCTTATTGCGATTTTTTTTTACCAAAAATAGGTAGAAGACTACGTATCGGCCTAAACTGAGGAAAAAAAAAGTTTTTTTGACATATTTTGGGGGGATATTTATTATAGCAAAAAGGAAAAAATATTGCATTTTTTTCAAAATTGTCGCTCTAATAAAAACCGCAGAGGTGATCAAATGCCACCAAAATAAAGCTCTATTTGTGGGAAAAAAAGGACGCCAATTTTGTTTGGGAGCCACGTGCATTTTGGTCCGGGTCTTAAGTGGTAATGGATGTGTTGAGTTATTTTGTGAGGACAGCAAATTTACACTGTTATGCAAGCTGTACACAATTTTTTTTTTTTTTTACGTTGTAGCAAAGTGTAATTTCTTCAGTGTTGCCACATGAAAAGATATAATAAAATATTTACAAAAATGTGAGGGGTGTACTTATGTTTTTACTGTGCGTGTATATATATATATATATATATATATATATATATATATATATATATATATATATATATATATATATAATTATTATTTTTATTTTTATTCTGAAGGCTGCATAAAGTTTTTTTTATATGGTCCTTTAAAAATGCAGTCAGTTCCAGTAGTCAACATTGCCCTGCAGACAATGAAAAAGCAGTATAGCACTTTCCCAAACATCCAACACATTTTTTTCTTCATCTTTTGTATATTTAAATGTATCTTTTATAGATCACTTTCTGTTATGCTTTGTATATCCAGAGAGAATAAGGTCAGATCTTTGAGAAGAGTCTCTCAGCACATTTCTTTTGAAGTCACAAATGATATGATCTTTGATCAGAGGCTTCCAAATCTACAAAGCCCTTGTATTAATCCACTGTTGTGTTGTATCGTGATCCTACTCAATTTAAAAATGTAAAACTTTTTGCAAATCATGATGAGTTTAAAGAATCAGAAGTAATGTGAGATTTCTGTTAACTGATGTTTGGTGTCATTCTATCCCTGAACATATAGGGGCAGATCCACGTACCTGCGCGCAATAATACGACGGGCGCAGCGTATCTAAGATACACTACGCCGCCGTAACTTATTTTTTTTCGAATCCTCAAAGAACTTGCGCCGTAAGTTAGGGCGGCGTAGTGTATCTTTGGCGGCGTAATGGCGCGCCATTCAAATCTCTGTGATGGGGGCGTGTTTTATGTAAATACGTCGTGACCCGACGTAAACAACGTTTTTTTTTAACTGCGCATGCGCCGTCCGTGTGGGTATCCCAGTGCGCATGCTCAAAATTAACCCGAAACAAGCCAATGCTTCCGACAGTGACGTCATTCTACACAAATCCCAATTCACGAACGACGTACGCAAACGATGTAAAAATTTCAAATTTCGACGCGGGAACGACGCCCATACTTAACATTGAGTACGCCTCATAAGCGTAGCTTTAACTATACGCCGGAAAAACCCGAACGCAAACAACGTCAAAAAATGCGCCGCGCTCGCACTCAAAGGGGCCTCGCGGCCGCTTAATTTGCCTGTGATCAATACTAATGTCAGCGTCATTGGATCTCTCTATTACCCCTCTCTCTTTCTCACCTCCCCTTCTCTTCCCCCTCTTGCATTAGCTGAATATGTCTGATGGGTGAGGAGGGTGCCCTGGAAGTGGTGCTGATCACCTGTGTGCTAGATCTGTGCATCATCTGCAGCCATTTTTCTTGCTTCAATTTTTTTTGCCATTATGGGCATGAGTGGGGCCTCATGTCTAAGTTTTGCCTAAGGCCTCACAAAGCCTAGAGCCGCCTCTGTTTAGTAGCGATGAAGCTCAGATTTTCCAAGACCTTGGTTTCACGGCAAATCCTCTGTGTACGAAATTTGTGGTCAGGGCAAATTGTTGTGCAAACATGACCAAACATCTTGCACTGCATGGCCATGGTCAATGAGCTTAGAAGGGCCACCAAGGTCATTTTAGGGTGAGCAGCACATTCACCAAAAAAGGTGGACTCAGGGCAGTCATAGGGGTTTATTTACTAAAGCGGGAGAATGCAAAATCAGGCTCACTTCTGCATAGAAACCAATCAGCTTCTAACCTCAGCATGTTCAATTAAGCTTTGGCAATAAAACCTGGAAGCTGATTGGCTTCTATGAAGAAGTGAGCCTTTAGTAAATAAACCCCAATATATTGATAACTGCTACAGGGAGAGGATTGGGAGAGATGACACACTGCAAAGAGAAAGATTAGGGTCAGTTAGCAAACAGTGCTTAATTTTCATAAAATTTCAGTTGTGGGGCAATTTTTTCTTCTCCTGTGTTCAGTTCTGTCTTTTCTTGAAGTATTTTGTTTGAAAAAATTGCCTTTAACCACTTGACCTCCGGAAGATTGACCCCCCTTCATGACCATGCCATTGTTTGTGATATGGCCCTGCATTACTTTAACTGACAATTGCATGTACGTGCACTGTATCCAAATTACATTTATGTAAAATAAAATCCACAAAAGAGCTTTCTTTTGGTGGTATGACCACCACTGAGTTGTTTTTTACCACCAAAGGGAAGCTCTTTTTGTGGAAAAAACTGACATAAATTAAATTTGGGTACAGTGTGGCACGAATATGCAATTTGCCGCTATAAACAAAAAAAGACAGAATTTTGAAAAAAAATTAAATTTTTTTTTACTTTCTACTGTAAAGCATATCCAATAATAAAACAATATTATTTTTTATACTAGAAATGGCCACGAACTGCGACTTATAGTGGAAATCTGATTTTGTGGACAGCTATAGGAAATTAACTGCCACTTTTGGCACTTTGCAGGAATCAGTGACACTAGTAGTGTGATCAGAGCCCAGGAACCGCAAATCGGCTTCTGCTGTGAACTATCATAGCAAAAGCGGCCCGCTAGTGGCATGCACGCTCGCCCCCTACAGACCGAAATGCAGACTCACATATATATATGTATATATATATATATATATATATATATATATATATATATATATATATATATACGTGATCCTGCCCACAGCTGATGCCCTGTAGCAGTAAAAGATCTGTAGCATGGTCAGAAAGTTATTAAAAATGTGCTTGTCTCAGGGGGGTGGTATTTTGTTTTTTTAATTACTTTAAAGGAAAATAAGAAAACATCTGCGCTAACTCTGAATATGTTGAATAAGCTGCTACATACAAACAAACAAACAAAGCCAATAAACAAAACAATGTAGCGCTAATAAACTCAAGAAATACAATGTATGATACCATGTGGGGCAACAACATTCATAGTATATGTGCACATAAAAGAAATACCCAAAATTAGGTAGTCAAGAACAAAATTCAATGTGATAGAACGTTGCAAAGTCTATAGCCAGAGCATTGAATGAACAGGCTATAGCCAAAACATTGAGTGAACATCAATTAGAAAGTTGGTGTAGTGCGTAGGATGGACTAATGTCCAGTAGTTTAAATAAAACAGGTGATCGAGTTGTCTGTAGAGATCTATGGAGATCACAATCACATCAGGCATAGGGTAAGTATAAACACGCTTACCAGATGGGTTGGACTCTACTACTGTACAGCAAAGAGTCAATCAGACGTTGTGGTCATTGGGGACCGGGACCACTGCAACCGGAATGGAACCGTTGTTGTAATTAGGACTCCAGCTGGCGTGGACACCAGGAACCAACGATATTCGGATAGCGTGCTGCGTAACCGCCACAAATTCCAGGTATAATCCTCAGGCCGTGTATCCAGGGGTGCAGGAATAGACGTAGCTGAACCTCCAATTGGACCATGGGATAAATGGTATAAAAGATAGAAAAAAAGGGCTCCAATTGCGCAGGTCAATTAAACCTAAAAAGGTTTATTATTAAAAGTCATACAGCCTTCAACAGGGGCATGTTGAAGGCTTATGTGACCAAAACGCGTCGGGTATTGCTATTGTGCACCCCATATTGCTTTTTATGTGATCACTTTTATCCATGTCATAATTTTACATGTATGACTTTTAATAATAAACCTTTTTTGGTTTAATTGACCAGTGCAATTGGTCCAGTAGTTTATTTAAACTACTGGACATCAGTCCATCCTACGCACTGCACCAACTTTCTAATTGATGTTCACTCAATGCTTTGGCTATAGACTGTTCATTCAATGCTCTGGCTATAGACTTTGCAACATTCTATCACATTGAATTTTGTTCTTGACTACCTAATTTTGGGTATTTCTTTTATGTGCACATATACTATGAATGTTGTTGCCCCACATGGTATCATACATTGTATTTCTTGAGTTTATTAGCGCTACAATTTTTTTGTTCACAATTACTTTAAAGGGTTTTTGTTTTTATGGCTTTAAAGGTTCGCCCACTGTCCTAGCTAATATTACACAGCTCTATCATCTGCAGGCTGACATTCTTAATTCTTGCATGAAAATGCCTACCTGTTCTTTGTGTCTCTACATTGTGGCCTAGTCCTGCACTTTAAAACAATTCAACTGCTGGGCAATTTTTACATTGCTCTTTTACTGTCTCTTTATTCAGTTCTAGTCCAAAGTCATGCTTCTATTCTGACATTTTTGCTGGCCAATCAAGAAGCCAGTGTGTCAGCTGGAGACATGATCTTGTACCAAAGAGTATTTTATTCTTCAATTTGACCTTTTGAATCCTGTAAGCATTGTCACCTCAGGCTTCTTTTTTTAGTAGCTTTGGAAGTGATTGATCATTTGCTATTTATATTGTGCCTTATACAACATTTGAGTGCCCTTTTAGCATCAATTATTATTTATAGTAGTGTATGTATTCATGCCCAGGGGTATTGTAGTCCTGTAAAATATAGGATGTTATTGATTCAGCTTTTTATCAGCCTTCATAACCCTCTAGTGGGATAAGAATATTGGGATCTTGAAATGCCACAAAATCTATGAACTGTACTTAATCCCTGTCATGGTTTGGATCATTGCCGGATTTACATATTATGGCTGGCTGCTGAATCAGATATCTGTTTCTCAATATATGTGATGGAAAATGCTTTTAGTTGTGAAATGATGGTACATTACATCTGTCAATGGACCTATTTCTACTTATTTAGAGTTACCAGATCAATGTATCTAATTTACAACAGGTTTCTGTAAACTTGTGCTATTTGTATAGATTTACAAGCATTTTGCTTTTAAGTTTCCGATGATTTGCATGCAACTTTGTAATATATTTAAACATAATTTCCTTCCCCTATTTGTTTTGAAATCATCCTTCCTATTTCACATTGCAGTGTATCAGATAGCAGATGTGTTACAAGAGAACAGTGATAACTGCACATTCAGCAAACCACTACAGACATTTCAACATAACTGTATCTAACAAGATCTTCAAATAAATGAAAATAATCACCTTACCTAAATGTCATAAGCAGAACATTACAAAATCTGGTGCTATTCTTTAAAATGTAAAATTCACACATGCAAAATCTAATGGATTTATACATAAACATGCACAGTTCTTATCTCCAAAGCTCTCACATTTATACAATGAGCAGACACCCGTATCTAAGAAATGCTGCTCAGAATGGCCAGGAAAATTCAACCCTGCTGACCAAGCTTGTTCCTATAATTTCAAGACTAATAGGACTATCTGCTAACATCTAAACATGCCTGTGTATTGTAGCAAGAAAATGCAGGCTCTGCATCTTTGACACCTGTATCTATTGGCACAAAAAAAGTACATAGGACAAGGCCGTAGAAATATATATTTTTTTTCTGGGGAGTTTAGCCTTGGGTACTCAGGGGACAATTAATAGGCAGCAATTTGTGAGTATGGCAAAAATGCAGCCTACTTGAGCCTACTTACTGTTTACACAGTTACATTTTCCACAGAACTTGTACCCACAAAATATGCTTTAATTCCTGTGCCACGAGAGAGTCAAGCAGACACATATAAACCTCAGCACACTCATTTGTAAAGATATGAAATTACATGCTATTACATGTTTTCTTGCACACAGCCCACCTTCAGGAAGAACTTCATTAATATAGTGACTACTAAACAACCAGAACATATTGTACAATATAGTGTAGCACTACCCCCATAGGAGCTGTTGGTTTAGATTTGGGCCTTGCATGTTATCTCAATATTTGTTGTCTAGGGAAAAAATGTCTGTAAAGAACTCCAATGTCCACACGAGACGTAAAACCTTAAGCTGTTAGGTTTTATTTTTCTCTTAAATTGCAGGAAAGTAGAAGGATGAAGGGGAAGGGGAAAGTTCAGGTGCACAGCACAGATCACTAAAGAAAAACTTCTAAGTCCCAATATTCATTCACCACTTCCTCTCAAGTGGGTATTGCTCACCCAGATAGACCCCTCTCACCTGGCCTAGCAGCCAGAATGATGCACAAACAATGATCAACAACAGTCTCTGCCACAGACTGGTTATGATCAAAACGAACAGTCCGGAATCCTCTGCCACAGGAACTTCCAGCCATACAGTTAAAGAGCCTTTAACCCGACCCGGTGAAACTGTAGGGTAATAGCGTCACCAGGCCTATCCTGAGACATTAGCCTTCAGCTTGGTCTCCTCCTGGGCAGGTCCTCCCCTGGTTTCCTCTATTAAGTAGCTTCCTCTGATAGACGGACAGCTTGGGATCTCTTTGCAGTTGTAGGCCCCAGCCAAGATAGCTGGGATTACTTGGTAGAAAGGCAGCCTCAGGCTAACGTGGCCCAGAGACTGAAAATCACAATGACACATACCTCGCGCCAGGAGGGCCACGAGGCAAAGGACCTAAAAAATTGGCGTCTGCCCCTTAAGTACTTTTCCCCAGCATGCCCAGCGGGGGGACCACTCCCACTCGACTGTTCTCGGGAAAAGACACTCAATACACCATAGCCTGCCTGTGTTCCAACATTGGCCTGTGGTGGTATCGCCACCCACAGGCAACAGTGGGAAAATCCTTTCAGGCACAGCCACAGACAGAACAGAGGTTAATTTAGCATAAATCATTAAAGTCTGAGCCAACTATCGGCCCAGACACCCACTAAATTTAGCATAGCACCTGATCAATGGGAGCAGGGCGCTACAATAGCATAAACAGTGCAGTGGTCAGGAGTATATAATATAAGCCCAGTGTACAAAGTGCAGTGGTCAGGAGCATGTCATATACAGCCAGGTATACAGCCAGGTATACAGAAAGCAATGGTCAGGAACATGTCATATACAGCCTAGCTGTCACATACCTGAGGGTAGAGCCAGGGCCTGCGCTACCATAAGGCATTTTACAGTGCTGCAGACATGTGTTTTTTTACACATTCCTGGCCACTATGTCAGCAAAGACGACTGTCAGCTATCCTGTGGAAGTGATACTATCGGCTATGAAGCTGCCTATCACTTCCACCTCTGCTGTGATGTGCCGAATCCCTGCATGACCCCCCCTCCCCCCATGTTGACCTGGCTCTGCTGTCCCAGACCAGGCAGTGATGTGTATGATGTTACTTCCTGGACCAGAGCTGTCATTCTCCAGGATTAGTGCTGGGGAAGCAGCTGATAGAACATGGTCTGTGTTCCACTAGCTGCAGTGGATCAGGGAGGAGATATCCAGGGTCTAATGGACCCTGGGTGCCTCCATAAAGAGAACCTGTCACCTATATGATATCACATAGGGGCTATTGGTTCCCTATATGATAGCAATACAAGTTATGTAAAAAATAAATAGAAATAAAACCATTTTTTTTACATATAATACATAAGGAGACATTTTAAATTCAAAAAACAAAAAATAACATTTCCGAGAGGACGGTAGAGGGGGGCGGGGGCACAGGGGCAAAATGCACCTTTGCCTAGGTAAACAAACATCAATTCACTGGTTCTGCCTGACATGTAGAGGAAGGCCTCACTTACAGCTCTGGCTCAGGTACCACTGATAGTGATACAGTGGCTGCAAGAGCACAGCAAGGTAAAAGTGCCTGTAGAGTGTCCAGCAGACTGCAAGGATAAGGAGCAGATGCTTCACCAGGAACAGATTCGATGGCCAAACAGTGAATGGCAGCAGGAGTAGCTGATCAGGGACTTGGCAGACATCAGGCTGGCAGTGGCTTGGCTGTCAGGTAACCAGTCACAGGGCGGGCTAGACTGGTAACACAAGGCAGGCAGGTGACCAGCAAGGACCAGGTAAGTAGCATACAGAGCCAAGCAGATGGATAAACAGGATGTGTAGTAAGATGAGCCAGGTCAGCAACAGATGGTCAGATAAAGGCATGGACAACAGGCAGAAGAATGATCAGGATACAGGCTGAAGTTAACAACACTGGAGCAGGCAGATGAGCAAGTGGCAGAACAGAATCCAAAGACAGGCCAAGGTCAGGGAAGATAGTGTTCAAGCATGGTCAGGACGAGCCGGGTCAATCACAGGAGTCAAGTATTGAAACGGACACAAGAACATCTGCAAATCATACAGCACTGGTTAACACAACTGCTGCACTTAAAGCGGAGGTTCACCCAAATCACCACACTATACTAAACACATCAATGTACAATCTAGATACACAATAGCCCTAAGAATTTTTTTTACACATTTAATTACCTTAATAATTTAGACTTACAGGGTTTCACTCCCGCTGGAATAGGCATCTCCCCGGCGCCGTAGTGTTTTCTGGGAGTTCAGCGCAGTGTGTACTAGGAGCATGGTGTTGTGCTTCACAAGATACAACGCGAACACCATCTTTCGAAATCCCACAAGATTGTCCAGTAAGAAGCACCACGTGACGCCGGTCACATGACGGGGTCGTTGCTGAGATCCCCGCTTCCAGGAAATCATTGCTTGTGGGCTTCAGAATGCCCACAAACAAAATGGAAACACCCTGGAACTAATTTTATAAATACTCAGTTGCCACGAAAATGGACAGCGGATGTTTACAGAGACCTAACAAGTGAGTGTACCTTAGTATACTAAAACCCCATTGAATGCTTAAAAAATAAATAATTAAGATCGGCCGCTGAAACCCCCGCTTTCCATGTGCATGACTATGCACTGCACAGCGAGCACCCATAGACCTGTGCCTGTGCATCCGTATGCGCCTTGGAGCTTCATCTGTACTATGATCAACACCTCCCTGACACTAGCGTACAAAGTGCAGTGATTGGAAACATGTCATATACTGCCCAAAATACACAGTTCAGTGGCCACGAACATGTCATACACATCGGTCAGGAACATATCATATACAGCCCAGTGTACAGAGTTTAGTGGTGATGAACAGGCTACATACAGCCCAGCCTACAGAGTGTAGTGGTCAGTTAAAGGAGCCTATTAGAATCACATGCCATTTAATGATTGCACTAGGTATAAGTCAGTATCCATCTACAGATCACATAGAAAATACTGTTAAATTAAACAAATATGAACTGTAATGTCACCAACAGCAGAACATTTGCACAGCACCCAGCAGGAAACAAAAGTTTTAATAGCCCACCAAGAGACCATACAGACTTCTGGGAGAGCAGAGGTAACGGTGCTTGCCTTGAGCGCACCCTGGAATCACCCTGCAGTATTGTCTCCCTCCGGTCAGAAGGCCACTATCACCTATCAGGTCCAGTTGCATTGTCTCTTTGTACCTGATCTGACTCTGGCTGCACATTGCAGAATATCAAGTTCATCTCACAGTGCACACCTCCCAGACATTGGAACTAGACCACCTCAACATGTTAAGACTGCAAAGGGTAAAGTGGAAGAGAGGTTTAGTGTGAAAAAGGTGAGTTTGATTCCAGGGAGTGATCGCGAAAGAGGGGAAGGGCATGGGGGGACTTATGAAATTTCCATGGTCGCCTACATACTGTCAAATTCCAATATCTTTTAACATATTTCTCAACTCAAGCCTAGAATAGGAATATTTGCTATCAATGTTACAAACTGGGCAGAACCAGGACAATAAGCAAATCACAGCTTGGTTTTCATTCATAGCATTAATTAGCTTACATATCATAATAGAAAATACACATGAGCATCCCTGTACACATCTTTTGTGCACTGTGCCTTTGAGGAAAACAGGAGCAGAGCCATAGGCAGACATGCTTGCAACTACAGTTTTTTGCTGCAGCTTATCAGCGTTATTCATGGCAATTGACGAGGATCTGCATCACTGGATAATGTGATTGATAGTGGGCTAACATCATAGGACTTTATGTATTTTTTGTTTTAAAAACAATTGTCACAAACTGTGTCAGTGTGTTTATTTACTTTAATTGTTTTGTTAATAACAAGAGGTAGTATGTGGGGGCATTAATTGAGGTCCTATTTTTTCAAAGAGGCTTTCAAATTCTAAGCCCCCACACACAGACCCCCACATCCACAAGGCCAATGTTATGGAGAGGGGGACCTTGTCCTCTTCAACATAGGGACAGGGTGCTTGCTAGAGGGGTCCCCCCTATATAGGTATCCTCCCCATGTTGGAGGCATGTGGCTTTGAATGGTTCAGGAGGAGGGGGTACAGGCTAATATTCCCTTTTTTTGCCAGGCTGCATGCTTGGAAAATTATCTATAATGGATTAATAAGGGGGACCCTATAATTTCTTGTTTTACTTGTGTGGTGTTGCCACTTAAAATCCACACCAGACCAGAAGGGATCCCATAAAACATTTTTTGTAGGATCCCACTTGATTTCCATACCAGATCTTTAAAGATAAGTATAATGTATGTATTTTTGTTTGCTTGGGAACCCCCTTGAATGCCCATATCAGACCCTCAGCTAGGATAAAGGTTTGGTATAGATAAAGGGAATCCTTGATCACTGTTTATAAACAGAAGAAAGCAGCTGGGAGCTGTCATTTATCAGCAATTTAACTGGCATTTTTTTCATAATTATACATTTTTCTAAAGTAGGTTGTATACATCATACAGGTGCACCACTTCAAAGTCAAGTTCAGGGAATTTCCCAGGCATGTTTAAAATAATTTATAATTTTTAATATTACATTTTATGCATTTTATGATATTAACATATTAGCTTTCCACCAAGTGAAATATATTTAAAAAATAAAATGCGTCGCAATATATGTTCCTCAAAGCAGTGTCCAGCCCCCATGCTATTTGATTGATAAACCCTGACCTATTAGGCTAGAAATAGGACATTACTGATTTCCAAGATTCCTCCCCCTCCAGTGAGTTTCAGGATTGCAAATTTGCCACAAATATAAACCTGGGGTGTTTAGCTTATTACTCATTTTGATGGATTTATGAGAATGCTGTTGAGATTGGTTCCAAGGGCTGAAACTACAGCTATCAGTAGTATTCAGTAGTATCTGAGCACAACACAACTCTCCGCTGCTGTACTTCAATTTTTTTAGCAACCATTCAAGAAAAACAATGATCAAAGATCTGTCGTTGCATGTAATGTAATGACCAATTCAATTAAAACACTAGCTTCTCCAAAGACATGTTGTATAAAGGGCCATACACACGAGTCAAATTTAAGGCAGCAGTGGCAGGTTCAATAGAAACCAGTCCATGTGCACAGCATAGGGCATGAGGGCATGATCGAAAAGAGTCTGCCAATCGGCATCCCATGGCTGAGAGTGCTGACCAGTGTGTTCTGTCGGGAGGGCTGTCCCCCTGTCAGGATACAATAGCTTGGCGGGGGAGGTTGATGTACTAACATCACATAGTACAGTGGCTCCTCCAGAAATCACACCTAACAGTGTGCACTAGACTTAAGTTAGGCATCCAATTTCTGTAGCTGGAAACTTTTCCATACAGTACAAATAACAGGATCACTTTAAATCAGACATTAAATTAGACAGCATTGGCAGATGCATATACTTGCTTATTTTAATTTTTCCCTGCAGCTCCGTTTGGCTGCAGGAAATAAAAGAAAGCCCAGTGCAATCTACAGTTCCCCAGAGTCACAACATACACAGCGCTTTACATTTCCTGTGTAACAGGATTGGTCCATATATGGAGTGGGTCACATAATCTTCCATATCCAGAAGTACTGGTCATTTCATTGGCTCGTGGAGCTGAATAAAGAGGTGGGAGAGTAAAGGAAAGGTGAGTATATGCTGCCCTGGGAGGAAAATTAGATAAAACTTTTTCGACAAATGGGCAGAGCATGATTTTGTTTTATGGGGAGAAAGTAGCAGACTATGCCCATAACCTGAAATGTGAGCACATCTTTACATTTTATCACTATGGACAAAATAACATTCTCACACCTGTCACATTTGTGTAAACATCTTTTTAGTATTATTATTATTATACAGGATTTATTTAGCGCCAACAGTTTGCGCAGCGCTTTACATCAGGGGAGACAGTACAGTCACAATATCAATACCGGAGGGATCAGAGGGCCCTGCTCTTTAGAGCTTGCAATCTATAAGGGAGGGTCAAGTGGAACAAAGGGTAGTAGCTGTGGGGGATGATCAGATGAACTCAAATGAAAATACAAATGTTAGGTGTGGGAAGGGTAGGCTTCTCTGAAGAGGAGGGTTTTCAGGGATCCTCTAAAAGCTAATAGAGAAGGAGATAGGTGGATAGATTGGGGTAAGGAGTGCCATAGGCTTGGAGAGGCTCTGGAAAAGTCCTGGAGACGAGCATGGGAGCAGGTGATGAGAGAGCTAGAGAGTAGGAGGTCTTGAGAAGAATGAAGAGAACGATTAGATTGGTATTTTAGAGACTAGGTCAATGATGTAGCTGGGGGCAGAGTTGTGGATGGCTTTGTAGGTAATTGTTAGTAGTTTGAATTTAATTTGTTGGGTGAGCAGAAGCCAGTGGAGGGATTGACAGAGGGGAGTAGAAGAGACAGAGCGGTTGGTAAGGTGGATGAGTCTGGCAGCAGCATTCATGATGGACTGAAGGGGGGTTAGAGTATGCAGAGGTAAGCCAATAAGGAGGGAGTTGCAGTAATCAAGGCGAGAGATGACCAGGGAGTGAATTAAGAGCTTTGTGGTTTCATTGGTTAGAAAGGGGCGTATTTTGGAGATGTTGCGAAGGTTGAGGCGGCAAGATTTGGACAGTGATTGAACGTGAGGCTCAAAGGACAGTTCATAGTCCAGGACTACTCCTAGGACCTTGACAAGAGGCACGTGGGGGAGGGGAAAATGATAAGTTCCGTTTTGGATAGATTGAGTTTGAAGAAGTGGTGTGACATCCAAAGTGATATATCTGATAGTAAATTAGTGATACGTGAGGAAATGAAGGAGTGAGTTGAGGGGTAGAGAAATAGATTTGAGTGTCATCAGCGTAAAGGTGGTATTGGAAGCCGTGGGAGGCTATCAGCGGACCCAGGGAGGAGGTGTAGATTTTATACCATTTTGTGTATGGTATATTTATAGAATTACATAAGCCTTTTAACGTGGTATTCCAACATTCTTATTAATTTAATACATGTCCAGAAAATGCTGAAATTATGACATTTGTTCACCACAAGCAATTGTCATAAAATACTATTTTTTCATGATAGTGGTGCTTTTAACATATAACGTACAGTAACCCTTGATACGTTTCTTTATATAACAATAACTTGCTGATACTAGTAGAAGTGAGTCACCTTACTTTGCATGCAGTCTTTATATAAATCCCTAAGAATCAAATTATTGTTTTTCTTTGTCAAGTGTCACGTATGATTATAATAGCCTGTAAACTATATTGTCCTAACAACATTTTTTTTCTTCTGTAACTACATTAAATAGGTTTTTGTGATTTATGTGAATTGCCTAATGCTAACCACAGATGAGTACAGCTCAGGTATTGTTCTAATAATTGGGAACACACAATGTTTTTTTTTTTTTTTTTTTTAAAGCTGTGGAAGCTGTACAAAGGAATTTCTTATTCTTGTATTTAATATATGCATTGTATGCTCATTGAATATACTTGGGTTCAGTTCAGGACAGGTTCACCCAACATTACTGAAGTTTGGGTGCTAAATCCAAACCAGATTGAAGTCAATGGAGAGAATGTTAAAAAGGGGTAATGGGCCAAAGGACTGTCAAACAAATTACATGGGGGCACTGCCCTGGGGAACATGTACCAAAGCAAGAAAAAAATTGTTTGGTGCAGAATAGACATTTTATTAATGCTTAAAGGGCAACATTAAATTAGAACTATAGGCAAAACTTTTTTGTAAGGAAGTGTTATAACCCCTGATGTGTTGCCATCTGTGTGCTATTGGAGGATCTACCTTCACTTCCTGTCCCATAGCCACAGCAGGAAGTGATAGGAAATTCCTTCAAATTAAGGAAATCCATTGAGCCCCCCAGTTCACCAGGACTTGTGTGGCCCCTTTATTAACTGTTCTGTGTTCTAAAGGAGATCTCGCTAAAGATCTATATAGGGGAATAAGGACCTCCTTCCTCCTACCGGTAACCCCCCTAGTAATGCATCCTACAATTCTATTCTGAAGTTGCTCTTGATATGCTTTATCCCTCAGACCTTTCACCATTTTTGTTACCTGTCTCTGTACTCGTTCTATCCTATCAATACCTTTTTGTAAATGAGGTCTCCAGAACTGGACACAATATTCTAAATGAGGTCTCACTAACAATCTTTTTAGGGGAATAAGGACCTCCTTCCTCTTACTGGTGACCCCCTAGTTATGCATTCTAGGATTATATTTGCTTTTCCCACTGCCTGGTCACACTGTTCATCTTATTTTTAAATAAGTTCAATCATCTGAAATAAGTACCACCCAAATCTTCAGAAATCCCCAGAAATCCTAAAAATGAATCGTCATTACTAGAACCAATATGATTCCCCAACTAATGGAAACGTCTGGAAATGTGGATTTAGACAAGACAAGTAAGCGACTCTAGATTTAATGGAAAGCTTTGATATTTTTGTTTAAAAAGTACATGAATGCTATATTGGTGCATAGGGGAGCTGGAAAAAAGTGTACAAAGGTGAACTTACCCTTTAATTACTATATCACAAGAAAGTGTTAAGCCTTGTACACACGATCGTATATCTGATGGAATCTAATCCGATGGATTTTTTCGTCGGATATCCGATGAAGTTGACTTTCATCAGTCTTGGTTACACACCACCAGTCAAAAATCGTTCGTGCCAAAACGCGGTGACGTACAACACTACCATGAGCCGAAAAAAATGAAGTTCAATGCTTCCAAGCATGCGTTGACTTGATTCTGAGCATATGTGGATTTTTGTCTGATAGAGTTCCATACAGATGATCGGATTTTCTATCGATTTTTTTATCCATAGGAAAAATTTAAAACATGTTCTATTTTTTTACACCGATGGAAATAAAACCGATGGGGCCCACACACGATCGGTTTGTCTGATGAAAACAGTCCATCGGTCTGTTTTCAGCTGACAAACCGATCGTGTGTACGCTGCTTTAGAGCTTCAAAACAAAGCTACTCTGTGTTTCTACGTGTATTTCTCCTACTCAGTTCAGATGAATTAATGCAATTTACTAAGCTCTACTGTAAAAAAAGATACTTGCTACTAGGAGCCTCCAATTGTTGTAGCATTAGTGTTGCTCACGGCTACAATCAATGAATAATGCAACAGAATAATTAGTTATACCGAATGAAAAGCAGCATGGCTCACATGCTCCTGTCAGATGTACCGGCCAGTTCAAACGCTGCTGCTGCTGAGTGCTAGATCACTGACAAGAACACGTCAAGCCCAACCATATAGCCACGAATGTTTCTTTGAACCAGACACCAATATAGTGAATCACAAAACAAGTACTTGCAAAATGGCTTCAGGAGGCTCTCGGGTGAAAGTTTTAGAGGGACTTTCCTCATGGGTGGATAGCCAGTTGAAGACATTTTGTGATCATTTGTTTTGTGATTCACTATATTAGAAAGTGGTCTTGGGAAACATTTATGATCATAATTAGTCAGCTACTATATAGTGCTACATTAATAAACTTTTCAGATCACTCCATTACTAAAGTTAAAATGTTGTCAGATGCCATGCCTCAACCTACCTCCCACAACCTCTAATGCCGCGTACACATGATCATTTTTTTTAGGGTTGTCCCGATACCACTTTTTTAGGACTGAGTACAAGTACCGATACTTTTTTTCAAGTAGTCGCCGATACCGAATACCGATACTTTTTTTAAAATGTGTCCCCAAATGCAGCGATGTCCCCCCACAGATGCAGCCATGTATCCCCCCATCCAGCCATTGTCTCCCCCCATGCAGCCATTGTCTCCCCCCATGCAGCCATTGTCACCCCCCATGCAGCCATTGTCACCCCCCATGCAGCCATTGTCACCCCCCATGCAGCCATGTATCCCCCCATGCAGCCATGTATCCCCCCATCCAGCCATGTATTCCCCCAGCCATTGTCACCCCCCATGCAGCCATTGTCACTCCCCATGCAGCCAGCGTCACCCCCCATCCAGCCAGCGTCACCCCCCATCCAGCCAGCGTCACCCCCCATCCAGCCAGCCTCACTCCCCATCCAGCCAGCGTCACCCCCCATCCAGCCAGCGTCACCCCCCATCCAGCCAGCGTCACCCCCCATCCAGCCAGCGTCACCCCCCATCCAGCCAACGTCCCCCCCCATCCAGCCAACGTCCCCCCCCATCCAGCCAACGTCTCCCCCCATACAGCCAGCGTCTCCCCCCATACAGCCAGCATCTCCCCCCATACAGCCAGCGTCTCCCCCCATACAGCCAGTGTCTCCCCCCATACAGCCAGCGTCTCCCCCCATACAGCCAGCGTCTCCCCCCATACAGCCAGCGTCTCCCCCCAACCAGCCAGCGTCTCCCCCCAACCAGCCAGCGTCTCCCCCCATGCAGCCATTGTCACCCCCCATCCAGCAATGTATTCCCCCAGCCATTGTCACCCCCCATGCAGCCATTGTCACTCCCCATGCAGCCAGCGTCACCCCCCATGCAGCCAGCGTCACCCCCCATGCAGCCAGCGTCACCCCCATGCAGCCAGCGTCACCCCCATGCAGCCAGCGTCACCCCCCATGCAGCCAGCGTCACCCCCCATGCAGCCAGCGTCACCCCCCATGCAGCCAGCGTCACCCCCCATGCAGCCAACGTCACCCCCCATGCAGCCAACGTCACCCCCCATGCAGCCAACGTCCCCCCATCCAGCCAGCGTCTCCCCCCATGCAGCCAGCGTCACCCCCCATCCAGCCAGCGTCACCCCCCATCCAGCCAGCATCACCCCCCATCCAGCCAACGTCACCCCCCATCCAGCCAGCGTCCCCCCCCCATACAGCCAGCGCCCCCCCATACAGCCAGCGTCTCCCCCCATACAGCCATTTCACGCTTACCTGCATCCCCGCTGCCGCCGACTGTGTAATACGGGCGGGAACATTACAACTTTGAATCGCTGTAATGATTGGCGCCGCGCTGCGTATAGACACTCCCCCTCGCTCGGGATTGGACAGTTCACCCGAGCGAGGGGGAGTGTCTATGCGTGGTGCGAATCATTACAGCTATTCAAAGCTGTAATGTTCCCGCCCGTATTACACAGTCGGCGGCAGCGGGGATGCGGCGAATGGTGGCGGATCGCGGCGGTCGGTGGCGGCGGTCGGTGGCGCTCGGCGGCGGCGGCGGTCGGCGGCAAGTATTCTATTTGTGTATCGGGGCGGGGTATCGGCGTCTGAGTACCGCCGAAAAAACTCGGAATCGGTCCCGATACCGATACTAGTATCGGTATCGGGACAACCCTAATTTTTTTGCCGGAAAAAATGAAGTTTTTCTTAATGTCATTAAAAACGATTGTGTGTGGGCTTCAGAGCATTTTTTGGGTTCTGAAAAACGGGCAAATAATGGTCGTGTGTGGGCTTTAACAACGTGAAAAATCTGCACATGCTCAGAAGCAAGTTATGAGACTGGAGCGCTCATGCTAAGAAAATTTTTATCCGCTTGAAAACTGTCGGCTGGAGAAATGTCCGCCGAAAAATGTCCGCTAGGCCGTACACACGACCGGATTTGTCTGCTGGAACTGATCCGCGGATAAATCCCAACGGACAGATCCGGTCGTGTGTACGAGGCCTGAAACACTTAAAACCCATACTAGACCCTCACTTCCAAGCTGCATTTTTTTTATAAATTTCTTTGCATTGGTACATACCCCCTCCATCCTGGCAGAGCTCCATATCCTTTTTGCTTGCTTATTAGCCTTGAAAATAGCAATAAATGATTGTCAAGATTCACCTCCCGTTGACCTTATTTGGGTTAAGTAAAAAGACGCATTGCTCAGATACCTCAAATATGCTCATACGTGGTCAATAATAGTCCATATGGCAAATATCAGGAAGAAATAACTAGGTGAGTCTGTCAGGGCAGCCACCAGAGGAAACCAAAAGCAAATTCCAGTTGGGCTAGAAAAGAAACAAGGAGAGGAGGCGCCTCTGAGGATATATCTAAAACACTTTATTGTAAATAGCAATATCCACTCACATGGAAGTAAAAACCATTGGGTGTATCTCTGGGATGATGAGGTTTCCTCCTGCTCATCCCAGAGATGCACCAAATGGTTTTTACTTCCATGTGAGTGGATATTGCTATTTACAATAAAGTTTTTTGGATATATTCTCAGAGGCGCCCCTCTCCTTGTTTCTGACTTTTGGACATGTTCACCAAAACTGCCCTTGAATCAATTCCATGTTTACTCATCAGTTTTTCGTATCAGAGGTCTAATTAACATTTAGCCTGGACTGGGGAATTATGCTGCGTACACACGATCATTTTTTCGGGTTATAAAAAACGACGTTTTAAGGGTCTAGAAAAAAACGACGTTTTTTTCAACCCGATCATTAAAACGGCCTTGTCTACACACGATTCTGAAAAAATGCTCTAGCAAAGCGCGATGACGTACAACACGTACAACGGCACTATAAAGGGGAACTTCCATTCGGATGACTTCACCCTTTGGGCTGCTTTAGCTAATTTTGTGTTAGTAAAAGATGATTTGCGCTTTTCTGTCTGTTACAGCGTGATGAATGTGCTTACTCCATTACTAACTGTAGAATGAGCGCTCCAGTCTCATAACTTGCTTCTGAGCATGTGCGGATTTTTCACGTCGTTAAAGCCCACACACGACCATTATTTGCCCGTTTTTCAGAACCCAAAAAATGCTCTGAAGCCCGTTTTTTATGACATTAAGAAAAACTTCATTTTTTCCAACAAAAAAATGATCGTGTGTACGCGGCATTAGAGGTTGTGGGAGGTAGGTTGAGGCATGGCATCTGACAACATTTTAACTTTAGTAATGGAGTGATCTGAAAAGTTTATTAATGTAGCACTATATAGTAGCTGACTAATTATGATCATAAATGTTTCCCAAGACCACTTTCTAATATAGTGAATCACAAAACAAATGATCACAAAATGTCTTCAACTGGCTATCCACCCATGAGGAAAGTCCCTCTAAAACGTTTCACCGAGAGCCTCCTGAAGCCATTTTGCAAGTACTTGTTTTGTGATTCACTATATTGGTGTCTGGTTCAAAGAAACATTCGTGGCTATATGGTTGGGCTTGACATGTTCTTGTCAGTGATCTAGCACTCAGCAGCAGCAGCGTTTGAACTGGCCGGTGCATCTGACAGGAGCATGTGAGCCATGCTGCTTTTCATTCGGTATAACTAATTATTCTGTTGCATTATTCATTGATTGTAGCCGTGAGCAACACTAATGCTACAACAATTGGAGGCTCCTAGTAGCAAGTATCTTTTTTTACAGTAGAGCTTAGTAAATTGCATTAATTCATCTGAACTGAGTAGGAGAAATACACGTAGAAACACAGAGTAGCTTTGTTTTGAAGCTCTAAAGCAGCGTACACACGATCGGTTTGTCAGCTGAAAACAGACCGATGGACTGTTTTCATCAGACAAACCGATCGTGTGTGGGCCCCATCGGTTTTATTTCCATCGGTGTAAAAAAATAGAACATGTTTTACATTTTTCCTATGGATAAAAAAATCGATAGAAAATCCGATCATCTGTATGGAACTCTATCAGACAAAAATCCACATATGCTCAGAATCAAGTCAACGCATGCTTGGAAGCATTGAACTTCATTTTTTTCGGCTCATGGTAGTGTTGTACGTCACCGCGTTTTGGCACGAACGATTTTTGACTGGTGGTGTGTAACCAAGACTGATGAAAGTCAACTTCATCGGATATCCGACGAAAAAATCCATCGGATTAGATTCCATCAGATATACGATCGTGTGTACAAGGCTTAACACTTTCTTGTGATATAGTAATTAAAGGGTAAGTTCACCTTTGTACACTTTTTTTCTTTCTAAATTCCAGCTCCCCTATGCACCAATATAGCATTCATGTACTTTTTAAGCAAAAATATCAAAGCTTTCCATTAAATCTAGAGTCGCTTACTTGTCTTGTCTAAATCCACATTTCCAGACGTTTCCATTAGTTGGGGAATCATATTGGTTCTAGTAATGACGATTCATTTTTAGGATTTCTGGGGATTTCTGAAGATTTGGGTGGTACTTATTTCAGATGATTGAACTTATTTAAAAATGAGATGAACAGTGTGACCAGGCAGTGGGAAAAGCAAATATAATCCTAGAATGCATAACTAGGGGGTCACCGGTAGGAGGAAGGAGGTCCTTATTCCCCTATATAGATCTTTAGCGAGATCTCCTTTAGAATACTGTGTCCAGTTCTGGAGACCTCATTTACAAAAAGATATTGGCAGTATTTTCAAACCAAGATCAAGAACATGGGGACATGACCTCAAACTAACTGGAGGAAGGTTCAAAACTAATCTTAGAAAGTATTATTTTACTGAAAGGTTAGTTGATGCTTGGAATAGACTTCCAGTAGAGTGAGTCAGTAGTCACTAGTAGTGAGTCAGTCAACGTTAAGTGGTTTCAAACATGCATGGCACAAACATAGATTTATGCTCAAACAAAAAGGTTAACGTAAAAAAAAAAAATTACTTATGAAAAAACAAAAATAAACTAAAACAAAAAACTAGATGGACCACTTTTTTCTGCCGTCATATTTCTATGTTTCTTTCTATAACCAAAGTAAATGAAATTGAATGTATGAAAATTTACTGGCTGCAAAGACTCCCATAATGGATTTCGGATTTTTTTTAATTAGTGGAATGAGTACGAATCCCTACTACAGACTGCTGATGACGCATATGTGACAATCTCACCTTAGGGGGGAGAGAACAAGAGAAAGATTAATTTACTTCCCAACCCTACCCACTCCCACGTCTTTGTACTTCTTTTCTCTCTTTGTTCTTGTTTTTGTTATTTCTTTTTCAATTTCCCACTAATTCATATGTTTTTGTTTAGAAAAAAATTGTACATACAGTTTACATGTACAATGCACAGACCATTTTATTCCACCGCTGATACTTTATTTAAATAAAGAATGCAAAAAATAGCTAAAGACACAGATTGTTTTAATTGGCAACATAGTTCAAAAGCATTAAAGTGTATGCCCCATTGAAACACAACTATGCATGCATACCATATGTTGTATTAACTATAATGAATACACAGCACATTTATTTTTTTATATGTCCACTAGAAAATAATAAAGATAATTTTGCAGCATAAAAATAGTGGCCTCTAATATGTATTAAAGAATGTAAGATAACAGTTCAATTATTACTGCAGGTTATTCATTTGTACAAAGCAAAACTGCAGAGAAGTTTGACGTCGCAAACTTTTAACTTGGCAGGATAAAAAGGTGAACACATAATTAAAAATATTCTCAAGAGACAATAGCTGTGTGTGCTTTAAAATAGAGTTTCTCATTGACAAGCAATGGAAATGAAATTTTGCAGCTTGTCCTATGGGCATTTTCTACAAGAGATTCAAAGGGTTTTATATTATGTTAAAGAAGTCATCTGGGAAACATTGGTGTCTCTAGACAGACAAGTGAAGACCCAGTGAAGGCTGACTTCTTTCTTTATGCTTCCTTCTTGCTATTCTTTTGAAATTGTTGGACTTGTCTTAGGTTATTGAATTTTTTTAACCACAAATTCATTTTCCAAAGCATTTGACTCTGTCCCCTGCAGACCAATCCAGCCTGGATGTAAAAATTGCAAGATGTTTGAATTTCTATTTCAATAAAATATATAGAGTTTGTAGAAATCTTAGGAGAAAATATAAAAGTTCTTAAAGTGAACACAATCTATAGTTCATTTGGCATCCAAAAATATTTGAATTAATAAAACAATAATAGCTCAGGTTAAATATATCAAAAATGTTCAAGTCATGGAGTTGAATATATAGAAAGATCATCTTAACCACTTCCTGTCTGTAGGCCTTTTGTAAATGAGGCTACAACCAGGATCCCAGTATTGTTTTTTTTACAGCAGGCGATTCCCTCCAACACAAAAGTGATCCAAGTGGATATATAGATACTGCACTTCTACAGGCAGCAGATGGGAGTCCCCTCCCTTCAGTCACCCAAAAACTCTTTCCCGAATGTATGTGGAGTTGGAGAGTGTCAGATAACATGAATTTTCTGTACCTTCACTAATTACAGTTGAAAATTTCTAGGAATGCACCCCAGCCATGGTGGAAGAAACAGTCTATGACTATGGTTCAATCAGCAACAGATCTAGTTTACCAGTCCTGTGCTTTAGGTTGGCAAACTCTATTGTACTTTTTTATCATCATAATTCCTACAGTGATTTCAAGCATCCACAGAGTTCCCACACTGGGGTTGATTTACTAAAACTTTAGAGTGCAAAATCTGGTGCAGCTGTGCATGGTAGCCAATCAGCTTCAAACTTCAGCTTATTCAATTAATCTTTGACTAAAAAACCTGGAAGCTGATTGGTTTCTCTGCAATGCTGCACCAGATTGCGCACTCTCCAGCTTTAGTAAATCAACCCCACTGTCTCAAATATGTATAACATGCTTATTGTCCCATGGGAAAACTTTGTCCCTCCTTACCTTGCAAAATGGCAATCTGACTTTATGGGAATCATGACCCTGAACTCCATCTGTCCTCAGAACAACCAGACAGGATCCTGGAGTATATTTATACTTTCAACTTAGGGGCGTGACCGGATGGAAGGCTTGGAGAGTGAGTGTGAGTGAGAGCATGGGTGCATAATGACTCCTCTCCTCTCCCCCCCTCGCATTACATACCTCATGGAGATTGGCGGCTTCTCCCCGGTTGTCTGGCCAGAGTACTGAGGCTATTGGCGGCCGCGGAAGACTATCGCTCTGTGAGAAGCGCTGAGCTGACTGGAGGGGTCGGAGGTAATTGGCTGAGCTGGTGGTCGTGTGGTCGTGTGAGAGGAGCGCCTCCCCCGCCTGGTCATCGGGCTGTGGATAGAGGCAAACATCCCAGGCGGAGCCGCAGCTTGTGCTTGTGCTCTCACGATATCTCGGCACAGCACGGCTAACTGCAGGATCCAGGAGTGAAAGTGAAAGCGCGGACGGAGGCACGGACAGACGGTGGAATAGACGGCGGTACAGCTGAGCTGGGCAGCGGTCGCTGGTTGGGATCTTGGAGGGAAAGCCTGCATGGAGGAACAGACGATGTACAGAAGAAGGCGCTGACGGAGGTACATTTGTGTGGTTTTAGCCGGTTCCAAGGTATTGGACAAACTTATGCACAGGTCGCACCGCAGTGGTTTACCTAATTGGCTGTCAGATTTGAAAGCAGCTTAAACTGGCTAGAGACTGAAACATATGTGACAGTTTAAACAGTAGTTTAAGTGCTGTTAAATACCCCTCCTCCATCTCCTTTGTAGGCTATAGAACCGGTTGCTACATTCACTTTAGCCTTTAGCCTTTAGCCTATACCATGTTAAGTACAGGCAAGAAACGAGGGGGCTAAGACCAGCTGATGCAGGAGGGGGCTCCAACTACTTGCTCAGCTAAGGACAAGGAGAAAGAGAAGGGAGCCCAGGCAGCAGCAACAGCCAAGCTAGAGCGCTTTGCTCATACTACATCTCATTCACCTGTAAAAGGAGCCTATCAGCCAGCTGCATCTCAGGTCAAGGTTGGGTCTGGGCCCGCATCTGCATCAGATAGAAAGAGTCAGGGTCCACTAGCCCCAAAAGCAACTAGTACAACTGGCGTTAAAAACGTGTGCGTTCAGGGGGCTGGGAGCTTGGCCTCTGGAACTGTACCTGTAACTATAGCTGCAACCCCTATGGCGCTTGTATCTTCCCCCACGGATAGCTTGGTCGCGGCAGAGGAACCTACATTAAGAGATGTGCTGTGTGCAGTTAATTCTTGTAAAGACTCTATTACTAACATTGATAATCAGCTAAAGTGCCTCAAGGAAGAATTGCTATCAATGAACCAGGAGTTGAGCAGGACTGTGGAAAGGACTAATCTGCTGGAAAAGAGATTAAGCGCAGTAGAAGATGTTTTGTACCCTTTACAGGGTGAACTTAGGGGGCTTCAGGAGCAAACGGGCCTTCAAGCGTCCAAGTTGGACGCGATGGAAAATAGACTCTGCAGAAACAATGTGAGAGTGGTTGGCCTCCCAGAGCGGTGTGAGGGCTCTAGCCCCATTGTATTCATGGAAGGGTGGCTTAGGGAAACCTTTGGCTCTAACATTTTTTCACCATTCTTTTCAATCGAGAGGGCCCATAGGGTTCCCTTTAAAGCGCCGCAGCAAGGGGGTACCCTAGGTCGATGCTCTTGAAGCTCCTAAATTACAACGACAAGGTCACTCTGCTTCAAAAAGCTTGTGAGATGGGGGATATTATGTACAATGGGGTTCCGAATTTCAATATATCCAGATTTCTCGCCAGATCTTCAAAAACGCAGAGCTGAATTTATACCTGTTAAGCGCTCTTTGCAGAAATATAAAGCTGCATATGCTCTTCTCTACCCAGCCCGCCTACGAGTAACAGCTCTGGGCAGGACTTTTTTTTCAGTGCGCCGGAGGAAGTGGCTCAATGGCTGGAAGATAACAAGAAAGAACTATAGGACCATAGCACCATATGCCTTTTGAGGGGTGGGAGTGTCAAAGGAGGGGGAAAGGGGTGAAGGGGAGGGAAGGCAGGGGGTTACAAGGGGGAAAATTGATCCCCTTCTCTTTTTTCCCCCTTTCTTTTTTTCCTCTCTTTATTTAGGGGATTATTGTCCTTCCTGGGTATTTACCTAAAATGCGGATTTTTTTTTTTTTTGGAGGAAGTGAGGGGGCTTCACATGCATGATACGTTTGTAGCAATTGGGTAGCAAGTCTAATAATTTATTTCTTAGTGATTTAACAATGTTTATTAATGACACTTGTCTAGCCCGTTAGAGGGCCTTAACACTTGACGTATTACTACAAGGGTGATTCCTTTTTTCCTTTTTGTTCTTTCCCCTTTCCTCAGAAAAGGAAGGGAGGTGGATTTGTCTGATTAGTATTCTGGTAGCAGTAGTAACTTAATAATTAAATTTTTTAGTGATTTAATAATGTATATCGATAATATGTGCTTAGCTCACTCATGGGTTTTAATACTAGATAGTTTACTAAATAGGGGGAAAAGGAACTTTATTTTAGTAACTTAATAATTTAACCTTTTGATGATGTAATAATATCTATTGATTACTTATTCACGGGTCTTAACACTAGATAGTCTTTATTTTTTTCTCTTTTTTTTTTTTTTTTTATGCATATCAGGGGGGGAAGGATGGTGGAAGACACTACGGTTGTATGAAGCAGATGCAAGATGATGTGATAGATAGGGAACACAACCAGAAATATACGTTATTACGGTTACTATCACAAGTCTGGGTTGTATGGTGGGAGTGGTTAAGTAAGAGTGGTGAGGTCACAGGTGAAGCCAGATGGGCAGGGAGGGGGGGTTGGGGCGGGAGAGGAGGGGAGGGAGGGCGGAAAGATGTGGGGGGGTTAAAGAGTATAAGCTATTATTGGTAGTGTTTGGGTTGCCACAGTTGGAGCAGTTAGAAGCTGGAGAGGAGTATTTATATGCTTTCATTTATATCTATGCTTTTAGATGCAGGATAAAACCTTGACTATTACGTCCTGGAATGTGCGTGGTTTAGGGGACCCAATTAAAAGATCTTCGGTTATGTCATTACTGGAAGCGGGGACACCTGGGCTCCTTTGTCTGCAGGAGACACATTTGAACAGAGACACAGTCTCCTAGCTAAATAGCAGGAAGTTCCAATCCCAGTACCATTCGTTTCACTCCTTTTACTCAAGGGGAGTGAGCATAATGGTGGGGAGAGGAATGGTGTTCTCCTCTAGCGAGTCATGTATAGATGAGCACGGTCGGTATATTTTCTTGCTCTGTTCAATTGAGCACAGACCGTATGTCCTTGCTAACATCTATATCCCCCCCCATTTAATTTTGACGCGTTACACAAGTTGCTGAAGTTCATGTTGGACAAGACAGGAATTCCAGTGATAGCGGTGGGCGACTATAATGAAGTCCTGGATAGAACCCTTGATAGATTTCCCCCCGGGAATAAAATCACTATAGCAAGCGAGGGCCGATTGTCACGGTTTCTGGAGGAAATGGGGGTGAGGGATATATGGCGTACCTTGTACCCACAATCATGGCAATACTCGTGCTACTCCAGCTCATACCTCACTCTTTCCAGAATCGATATGGCTCTGGGGAACGAGGCAGCATTGCCCCTGGTGAGGGGGATAGAGTACGGCCCAAGAGGGGTCTCTGACCACTCCCCCCTAGTGCTGATTATAAAGGTTGGGGCCAAAGCCTCCCAAAATGAGTGGAAATTTAGCCCGGGTTGGCTTGAATTGATTGGCAATTCGGGAATTTTGGTAAATAGATTGAAAGAGTATGTACAAATTAATGAAGGCTCGGCACCGGTCGGAGTGGTCTGGGATTCCTTGAAAGCGTACTTAAGGGGCCTTTTGATCCAACAGGTAGCGAGAGTAAAAAGAGAAGGCAGAGAGCAGGAGGTACATTTTGGAACTGAGGCTTCCCAGGCGGAGATGCGGTATATTGAGGACCCCACTCCACCTAGGCAGAGAGAATGGCTAGAGAAACAGCAAGTCTACAAAATGGCCTCTACAAGAAAGATAGAGAATAGGCAAATATTACAGAAACAAAGCCAATTTGGAGAAAGGGAGAAAGTAGGGCGTATGTTGTCTCTTTTGTCTAGATCCAACTCCCCGCCTTCTAATGTCCCGGCAATAAGAAAAATAGGAGGAGACATCTCTACGGACAGTCTAGCTATAATGCATACATTTTGTGAGTTCTACAAAACGTTGTATAAATCCAAAAAGAGAGACGGGCATGGAGGAATGGATGCTTTCTTCCAGGCAATAACAGTCCCTACTTTATCACCAAAGGACAAACAGGACTTGGAAGCACCAGTCACATTAGAGGAGATACAGCAAGCAGTGGCTGGAATGCAGTCACCAGGCCCTGATGGGCTACCAATAGAGGTGTATAAACGCTATGGCGAAGTACTGCTTCCAGAATTATTGAGGACACTGGAGGGAGCATTTATAGGGGGGAGATTACCTACCTCAATGAATGAGGCTACTATCATTGTAATACATAAGGAGGGAAAAGACCAACTGGACCCCTCCTCTTAATCTCCCTATTATGTACTGATGTGAAGATCTTAGCCAAAGTACTCGCCACCCATTTAAATCGATGTATTAGCCATCTTATTCATCCCGACCAGTTGGGTTTAATACCAACTAGGTCAACAAGTATTAATATCAGAAGGGTTTTCCTAAATTTGCAGATCCCAACAGACAATGAGGGCCCTAGAGCTGTGCTGTCTCTCGATGCCGCAAACACATTTGATAGCCTAGAATGAACATACTTGTGGAAAGTTTTAAAGAGCTTTGGCTTTGGTCCTTCTTTTATCAGTTGGGTTAAACTATTATATAGTGAACCACGTGCAAAAGTTAAAATAAACAATGAGCTCTCATAAAGCTTCCAGTTGGAGAGAGGGACGAGACAGGGCTGCCCTCTTTCCCCCCTTTTGTTTGCCCTTGCCATGGAGCCTCTGGCAATAACGACCAGATCGCGGACTGATATACGGGGGTTTAGGCGACGGGGGGGGGGGGAGAAAGCATAGCACTGTTCGCGGACAATGTTTTTTTTTTTTTTAGGAGATGTAGAAGCCTCATTAAATGCAGTGATACAAATGATTGGAGAATTTGGTCAGTTTTCAGGCTTGACCATCAATTGGGAAAAATCGGCGTTGTTACCATTGGACCCACTTGGTGCTCAAACATTCCCAGTAATTTCTCAACTAAAAGTTGTCACAAAATTAGAATACTTGAGGATCTGGGTTGCTAAGGACATAAGTCAATATGTCAATAACAATCTAGTCCCTTTACTACGTAAATTAAAACAAAAATGTGATATCTGGAAACGCCTCCCTCTGTCTGCAGCAGGACGCTGCAATCTAATAAAAATTATTTGGCAACCACAGTTATTATACCTGCTTCATAACTCCCAGGTGTGGATAGGACAAACGTGGTTCAAGAGAATAGAGTCGCCATTCAGAGAATTAATATGGAGGGGTGATCAACCTAGGATAAGTTTGCAGACTATGCAACTTCCCATTAAAGAGGGGGGCATGGTGGGTTCCACACCCCAGATTATATTTTTTGGCATCTCAACTGCAACAACTAGTGGGTTGTGGAACCCTAATGCTAGGCAACGCTAATAGCTGCTTGATGTTAACAGGTACTCCACACAAGCTACTGGTAGAAGCTCTAGAGGCAGATTCCTTCCCGCCATGAATGCCCGACTATAAAATTAGTGAGTAAAATATGGCGGACAACAAAGACATTGATGGGATACGTAGGGGTAACAGAATTTTGTCCCATATGGGACAATAAAAACCTAGGTGAAGTAATGGGCATTGAGAAACCCTGGGAATGGGAGAGACGGGGTATAACCCGCCTAATTTATCTGTTTAAGGGGAGCATTATGAAAACATATTCAGACCTAAGTAGGGAGTATAACATATCAAACAAGATGTTCTACAAATATCTCCAGGTTCGCCATGCCATCCAGGCACAATTTAGATCCCAAACAGTTATATGGACCCAAATACCCGCCCTCCTTAAAATAATTATGGCGAAAACATCTAAGGGCCTAATTTCAGAGATGTACACCATTTTGGGGGCCAGAGCGATAAACAGAGCAGGACCTGCCAAGAGAAGAGAAGGGTGGGAAAGGGATGTGGGCCCAGTAACTGCTGAACAGTGGGACAAGATTCTAGAAAGAGGCGCACTGGTTTCAATCGCTCCCTCGCAGAGTTTGTCCCATCTGTTCCTACTATATAGAGTATATTACACTCCTAAAAAAAAATTCTAATTTGGATGGAGACAAAATGATGAATGTTCCAGGTGCAAGGCAACAGGGGACTTCATACATATGGTCTGGAAGTGCCCAAAGTTATTCAGGTATTGGGCGGAGATAATAGATAGGGTCAACAATTTCTTCGGTTCTTCTCTTGAACCAGTCGCTACAACCTCTTAGGCTGTATAGAGGAGTATAAAGTGGCACCAGGTAATCTGGTAGCCGTGCTGAGATGTCTATTTCAGGCATGCAAGCTAATCGCCCAGAAATGGCAGGCACACACCCCACCATCGGTAGAAAACTGGGTAGCAACTATCAATCTAACGATTGGGAGCGAAAGAGTGGATTTCACTAGATGGGGCAACCATGGGGGGGATGTGGGGGCCTTGGCTGGAGGCAATGGGCTGCCCCCCATAAATTGCGGGTGGCGTCTGCTGCCCCGAACCTCCGGGGCCCCGCTCCTCGCGCGCTCACCTGGTTTCTCTGCTTTATTTTTCGTCCCTCCTCTACTGATTTTTTCTCTTTGCCCTATCTCTTATAGATTACGGAAACTTTTCACTCTCTTAAAACCAAGAGCACATTAAACTCCCTCAGGTGGACTATTTCCTCACTCCTCTAGGCAACCAAAACAAACACACATTTAAGAATGATTGGGTAGGGAGGGGGGGTGGGGTGGAAGCGGGGCTAGATTGAAGAGGAACAAGGAGCAAGGAAGCAGGTTTTGATGTTTTAAAGTATTTGTACACCTTTTTCTTGTTTCTCCACAGTTGAATACCTGTTTTGTTATTTATTGGATAAAAAGATATAAATAAAAAGAATTATAAAGGAGTATATTTATACTTTAATGATAAAAGCTGCTGGTTTTCAATTTTTATGTGTATTTTTTCATGGTCCAGACTAGTTTCTTTTATTATACGGAGATTTTTAGGCACAGTAGTTTGGTGCTGCTCCACAGGCACATGCAATTTTACTGGGTGACATATTAGTCATCTATTTACTCGGTGTAACATCATCTTTTCTTTTTAACCAAGAAATCGGGTATTATATTGTGTTTGTGCTTACTAAAACTCATTAAAATATGTTTTTTCCTAAAAATCAATGAGATGGTACTTGACACCACAGAGGTGGGCCAAATTCTACTCAAACTTCCCACCTACCTGCTGGAGAGAATGTAACCAAACAGGCACCCTTACTACTACATATGTTATGTTTATGTTCATTTTTGACCAATCTATGGAAAGAGGTAGAAAACATGCACTACATATTACATCTTCCTATTACACTAACTCTGCAGCTAGCCATCCTAAATATAAACATAGAATCACTCCGACCAAATTTCAGATTAGTGATTACGCACATACTCCTGGCAACCAGACTACTTATAAGTAGACGTTGGAGAACAAACACTATTCCAACAATCACAGAAGTAGTTGCTTTAGTACAAACACACTACACATATGAATCTTTACTGTCACAAGGAAAACCCTCATATGGCTTCCCTGGGAACGTTGGTATGCTAAAAGATTAACACAAAGGCCTGTGGAAATACTACTTTACAATTGGTCAGAATTACTGCAACAACATGTATCCTTAGATGTGCTCTCTCTCCCCCATTCCCCTCCCCATCTCCTCATCCCCCCCTTCCCCTCCCCATCTCCTCATTCCCCCCTTCCCCTCCCCATCTCCTCATTTTCTCCTTCTATCTACCTTACCCCCCCCCCCATATTTTATTTCTATACTCATTGGGCTAGATTCAGGTACAATTGCGCTTTTTTTACGTTGCCCTGCGCCCCCGCAAATTTACTGCGCTGCCCTTGATTCACGGAGCAGTAGCTCCGTAAATTGCGTGGGCGCGCTGGCAAAATGCCCGGCGTAAGCGCGCGCAATTTAAATGATCCCGTAGGGGGCGGGAATCATTTAAATTAGGCACGTTCCCGCGCCGATCGTAGAGCCCATGCTCCGTCGGGAAACTTTCCCGACGTGCATTGCGGCAAATGACGTCGCAAGGACGTCATTTGCTTCAAAGTGAACGTGAATGGCGTCCAGCACCATTCACGAATCACTTACGCAAACTACGTAAATTTGAAATTTCGCGACGCGGGAACGACGGGTATACGTAACATTGGAAAACGCCGTACGGAAACAACGTAAACTGCATACGCAGGGCTCACGTAACGTTGTGAATCGGCGTTAGTATGCAATTTACATACTATACGCTGAGCACAACGGGAACGCCACCTAGCGCCCATCGCAAGAATGCAGCCTAAGATATGCGGGCATAAGAGCCTTATGCTGTGCATATCTTAGGCTGCAGTCAGCGTAACGAGGTTCCTGAATCAGGAGCATTCGTTACGCCAGGGCAAGTAAGCAATTGCGCTGTGTAACTATGGTTACACAGGCGCAATTGCTTCTTGAATCCAGGCCCTTGCTTATTATAGTTCAACATTGCATATACGCACCTTGTTTCACGCGTATATTGTTAAAACAAATTTATGCAAATGTAACAATTCCTATACTGCCTTTTGCTGAACAATTACATGACTTTACAGTTGTATTATTGAAAAACAAAATAAAAATCTATTTGAAAAAATAAATAAAAATAGCAGTGCACTTCCTAGTATGTGAGTGTGCCTAAGCACTTCTGGACCCACAGTTTTATTGCTGTATATCTCTACTGTGAGATTAACAATTTTTTTGCCAATCTACATTTGTAAACGGTAATGTATACAAGGATGTGAAGCAAGCTATTGATTTTTAGAGCGGGAGAAGGGCTATCAGATAAAAGTGATCTAGGGGGCTCTATAGCCTTCCGATCACTTTTATGGGTCTCTGAAGGCATGTTTAGTCCATCACCAGCAGCAGTTTTATTGGTTACCATTCTTGCCTGTTCTTCTGGGTCACTGTTCCCACAATGAGAGCAAGGAGGTTATTGGGGAACATCTGTTTCAATCCCCATTGTGACTAATGAATCCAGAAGTGATGTGTTTTAAATCACTTCTGGGTTCACAGCTGATATTCTTCAGCTACTGTTGCCAAGCATGCAGCTATTTAACCATTTCAATACAGGGCATTTTCACCCCCTTCCTTCCCAGACCAATTTTTAGTTTTCAGTGCTGTCGCACGTTGAATGACAACTGCGCGGCCATGCAGCACTGTACCCAAATTACATTTTTATGTTTTTTTTTTCTCCACAAATTTGGTGGCATTTGATCACCTCTACAGTTTGAATTTTTTGCGCTATAAACAAAAGAAGAGCGACAATTAAGAAAAAAAAAACACTATGGGCCAGATTCATCAAGAGATACGATGGCGGATCTCCTGATCCGCCGTCGTATCTGTGAGAGCCGACGGTCGGATCTGTGAGATCCCACGGTCGGAGCTATGCGACTGATTCATAAGAATCAGTTCCGCATAGATCTCCCTTAGATCCGACTGGTGTAAGTGACTTACACCAGTCGAATCTTAGGCTGTAATCTCCCGCCGGCCGCTAGGTGTCGTCGCTTTTTTTTAAACGTTGCATATGCAAATGAGGAGAACCGCCGATTCACGTCCGTACGCCCGCCTGTCGCTCTTTTTCAACGTCGTTTGCGTTCGGCTTTTTCCGGCGGAGAGCTACCCCTGCTAATACGAGGGGTAGCTAATGTTAAGTATGGCCGACGTACCCGCGCCGAGTTTTAAATTTGTTACGTCGTTTACGTAAGTACGTCGGGAATACGGATGGCCGTAAGTAACCTAGCCGCCGAAAACAATGACGTCCTAGCGACGTCATTTGGAGCATGCGCACTGGGCTTTTTTGCCAGCGGCGCATGCGCATTTAAATCGGCGCGGGAACGCGCCTGATTTAAATTGTACACTCCCCCTAGCCGCGGAATTTGCATTCCGCCGGGGGGAGTTAGGATCCGACGGTGCAATTTGCGAGGTAAGTGCTTTATGAATCATGCACTAGCCTCGCTAAATTGCACCGGCGGATCGTAAAACAGGTAGATCTGGCGGATCTAAAGATCCGCTGAGCTACATGAATCTGGCCCAATATTTTTAACTTTTTGCTACAATAAATATTACAATTAAAAAAAAAAAATGTCCTCAGTTTAGGCCGATACGTATTCTTTTACATATTTTTGGTAAAAAATAAATCGCAATAAGCGTATATTGATTGGCTTGCACAAAAGTTATAGCGTCTACAAAATAGGGGATAGAATTATGGCATTTTCATTTTTTTACTAGTAATGGCGGCGATCTGCGATTTTTATTGTGACTGTGACGTTGCGGGGGACACATCAGTCACTTTTGACACATTGTTGGGACCATTCGCATTGATACAGCAATCAGTGCTATAAAAAATACATTGATTTCTGTATAATGTGACTAGCAGGGGGCAGGGGGCAGTTAACACTAGGGAGTGATTCTAACTGTAGTGGGTGGGAACTCACAAGGGAAGGAGACCGATCTGTGTTCCTCTGTACTGGGAACACACATCGGTCTCCTCACCTCTAACGGGACGTGGATCTGTGTGTTTACACACACAGATCCACGGTCCTGCTGTGTTCATGGGAAATCGCAGCCGTCGGGCACGCGCACCGGGTCCCCGAGCGACGCGGCAAGCGTGCAAGCCCCCTAGGCGGCCGGGAAGCCCAGGACATCATATGATGTCCACCCAGGATGGGAGATCCCATCTGTGGATGTCATTTGACGTTAGCCCGGTATTGTAGTGGTTAAGCATGATCTATGTTTGATTATCTAACAGACCCCCAATGTCTCCATGAGAGGATCTGTCACCTGCCCAATGCCATCACATAGGGGGCTTTTTATTATTATTATTATAATTATTATACAGGATTTATATAGCACCAACAGTTTGTGCAGCGCTTTACAATATGGGGGCAGACAGTACACAATACAAATCAATACAGAGGGATCAGAGGGCCCTGTTTGTTAGAGCTTACAATCTAGAAATAGCAGTAAAGTAAGAAAAAATGTAAACAAATACATTGTATAAAATAAATAAAATATAATTACAAACTTTTTTTTAAGTACTACAGGACAAACACAATCCATCATGAATTCAGCGGCCAGACTTATCCACCTTACCAACCGCTCTGTCTCTGCTACTCCTCTCTGTCAATCCCTCCACTGGCTTCCACTCGCCCAACGAATTAAATTCAAAATACTAACTACGACCTACAAAGCCATCCACAATTCTGCCCCCTGCTACATCTCTGACCTAGTCTCCAAATACCAACCTAATCGCTCTCTTCGTTCTTCTCAAGACCTCCTGCTCTCTAGCTCTCTCATCACCTCCTCCCATGCTCGTCTACAGGACTTTTCCAGAGCCTCTCCAAGCCTATGGAACTCCTTACCCCAAACTATCCATCTATCACCTTCTCTTTTAGCTTTTCGAGGATCCCTGAAAACCCTCCTCTTCAGAGAAGCCTATCCTACCCACATCTAACAACTGTATTTTAACTTTGCCCACCTGATCACCCCCCACATCAACTACCCTCTGTTCCACTTCACCCTCCCTTCTAGATTGTAAGCTCTAACGAGCAGGGCCCTCTGATCATTCCTGTATTAAATTGTATTGTAACTATAATGTCTTCCCTGATGTTGTAAAGCGCTGCGTAAACTGTTGGCGCTATATAAATCCTGTATAATAATAATAATAATAATGTAAGCATTAATTGCGCCACATATGCAAGATATTGCCATGAACGTCAGAGTGAGCAAAATAATTCTAGGGACAAAATTCATGGTTACTTCTAAAATGATAATCTGTAAAGGGTCACCTCTGGATAATTTTGGGTGCCATAGATTTTTGCAACTTTACGGGTTTGTGTGATTTTAAAGTGTGATGTGTTTTATATCTATTTACTCACCGCAAGACCATTATTCATATGACGTCCTGGGCTTCACAGCCGTCTAGGGGGTGCGCCGTGCGCCGTGATTGCCCGTGAACACAATGTCGCAAAACTGGGTATAATGTGTATTTTTTGCACTAAAATAGATTTTAGTGTATTTTTTCCTGAAAATTACGTATTTATGACTGTGCAAAAATATTGTGAGACCTACAAATCTGCAACACCCATCATGTTATTTTTCAGGGTCATTGTTTTCAGAAAATATGTAACCGTTTGGGGGTTTAAAGTAATTTGTAGCAAATTTTTATGTGTTGGAGACAAATAGTTCTACTGCCTCTGAGTGCTACTTTTTCAGGTGATTTTGCATTAGATTTGGTGATCTAACTATTTTTCTCCTTTATGGAGGCTCTGACAGGAGTAATCAAACTCCTCTAATCCTTTTGTCAAGATTGCCACCATCACACAGAGACACAGTGGAGCATAAGGCATGATAAGTAAATAATGGGGAAAATATCAGCTGCATGGAGATCACAAGCAAAATTAATGACTAGCTCTTTGCCCTCTGCCTGCCTTTTTGGGAAAAGATTCCAAAGTTCAGGTACTCTACTCCACACTCCCTTCTCTAAAGGTCAGCAAAGGATTTATGGAATATCCATTAAATTGTGTTAGATACAACATGAAGTATCTGCATGCGTCCATGGCTTAAAGCGGTTGTAAACCCTCCAGTACTACCATAAAAGTTTATATTTTTTTAAAGCCCAGATAGTTATACATCGATTGAGCTCTATTGTTTTACCTATATTGTTTTACTTACTGTGTAACTGGCGATCGAGTAACGTCATTTTTTTTGCTAAGTCTGCGCCATTTCAGTTGTGGTCTTCTGCGTTGAATTCATGCTCTATTTCCGCCCACAGTTTCTTCTTGCCTGTGTAATCCCGCGTTTGCGCAGTAAGGTCACTATACTCAAGCCTCCGGCATAGGCTCTGAAGGCTCTGATGGCCGGAATGGACGGGGATCCGGCGCATGCGCAGTACACGTCCGCTCTACTTTTTGCAGTGATAACTACTGAATGACACAGGTAAAAAAAGAAAAACTAAGAGCAAACGATTTAAAATAATGTCATGCTTAAATAAATGTAAAGTCACATTTTTGACTATACAACCACTTTAAAACAATAAGAGGGTGTTTCTATGGACTATATGCTTTTAACTCCTGGTTAATTGCTCTCAGCACAGAGCAAATGGCTACTTGGTATTTCAACAATTTCTGTAGAAGACCAAACATCAATCAGGGATGTCATCTTTACTTAAGTACTGTTATCAGCTCAGGCTCTATTCTACGTAGTTTATAGGCTAACCTAAGGTTCTAAGACTTCCCAAATGTCATGTTCTTCAAGAAGAAAAGTTTTTGACTGCAGTGTTGGTTGTCAGCTTTACCATATAATGAAATACAAGATAATTCCAATGAATTTGGTTTGGAGTGGGCAATGTAAAACACTGCCGCAGTAAAAAAAACTGCTGCATCTATATAATTGTATATAAAATGCACTATTGTCATTTTAAAAAGTGTTTCCCAGTGCTAAACTTTTCATCCAAATTCTAAATTGCTGCGTCTGTATATTTCAAAAGGCAATATAAATGAAAAGTAGTGCAAAAAAAAAAATACTTGTGGTTTTTACTACTACATTTCTTATACAATTCTCCTTTGAGGTGGTGTGGCAGGGGGTGTGTCATATGCCTACAGTACATACTTTTTTTAATAGGTGTCCCTTGTTCCCATCTCAAAAAGTTGGGAGGTATAAAAAGGTCATGTATGTGCTTAGAGGTCCTACCAGAGGTAATAGGGCTGCAACATATAGAAGCCTTATAGCTTAGATGTGTGTGATTCAAGAAAGCAGATTTACTGTGGTCAGTTCTCTAGCTTTACTGGGAACTCAGCTTGCTCTCCTCCAATCATCAGACTTGTCCTGACAGCTGCACAGCCATACACTCAGCTCAGTGTGCTGCTGCTTCTCCTCCCTCCTCTCTTTTTTGTTTTTGTTTAAACATTTTATTAGTATTTCAGAAGAAATCATACAATAAGCAATACATATGTGAAAATTCACCAAGATTACCAATAGGTGAAATGCAGCGGATCAATAATATCTACAGAACAGTATAAGTCATTCAAACATACATTTCAATTCCACATCAAATGGGATCAGATAAAGCGGTCGATCAGGACCGGAATTAATGACATTACAATTTGTTATGATGTAAAGTATAAACCAAAGAAAATCAATATTAATAAAAGGGGAAGAAGGAAAAAGAAAAAAAAAGGCCCGATGAGACCGGAATGGGTTCAATTAACGTTTAGAATGGTGAGTTAGGTTTTGAAACTCAATAAAAATTAAATTATACTGCGCTATAATACAAAATGGTGTAAGCAATGTGAAAAATTCAAAATGTAAGGCTGCCAACACAACATGGAAAACTGTGAAATAAATGTAAAAAGAAAGTGCAGCGCCAGTGAAAACAAATATGCCCTGTTGGGCAATATTAAACTTACAACAACAATATTAGTGTTAGTGAATAATAAGATGCACAGGAAATGTCAATTATATCCTCCGAACCCTGAAAAGGGTCAATGGGAATAGACTCTCCCTGAACAATACTTAAATAAAATTCTAGGTGTATGCCTAGATATCCCAGACCAGCTGGAATCAATCACAAAAAATGCACATATAAATTAAACGAATCACCGTGATACTCATTAAGTGCAATTAATAAAACAAAATATATTATATAAGGTGATTGTCAAAGAATGCATAGTCCCATTTCCTGAAAGGAGGTATCTGATATTTTCATAGATGTAAGATCCAAAAAGACCATCAATCTTCTGATCTGTGGTATCTCATCCCCAAGACTGATCACTAGTAGAAATAAATTGCCCTTACCAGATGTTGTAGACCCACATCTCACCATATGGCGGGGGGTCCTCAAAGCTTATGTAGGCCGATTGCCTTACCAGGGTAACCTTCCGGATACTCCTGATGATGTTTCCTGCAGGGCTTTTCTACAACGATCAGACCAGGAACCAGGAACGTATGATGGTAATGATCTTGGTAACGGTAAAAGTTCTCAGAGGCTCCAACATACAAATATAAAAATAAAGGAGAAAAAACACCTCCTCATCGCGTAAAAAAATGTATTAAAAATTCAAAAAGAAGGACATGCTCACAGAATATAAAAAGGAATCTTGAATATCTCACACCAAAATGTCCATAAAGCAGACAACACTGCAAAGCAATAACAGCAGTCTGGGCACACAAACTTCAAAGGTAGAACAGACAGTGCGCAGTAAAGGTGGATATGATCAAAGACCCGACCGGTTTCGTATAAAAATACTTCCACAGGGGTGCATCTTATGTGGAAGTATTTTTATACGAAACCGGTCGGGTCTTTGATCATATCCACCTTTACTGCGCACTGTCTGTTCTACCTTTGAAGTTTGTGTGCCCAGACTGCTGTGATTGCTTTGCAGTGTTGTCTGCTTTATGGACATTTTGGTGTGAGATATTCAAGATTCCTTTTTATATTCTGTGAGCATGTCCTTCTTTTTGAATTTTTAATAAAAAAAATTACGCGATGAGGAGGTGTTTTTTCTCCTTTATTTTTATATTTGTATGTTGGATCCCCTGAGAACTTTTACCGTTACCAAGATCATTACCATCATACGTTCCTGGTTCCTGGTCTGATCGTTGTAGAAAAGCCCTGCAGGAAACATCATCAGGAGTGTCCGGAAGGTTACCCTGGTAAGGCAATCGGCCTACATAAGCTTTGAGGACCCCCCGCCGTATGGTGAGATGTGGGTCTACAACATCTGGTAAGGGCAATTTATTTCTACTAGTGATCAGTCTTGGGGATGAGATACCACAGATCAGAAGATTGATGGTCTTTTTGGATCTTACATCTATGAAAATATCAGATACCTCCTTTCAGGAAATGGGACTATGCATTCTATGACAATCACCTTATATAATATATTTTGTTTTATTAATTGCACTTAATGAGTATCACGGTGATTCGTTTAATTTATATGTGCATTTTTTGTGATTGATTCCAGCTGGTCTGGGATATCTAGGCTTACACCTAGAATTTTATTTAAGTATTGTTCAGGGAGAGTCTATTCCCATTGACCCTTTTCAGGGTTCGGAGGATATAATTGACATTTCCTGTGCATCTTATTATTCACTAACACTAATATTGTTGTTGTAAGTTTAATATTGCCCAACAGGGCATATTTGTTTTCACTGGCGCTGCACTTTCTTTTTACAGGTTTTGAAACTCAGCAGATCTAGCAAAGTTTGTCCAGCAACTCCATTTATCACGAAATTTAGTAGGGGAATCCCATGATTGAAAAATCAGATCCTCTATTTCTGCAATTCGTTCAATTCTTCGGAGCCATTCCAAAACACTAGGAGGGGAGGTGTCTTTCCAGTGCGTCGGGATACAGAGCTTGGCTTCATTAATCAGTTGTAGTACCAATGTATTTTTGTATATGTGTTGGGGCAATGTGGAGAGTAGGAAGTAATGAGAGGGATAATGCGGTGAACATCCTTCCAAAAGGGTTGAATAAAGGAGCAGTCCCACCAAATATGCAGGAGAGTCCCTAAGGCGGACTTACAGCGCCAGCAGGTAGGGGAAGTGGTAGGTCTGAATTTATGAATGATGTAAGGTGTCCTATACCATTTGGAGAAGATTTTATAACTATTTTCCTGAGTAAGGACATTCATAGAACCTTTATGAATATTGGTGAAAATGTGATGCCAGTCATTGACAGAGAGGTTTAAACCAAGAACTCTTTGCCAATGTTGGACATTCTCATCCTTCTCAAGATCTACATCAGAAAATAAAAGTGAGTATTTTTTCGAAATAAGATGTCTTTGGGGATCATTATTAACACATATCTTTTCAAAGTGGGCCTACTCCAAGTCAGAGGAGGGTTAGAGTTCAATTTAGAATTTAGTATAATCTCATAGTCCATTTTAGAAATAATGAAGTCTGGAAATGTAAGACAAAAGGTATCATAGGTTAAAAATTTACCATCAATGAAAAAGAGTTCTGCTCTTAGAGAGGGAGCCAAGGTAGGATTAACGAAGAAGGAAGTTGTGGATACAGGAAAAAGATTTGGGATCACGGGGATAGGAGTCATCGGACCCGGGGAGGACGAGATGTTGTATTTAGTACATAGGGATCTAAAGATTTGTAGTGTGGGACCAGTAATGGGGTGGTTACTATTATCACGGGGAATTTTACGGGGTGCAGTCCAGGGGAGATGATGTAAAGGGACTTTAGAAAACACTTCCTCTAGGTCAATCCAATCCTTCGTCTTTCTGTTAATGTGCCAGTCAATGATACGGGATAAATGGCACGACTAATAATACTTCTGTATTATTCTCTTTTTTTATATCTATACAAAAATGTTTTGCCTTTCATTTCTATTTTAAACTAAATGGGCCGTTTACCAAGGTGAGGGTTTACAACCACTTTAAGAACCCTGTCTACCTAGTAGAGGTAAACATGAAATATTTACTGTATATGAAACAGTTCATATTTAGCAGACTAATAAAAATATGTTTCTTCCCTGAAAGTAATCGGTGAAGAAAAACTACAAAAATACTATACCTATCTCTTTAAGAAAGTCCAAAAAATTAACTTATAGTTACATACTTTATGGCGTGCCTAGATCTGTAAAACCAAGTATCTAGAGAAACCATGCAAAATATATGGAGAACATGCAAAATCACATGTTCAAAAAAACAGTTCAGTTTTCCCCCCCACAGCATGCTGTAAGCAAAAATGATAAATGGGGTATCTTTCTGTGTGTTCATCATGTGCAAGAACTATAGGCATGCACACTTTTATCATACAGTTTTATGAAACACATTTTCCAGCATTATTTTATCCAGCAGTGTGGTTAAATTTGTATGCAATAAGAAGAGTGTCCTTAGGGAACAGGGACAAGTCTTTCAGGAGGAAATGAATTGATTGGCATTAATGCTATGTGTCTGCCTTAATTTGCAAGCGAGATGTAATTACATCCAGAAAGTCTTTGGAAAAATATATGAAACCTGGAGGAATAGAGTGATATATTTAAGATGAAGTCTATGGTTTTACATACTTATAAATTATTACAAATAACTATTCTATTTTATGAATGAATGGGCATACTGACAAAAAGTAAGGCAGAAATTCTAATTTTGCAATGGAAAGGACAATAATTATATCTAGCACAGAGGCTTACACAAGTTCAAAATGCAAACCTATCAATCTTCATTACTTTAGGATTTGTATAAATTAAGTTAAAAAGATGTCTAGGAGGAATGAACTTGAATATACGTGGATACAACTTTAGAAAGTCAATTAAGTTAAAAATAAAGCAGAAATAGGCAGATGAAAATGTTCCTAAAAGCCGAGGCATTGCTAGGTGTTGGCACTCAGAGCAATTGTTTCTGGTCTTCTTCTGCCAAGTGTAAATGTTGGCATCATTTGTAAGCATGTCAAACATACAGGCTTTTCTTAGGCCCCTTTCACTGGGGCGGGAGGTGCGGTGGCAGTAAAGTGCCGCTATTTTTAGCGGCGCTTTACCGCTAACTTCATGGGGGTTATTCGGCATTTAGCAGGGGGATTTTACCACCCGCTAGCGGCCGAGAAAGGGTTAAAACTGCCCGCAATGCGCCTCTGCAGAAGCGCATTGCCAGCGGTATAGCCGCGCTGTCCCATTGATTTCAATGGGCGGGAACGGTGAAGGAGCGGTACACACACCGCTCCAAAGATGCGGCTAGCAGGACTTTTTTTCCCATCCTGCTAGCGTACCACTCTAGTGTGAAAGCCCTCAGGCTTTCACACTGGTGAAACAGCAGCAGCTGTTTAGGGTCAGTTTGCAGGCGCTATTTTTAGCACAGTAGCGCCTGAAAACCGCTCCAGTGTGAATATATATATTGTATTTACTAGACACAAAAAAGAAATATCACAACCGTACTTTCCATCCTTCCAGTAACTGCATTTTTCTATCACACTTTTTGAAATTGTTGGGTGTCCCTCTGTTTGGTATTTTTAATGAGAAATAACGGGCAGATCACTCTAACCACAAGAGCCACTTGGTAGATTGGGTTCTCTGTTCTTCTGCCTTGACTGTGCAAACAACCTCAGCCCCACAAACACACCAGGTTAGGCAAATAGATATTGCACAGCTACTGGGATCACAAATATAGATACCCTACATGAAACTAGGGTTGAGTATCAAAAAGCAAACACCAGACTGGTTAATGTTAAATAAACCCAATATATTGTCACGAGTTGCAGTAAATAGTAGTATGCACAAGCGAGTAAATAAAGGATTAGGTTGTTCACTAGACAATATGTTCACTAGGCAATAGCAGCATAGTGGCATAGCGGCAAAGCGGCATTCATTCCCGGACTGCTGGGGAAACTGTGGACACAATGGTTCACTTTTCCAATTTGGAAAAAATCCATTGGATTAGAATAGATTCCATCAGATATTCGATCGTGTGGACAGGGCTTTACTCTTATGGCAGCCCATTGAAATGTAGCCAGAAACTGGAAATGTCCACATCCTCCATCCCTCTCTGATATTATCACAATCCTTAATGCTCATTTCTCCCTTGAATATTCATTCGCTATAGCGCATTTAACACATTCTAGATTTTACTAAAAATGGGATCCTTGGGTCACAGATAAAAGAAGCATAACACTCATGTGATTTTACTCCCAGCCTCCATGAAATGCTATTACAGTATACCTAGCATGACAAGGCCTTAGATACATGCCACTGCCATTCCAAGCCTAGTATGATCTTTTCTAAGATTGTCAGGGCATCTAAGTCTTGAGCATAGGGATCTCTTGTTCTTGACACAAAGCTGTTCAGTTTTGCATTGAACCTGGAAGCCAACATGTCCACATCTGGGGTTCCCCATTTCTGACATATGATTTGAAACATGTCGGGGTGTAGAGACCATTCTTCTGTACTCTTAAAAAATCCACCTACCAATTTTCTACCCCTGGAATGAAGACCGCAGATAGGTGAGGAATATGCCTTTCTGCCCATGCCAAGATGTGATTCACCTTTTTTTTGGGCATCCAGACTTCTGGTGCCTCCTTGGTGATTGATATAGGCTACGGCCGTAGCATTGTCGGACTGAACCTGAACAGGCCAGCCTTGCAGTCTGAAAGACCGAACTTTGAGGGCCAAATTAATTGACCAAATCTCCAGAATGTTGATGGGTAGGAGCTTTTCGGCCCAGGACCACTTCCCCTGGGCAGATGCTTTTTCCAGCCCTGCCCCCTAGCTCAGAAGGCTGGCATCTGTGGTCACCACTTTCCAGGTAACTGGAGTGAAAGATTTTACTTCTGACAGATTTTGGCTCTGGTCAATTGAGGTTCTGGCGAACCCCTGGAGATAAGATTATAGCAAGATCCAGGGCCTGAACTTCTTTGTTCCAAGCTGACAGAATTCCGCCCTGTAATGGTCTTGAGTGAAACTGGGCGTAAGGGACAGCCTCTAATGAGGCTACCATCTTTCCCAACTATCTCATGCATAGACGGATGGAAGGCCTTCTTTTCGCTTTTACCACTCCTATGGTCTCCTATGGCTTTTGCCTTCTGCTTAGGAAGGAATACCTTTGTTTAGGGACGTGTCTATAATCATGACCAAGTACTCTAGCCTCTTTTGAGGCTTCAAGGAAGATTTCTTCAGATTGAGGACCCAGCCTAGGTACTCTAAATATTTCACTGTGCTGTGCACATTGTGGCCCAAGCATGCGGCCGACTGATCTATGATCAACAGATCGGCCAGGTAGGCTGTTCGCTATGCCTCGTGCCCTTAGCCTTGCCAGGGCCGGGGCCAGTATTTTTGTGAACACTCAAGGTGCTGTAGCCAGCCCGAAAGGAAGGCCCACAAACTGAAAGTGGCACTGATCCACCGCAAACCTTAGAATCCTGACCCCTGATCCTCTGGGGCTAACTCCAAGATTACCCCTTGGGACAACAGGTGTTTCAAGGCCAATAGTAAAGGCCTTCTTTTTTCTCGATCTTTGGCAATTCTTGATCTCAGAAAACGGGGGGGGGGGCGGAAGTTCTCTGAACTCTAGCTTGTAGCCTGAGGACACCGGGGCGATGACCCATTTGTCCCGAACCTCGTTCTGCCAGGCGTTTGCAAAATGCAGCAGCCTTCCCCCCACTCGGCTGAGCAAGGGCATCCCTTCATAGGGATGTTTTGGGGGTCTGTTTAGACCTTGAATCCCAAGTTCTTTTCTGCCCTTGGGCTTGGCTCTGGGCTTTTCCCCTAGTGTTAGACTGGGGTGGCCATCGCCACTGCCTGGAGACTGAGTTTCAAGAGGCTAGAGAAAGAGTACGTTTAAATAAGGGACGCTTACTCTTTTTCTTAACCGGCAATAGAGTAAACTTGCCTCCGGTAATCTTTTGGATGTATTCATCGAGGTCATCTCCAAACAGGTGTTCTCCCTCAAAGGGGAACGCTGCCAAGTATTTCTTGCAGGAAGCCTCGGCCTCCCAATGTTTTAACCAAAGGGACCTGCGCATGTGTACCTGTAGGTGATTCAAGCGAGATGCTTGTTTAACAGAGTCCATAATCGCATACAATTGCAAAGCACAAGGCCTTAGGAAGGTCCTCATGAACCTCAATCTCTTCTGTAGGATGGTTAAGCATCTGGTTCATTTGTTCCTTGAGGAACTGACATACACCAATGGCTGTAACTGTAGGTTGTACTACAGCCCCAGCCATGGTAGAGGAGGCTTTTAATAGGGACTCCAGCTTTTTATCAGTTGGATCCTTAAAACCATGCGCATTGTCTAAAGGACTGGTCAGCTTTTTGTTTACACAATAAATAGCTGAATCAATAGCAGGTACCCCCCATTTCTTAGTGAAACTTTCCTCCATAGGATAAAGGAGGAAAAACTGCTTAGGAGGAGAAAACAGTTTATCTGGGTGAACCCAGTCATCATACATCAGTTTATCCAGCAAAGGATGAACTGCAAAGGCGCATTCAGCCTGTGGGAATTTCCAGTACCCCAAAGAGGAAACAGAGGGCCTAGAAGCTTCAACAGGAGGCAATTTGTAAGTGGCACACACCATCTCTGCATAATATTGCACATGCATCTTTAGCGACTGAGAAGTCGCAGGAAACCTCTCATCCTCTAAATCCTCAGACTGCACATGATCCTCATCTCCAGAGAGGGATTTGTCACCCTCAGGAAGCTCATCTGAAAAGAGAGCCAGAGCAGATGAAGGGGATCTACCCCGTTTTCTGCTATCTTTTAAAGCGGAGCTCCACCCTAAAGTGGAACACCCGCTGATCGGAACCCTCCCCCCCTCTGGTGTCACATTTGACACCTTTCAGGGGGAGGGGGTTGCAGATAACTGTCTAAAGACAGGTATTTGCACCCACTTCCGGCCACACAGTGTCGGGCAGACTGCGGGCATGACGTCACCTCCCGTCCGTTGTATTCTGGGAACACTCGGCTCCCAGTACAGAGTGGGAGCCAATCGGCAGGCATAGCGCGATTTGCGCATGCACCGTAGGGAACCGGGCAGTGAAGCCAGAGCGCTTCACTTCCTGGTTCCCTCACCGAGGATGGCGGGGGGAGCAGAGTGACGAGCGATCGCTCATCCTCTGCTGCGGACGTCGCTGGACTCCAGGACAGGTAAGTGTCCTAATATTAAAAGTCAGCAGCTGCAGCATTTGTAGCTGCTGGCTTTTAATTTATTTTTTTCATCGGAGCTCCGCTTTAAGGCGGTTGCAACAATATTAGCAATCCTTCCTTCCAAGCCATTCAAAGCAACTTTTAAAGCATCCTCAGTGACTTATACAGGAGCTGCCATAGGAGAAGCTGCAAAAACAGACAGGGGTTCATCCTGTGAGGCTGCTATCAGGCTGAGGGGGATGGTAAACTCCAGGCAAGCTCAGAATCCTAATGCCCTGTACACACGATCAGTCAATCCAATGAAAACCGTCTGATGGATTTTTCCGTCAGTTATCCGATGAAGCTGACTGATGGTCAGTCGTGCCTATACACCATCGGTTAAAAAAACGATCGTGTCAGAACGCGGTCAAGTAAACCACGTACAACTGCACTATAAAGGGGAAGTTCAAATCCAAGGGCTGCTTTTGCTGATTCCGTGTTACCGCGTGTTAGTAAAAGTTTGGTTAGAGCTGATTCGCGCTTTTCTGTCTGTTACAGCGTGATGAATGTACTAGCTCCATAACGACCGCTAGTTTTACCAGAACGAGGGCTCTCGTCCCCTAATTTAGTCTGAGCATGCATGGTTTTTTAACCGATGGACGTGCCTACAGAAGATCGTTTTTTTTCTATCGGTTAGGTATCCATCAGATGATTTTAAAACAAGTAAAACATTTTTTAACCGATGGATAAATAGCCGATGGGGCCCACACACGATCGGTTTGGTCTGATGAAAACGGTCCATCAGACCATTCTCATCAGACAAACAGATCGTGTGTACGCGGCATTAGTCGTACGCGGAGATTTTCTGGTGCCTCTTGTGATATGTCCCCGAGAAGATCCTCTTCTCGGGGACATATCCACAAATATAAATGCAATCACTGTTGTGCAATAGTCTTACAATACACAAAAATATCAGCTCACTGCACAACCTGATGCCTAGTAGGAGTCTTAGGTTTGCCTGGTTCAATCCACATAGATGCTTACAGCCCACAGCTCTGTGTCCATCAGTGGCGGCTGGTGACATTTTAGAATGGGGGGCGCAAGACCCCGCCCCTCCACATTTGGTCCCTCCCATTTCTCATAAGCCACACCCCCTATAGAATACACTCACTCCGTCCCCTGTATTCCACTTGCTTCCCCTCATAGTGTCAGGAGTATACAGCTCAGCATCACAGCACAGAGTATATAGCCCCAGCATCACAAATCATGGTATATAGCGCAGCCTTACAGATCGCGCAAACAAAAAAATGACACTGTTAGTTATGAAGGACTCTAAATGGGCATGAGATTATGAGAGACTGCGGACATACTGCACAAGATGACCAGAGACTGCGCACATACTGCACAAGATGACCAGATACTGCGCACATACTGCACAAGATGACCAGAGACTGCGGACATACTGCACAAGATGACCAGAGACTGCGCACATACTGCACAAGATGACCAGATACCGCGCACATACTGCACAAGATGACCAGAGACTGCGGACATACTGCACAAGATGACCAGAGACTGCGCACATACTGCACAAGATGACCAGAGACTGCGAACATACTGCACAAGATGACCAGAGACTGCGGACATACTGCACAAGATGACCAGAGACTGCAGACATACTGCACAAGATGACCAGATACTGCGCACATACTGCACAAGATGACCAGAGACTGCGGACATACTGCACAAGATGACCAGAGACTGCGCACATACTGCACAAGATGACCAGAGACTGCGGACATACTGCACAAGATGACCAGAGACTGCGCACATACTGCACAAGATGACCAGAGACTGCAGACATACTGCACAAGATGACCAGAGACTGCGCACATTCTGCACAAGATGACCAGAGACTGCGGACATACTGCACAAGATGACCAGAGACTGCGCACATACTGCACAAGATGACCAGAGACTGCGGACATACTGCACAAGATGACCAGAGACTGCAGACATACTGCACAAGATGACCAGAGACTGCAGACATACTGCATTACTTGTCCTGCGACTTGGGACTTCAACGTCGCCGTTCATATCTGTGCGACTTCAAGTCACAGCGACTTCAAAGTAGTCCCTGCATTACTTTGGTCGCACTTTGATGCAACTTGAGGTCCATAGACCTCCAGAATACACAGGCATTGCTTTAAGTCGCATCAAACTTTCAGACTGCGTTAGCCTTAAAGTCGCAAGATTCTGCCACAATTTTTTGCTGCGATTTTGCAGCGACTTGAAGCAATGCCTGTGTATTCTGGAGGTCTATGCACCTCAAGTCACATCAAAGTGGGACAAAAGTAATGCACGGACTACTTCGAAGTCACTGTGACTTGAAGTTGCACAGATATGAATGGTTCTCATCAGGTCAGACTTATCCTGCAACTTTCCAGTCCCAAGTCACTATTTCCACCAATTAAATTTAAAAACCAATTAAAAAAAAAAAAAACATTTTAACAAGCCGGGAGTGGGGTTTGATTGGATGGGGTCCAAAAAAAACGAATAAGCGGCGGGGGGGGGGGGGGGGGTTTGGGGAAGGTGGTTGGGATGGTTTGGGTGCCGTTACGGCTGCTATTTCCACCAATTAAATAAAAAAAAAAAAAAAAAAGTTAAATACTTTTTTTTTAACAAGCCCGAGGGGGGGGGGGATTGGATGGGGTCGAAGAAAAATGAATAAGCGGGGGGGGGGGCTTTGGGTGCCGTTGCGGCTGCTATTTCCACCAGTTAAATAAAAAAAAACAATGTTAAATACTTTATTTTTTTAACAAGCCCAAAAATAAAAAATGAATAAGCGGGGGGGCCGATTAACAAAAAAAAAACATTTGAATAAGCGGGGGGGGGGGGGGGGTGGGGCCGATTTTTTCGCCCAATTATTATTTATTTTTTTAAGAGCCGGGTGAAGGAAGGGGTCCGTTTGCCCGCTATTACATACATGTCCGCTATTTGCAATACTTTGATTAGGCAGGGAGGGGGTTCATACCAGTTACTGCAGGCATGCTGGCAGCATAGCTCAGCTTCCAGGCGCAGTGAGCACGAGAGTCCCGACGTCACTTCCGGTTCTTCCTGAGACGTCGGGACTAGCATAGAGACGTGCGGGTGCACACAGAAAGTGTGCACCCGAGCCATAACAACACAGTCCATCGCGCCGGAAGCAAGTGGTGCGATGGAGAACGCCACAATGGCATTTTTTTCCGGGCAATGTAGCGCCTCGTCTGCAATCCCGTGATTGCACAGACGTGGCGCTACTCACACAGCACTGTGCCCGGCGTCCGGCGCTGGGACACAGTGCACCGAAGGACCTTTTTTGGAAAAAAAATTCCTTAAAGGGACATGTTTAAATAAACTTTTTTTTTTTTTAGATTTTTTTTTTTTTTTTACTGATTGGGGAGGGGGGGGGGGTCGGCGCCCGGGCGCCCTCTATGGACAGGCCGCCACTGGTGTCCATGCCGCTTACAGAAGGCTCTGGCGTGCTGGGCTTTTGAACCAGCCTCATGGTGCCTGCACACAGGTGTCCTGCATTGTGCACGGGCACTAGCAACCACTTTTGGCCCTCCCCCATCCATGTCTATTCTGACAGAAAAACGCGTTCCCGGCGCACGCACATGCGCCGCTGTCATGGCGGCGCCCAGGAGACGGGGAAGGGGAGGGGAGAGATTACTGTGGGGCATCTTGTGGACCCCTGTATGCGTATCGTGGCAGAGCCTGCAGCGGAAGGGGGTGGGTGGTGTTATATTTAAGCAACTTCACTGAGCATGTTATCCTGGAAGGCTATGTAAGAAAACACCAGATTGCACTTACTCCCTCCAGTGGTGAGAACCAGGAAAGACATCCTACTCCAAAGAAGATAATACATAAATAAAAATTATCTTCTTCTTACCTGATCCACGCCGCAGTAAAGCTACTAAAAGTAGTTCCAGCTACCCATCACGGCGGGCAAGTTGTGCCAACCTTCAGGTTTACCAAGGGTTTTATTAGAGAAAACCTCATACCTGGACCTGTAGAAGACTCTGCCAGAAACTGTTCGTGCCACAGATGTATTAGTACACCAAAGTCTGGATCCCAGAGCCCAGACCTCCGCAGAGAGACATAACAGGCAAACCCTGTTTCTTCTTACACAAGGCCCGGGTACCAACCATCTTAGGCCTTTGATATCAGCCCGAGGAATGGATCCAGTAATAGCTCCTAGGTCTCCGCAGCCAGACCATCAAAAGACCATTTTTCTTCTTAGCACATGTTGAACGTGACCAACCACCTTAAAGTGGAGGTTCACCCAAAAAATAAATTTGTAACACTACATTCAGCCGAGTTGTCCTAATGACAATCGGCTGTTTTTTTCCCCCCGTACAAACCGTATTTTCACCGCCGCTTCCAGGTATGTCTTCTGCAGGACTGGGCGTTCCTAATTGATTGACAGGCTTCCGACCGTCGCATACTGCGCGTCACGAGTTGCCGAACGTCGGTGCGCAGGCGCCGTATAGAGCCGACTCGCAGTCCGGCTTCTTTCGGCAACTCGTGACGCGCTGTATGCGACGGTCGGAAGCCTGTCAATCAATTAGGAATGCCCAGTCCCGCAGAAGACATACCCGGAAACGGCGGTGAAAATACGGTATGTACGGGAAAAAAAAAAAAAAACAGCCGATTGTCATTAGGACAACTCGCTGAATGTAATGTTAAAAATAATTTTTTGGGTGAACCCTCGCTTTAACAATGCTGGAAAAAACTGGGATACTCTCCGTTTGGGAGGGGTTATATAGGGGAGGAACTCAATTTTAATTGGGTTTGCCAGTGTCCAATCACCTGTGGTGACTACATAACCCATTAAGTAATTAAGGCTTTGTGTCCCGTGATGTATGATCAAGAAACTACTTTTTACTAAATAGATTTCTGTCCATTAATACATTCTATGCACAAAACACTTTTGGAACATAATGGCCCGGATTCACAAAGCACTCGCGCCGACGTATCTCCAAGTGAGAGAAGATACAATGCTGCACACATACGCACCCATGCAGTGGTAGAGCGCACATTTGGCATTTTGAAGTTTCGTTTCCGATGCCTGGATAAGTCCGAGGGGAACCTGCGGTATTCCCCAAACTTCGTGTCCCAGATCATCGGTGCATGTTGCGTGCTGCACAACTACGCCATGAGAAAGGGCCTGGAGATTAATATTATTATTACTATTTCTTATGAAGTATAATTTATTTTCAATTTCAGCCATGTCCTCATAATATGTGTGTATGCTTTTAAACATTGGGGCAGATTCAGATAGAGATACGACGGCGTATCTCCTGATACGCCGTCGTATCTCTGAGATCCGACGGTCGGATCTATGCGGCTGATTCATAGAATCAGGTTCCGCATAGATCTCCCTAAGATCCGACAGGTGTAAGTGACTTACACCGTCGGATCTTAGGCTGCAATCTCCCGCTGGCCGATAGGTAGCGCTTCCATTTGTATACGCAACGAATATGCAAATGAGGAGCTCTGCTGATTCAGAAACGAACACCCGTCCGTCGCTTTTTTTTTACGTCGTTTGTGTTTGGCTTTTTCCGGCGGATAGTTACCCCTGCTATATGCATCGTATCCTATGTTAAGTATGGCCGTCGTTCCCGCGCCGAGTTTTGAATTTTTTAAGTCGTTTGCGTAAGTCGTTCGCGAATACGGATGGACGTAATTTACGTACACGTCGAAACCAATGATGTCCTAGCGACGTCATTTGGAGAAATGCACGCTGGGAAATTTAGCTGGCGGCGCATGCGCAGTACGATCGGCTCGGGGACACGCCTGATTTAAATAGTAAACTCCCCTTAGCCGTGGAATTTGAATTCCTCCGGGGGATTTACGATCCGCCGGTGAAACTTTAGAGGCAAGTGCTTTCTGAATACAGCACTTGCCTCAAAAACTTGCGCTGGCGGATCGTAAATAAGATAGATTACGCGGATCTAAAGATCCGCTGATCTATCTGAATCTACCCCAGTGTTACCTTTGGAATGGGCTCAGGTTTCACAGAGCAGCTCTAAATGAATGACAATAGCAATAGATATTTGTTTGCATTTTTTTAACAGATATATAAAAATGCTTTCAATTGTATAGCTAAATACGAATTAGGCTCTTTTTGCCTTACCTCTCCTATGGATTCCAGGAGTGCACTTTTTTCTGCACTCCTGTGACCCATTTTCAGCTGACAGTGGGCTAAAGCCCACTGTCGGTTGACGTCACTGAGCTGATGCAGGTTCTGCAAAGATCCTGATTTTAAAGTAGGGATCCACCTAGATGCCTAGAACAGCAGCTGGCTCAGCCTCTTAGGCCTCGTACAGACGAGGGGACAGTCCGCTGATAACGGTCCGCCGAGGGGCAGAGCAGAAAGCTGAAGACTAAGACCCCGTACACACGACCGAACATGTCTGCTGAAGTTTCAGCAGACATGTTCGGTCGTGAGTACGGCCGACCGGACAGGTTTCCAGCGGACATTTGTCCAGCCGACCGTTGTCCAGCGGAAAAATGTTTCTTAGCATGCGTGGAAGCATTGACCTTCCAGGGCCGCACACGTCGCCGCGCAATCGTCGCAATCGTGAACGCATAATGGCACAAACCTCCAGTCTGCCCTTAGACAGGGAAAGTTGACACATGTGCCGTGCCTGGCACATGTCATCAATTTGGTGCTGCAGCACTTTTCAGATAGGTGCCCAGGGTTGGAAGATCTGCTGAAGCAGGTCAGAAGAGTCTGTATTCTTTTCAGGCAGTCAAACATGGCCAGTGTGGGAATTGCACCTACCCGTAAACTGCCTGATTTGTGACATGCCCACCAGGTGGAACTCAAATTTGGCAATGCTGCAGCAGCTGCACATGCGGAAGAGGGCCATCAATGAGTACTTGTGTGAGTATGGCACAATGACAGGCGCGGGCCAGCTCGGCTTTTTTTTCCCACGCCAATGGCTGCTGATAAAGAATGCATGCACTGTACTGTCACCATTTGAGGAGGCAACATGGATGGTGAGACAAGACAATGCATGCATCAGTGACACTGTTGTTTTTCTGCTGGAGTAGACACTGCATGGCATTATGGACAGGGCACTGAAGGCAGAGCAGCGGGAGGAAAGGAAGACTTCCTTTCCTCTCAAGGCCTGCTTTATGCCGACACCATTCTTCCTTTTTTTTCTTTAGAAAAAAAGCAATATTTTTTACTTTTTGCTATACATTTTTGCTATAATTTTATTTTTGTTTGTTTCAAACGATTTTTACTATCAGTAGAGAAAATAAGATACAAGCAATACAATATTACATTGAATGAAAAAGGATGTAACAGTCAATGCACGTGGTACAATTGGATGGAAGTTTCATTGTTACAGCGTATACCATATTTATTGGCATAAGGAAAGGAAAGTTTAGGGAAAAAACTTACACTTTGGATGTCTTGCCCGGCGTCCATCGGCGGCCTTGTCCGGTGTCCCTCTGCAGCCTTGCGCGGGGTCTGTCCAGCCTTGTCGGTGTCCGTCTGCTGTCTTGCCCGGCGTCCATCGGCGGCCTTGTTCGGCGTCCATCTGCCACCTCAGTGTTGCCTTTTAAACATTTTTTAGTCCACATCCCATAGGCAGCATCTTCATCATATGGTTTTGGGAGATTATCTAGGGGTGAAAACATATGGAGAGCTTTCCAGTTGATGATCCACTGGGTTACTGGCCCATGAGAATAGACCACTGTCCAGAACTTGCCTAGTATGCAACAGAGCTTTTTGACTGCCCTGTATCCAGTGTGCTTTCCAAACGGCATTCAGTGCTGCCGGGGCTTTTGTGACTGATAAGAGAGCATGTCTGTCCACAGACTCCGTGGACCATCTGACATTTATCAAAAATCAGTCCTGGATTAACAGCCTGAAGCAGATTTTGCTAATTAAGTGCTTTCTGGATCTCAAATCTCTGAAAGACTGTCTAGGCTGCCTGGCTTTGTGGGTGTTGATTTCATCTAGAAGAATTTTTGGTGTAGGTTTCATGGGCATAATTAACGCCCAAGGACTAATTTTTCCGTACCTGTGCTTATCATTGCAATTTTGGCAACAACGCCGAATCTTGTTTTCATCAATAATACCTCTATAGGGTTATAGTGTGAAGGCACCACCGACACCCTAAGACCAATTTTTCCACACCTGTTTGACAAGTGCATATCCTTTAACCTCCCTGGCAGTATGATTCTTTCTGGTTTTAGGTGCTAAAAGCGGTACAATTATTTTGCATGAAAATTCAGCGTTTTACATTGTAGGCCTGTAATTCTTAGGAATAACTCTCTTAAATCTGTCCAAACAAGAGTCTAGTAGACATCTCGGGTATGATAAAGTTTGAAAAACAAAATTATAAATTATAATATAATAAATAACTATAAATAATTATAACAAATAATAATGTAATTATAATAAAAAGTATTCAATAATGTAATCAAATCAAAAACACTGAAAATTGCTCAGTTGCAGAATTTTCGCTGTCATTACTTTAATTTTTTTATGATGATCTTCCCCACAAATCGCTATCGCTCAATTCTGCAAGTGATTATAATTTATTATCGCTGTTTTCTAGCTGCTCTAAAATCACTTTTGACATACAGGGACACGTTTGGTTGCTATGGACAATCTACAGTTTGCATGTAGAAAGAACATTTTTTATTATATAAAAGTGTAGGGCACTGGGCAGACCACTAGGGAGAAAGGGGGTGTGTATTTTTTACATACAGTACTGTAATCTATAAGATTACAGTATACTGTACGTATTGTGTTTATTTACATTTTTTAATTTGGCGCCGATCTCCACCCCCGTGCGTCGTAACGTTGCAGGGAACGGAGATCGGCGCCGCACGGGCACTGTGAATCGAGCGAGGAGGACACTGCTCGCTCACACAGCGGGGATGCATCGCAGGATCCAGGGACAAGGTAAGTAAACACTGCCTGTGGATGCTGCGAGGCGAGCCCGAGTCTGGCTCGGGGATACCGCTTTTGGTAAAGAAATATTACCCCGAGCCAGACTCGGGAATACCGCCAGGGGGGTTAAATGTTTGCAAGCTAGGCCAATCCTAGGCACCACAGATCAGGGCCAGATTAAGAACATCGTGGGCCTGGTGCTGAGGATTTTGGTGGGGCCTTTTAGGCTGCATTCACACCTCCGCGACAAGCAACGCCACGTACGCGGCGTATTTTGCCACAAATAGTGTAACTTTTTTTTTACAAATCCTTCCTATTGCTTTGTATGGCCGAACGCCAATGCCGCCTGAAAAAAAGGGTCCGGGACTTTTTTTAATGCCGCAGGTGTACGGCGTCTATGAGATGTGAACCATCTCATAGACAGCAATGGGAATTCTCCCCTCCAGCGGCACGAGCGGCCGGCGTCGGGCGTTTTGTCGCGGAGGTGTGAATGGGGTGTAATAAATAATAAATAAATGCGTGGGAATGACATGAACGCAGCCCAGCCAAGGCAAGTGACCAAAGGCACAGAACCCAGAAGGAAGACCGGGTGAAGATGGAAGTGTCCAGGCCCCGCCTGATTCATCGCAGCGCAGCACTGGAGGGCTCAGTCTGAAAATTGAAGTGTACACTAATGTGCTAATATGCTGTGCATACTTGTACGTTGTGGCATAACCTACCCCAGGGCCTCTAAAAAGTAGTAATGTCAGGAAAGTTTACTACCGCTTTATTATCACAGGATCCCAGGAGCCTCTCATGGGGCCCCCTACTGACCCGGTGGACGGTGGCCCTTGGGCAGTGCCTAAGTGCACGGTTGCCAACATTTAAAAAATATTTTCAGGGCCACTTTTTTATATAAGTGCTATATTTAGAGTAGCTGAGATCCCCGATGTTCCTCTATACATCATAGTAGTAATCACAAAATTAAATGAGCACTAATAATGGGGCAGAACAAATATGAGAACTGATATTTCCTTTAGTTGAACTAACAAAAGTGTGTCCATTCTAGAGCTGGTAACATTGAGGATATTCAGTATAATTTTAAAGAACTGTTTTTGTGGGTAAGCGACATAGGGGAGGAGTATGGATGGTATATAAGTGGGAAGTATGTGCAGGTGAGGGAGAGGAATGTGGAGGGTCTAACAGTGGGCACTATGTACAGGAGAGGAGTACAAAGGGTACGGAAAAAAGCACTATGTACAGGAGAGGAGTGTGAAGGGTATGACAATGGGCAGTATGTACAGGAAGAGTGATGGGGTATGACAGAGGGTAGTACGTACCAGAGAGAAGTGTGGAGGGTATGATGGGGCAGTATGTACAGGAGAGGAGTGTGGAGGGTATGACAGTGGGCAGTATGTACAGGAGAGGAATGTAGACGGTATGATAGTGGGCTCTATGTATAGGAGAGGAGTGTGGAGGGTATGACAGTGAACACTATGTATAGGAGAGGAGTGTGGAGGGTATGACAGTGGGCACTATGTATAGGAGAGGAGTGTGGAGGGTATGACAGTGAGCAGTATGTACAGGAGAGGAGTGTGGAGGGTGCGACAGTGGGCACTAAGTACAGGAGAGAAGTGTATGACAGCAGGCACTATGTACAGGAGAGGAGTGTAAAGGGTATGACAGTGGGCGCTATGTATAGGAGAGGAGTGTGGAGGGTATGACAGTGGGCACTATGTACAGGAGAGGAGTGTGTAGGGTGACAGTGGGCACTATGTACAGGAGAGGAGTGTGGAGAGTATGACAGTGAGCACTATGTACAGAAGTGGTAGGATATTTAGGGACTGAGTAGTGGTTAAGCGGGTCATACATGGATTGAAATTATGCCAATTATGCAGAGACCAGCCAAAGTCAATCTATGTATGGGCTAGCTGGTTTTACACAAGTCAATCTATTAATCAACTTGAGTACAACCAGCCTGTTTTTTTTTCTTAAAACAATCAGTGCTGCCAGCTAAAGTTAGCAACACTGATCATTGTACGCACTGGCAGAACACAATAACACTGCAGGAGTGATTCCCCCATCCACAGGTCAGCAGGTGAGAGGGTGTGTGGGGACAGGCTGGGGAGAGATACTAGTCAGTGGCTGGGTAGGCACTGGTAGTATCAGAGCCAGATACACACAGTTTACATACGCCACGATCGTTAGAGCGAGAACAATAATTCTAGTACTAGACCTCCTCTGTAACTCTAAACATGTAACCTAAAAAAATGTAAAGCATCGCTTAGGATACCAAAAAAATTGTGCTAACTTAACTAACTAACTGTTTTTTTTAATGAATGAAACATTTTTTTCCAAAAAAACATGTTTGAAAAATTGCTGCGCAAATACCGTGCTAGAGCTGCACAATTAATCGTTAAAAAAATTGTGATCTCGATTCAACCCCCCTGACGATCTTCAATGCAGAGTTTGACGATTCTTTCATATAACAAGTGGAGAGACGTTCAGCTGTCAAAAGAAAATATCTGGGCAGTCTGCCAAGTTTTTAACAGGAAACATTGTAACTGACACTTCCTTCTTAGATCAAAGGGATACACTTCTGTGTGTAAAGAACAAATTTGGGCAGTCTGCGAAGTTTGTAAACAAAATGAAACATTGTAACTAACATTGTAACAAAATGTAACCACTTAAAGTCCAACACTTGTTTCTTAAGTTAGAAAGCAATATTATTTGCTAGAAAATTACTTGGAACTGCCAAACATTATATATATTTTAGCAGAGACTCTCGGGAATACAATGGCTATTGCTGCAATATTTTATGTCACACTGCATTTGCCCACTTTAATGAATAATAAAAACCATAAAAACAAAACAGTGAAGTTAGCCCATTTTTTTGTTTGTTTTTGTTTTAATGTGAAAGATGATGTTACGCCGCAACAATCGTGAGAGAATCGTGATCTATCTTCTAAGCAAAAAAATTGCAATTCTCATTTTAGCCAGAATCGTGCAGCTCTGTACCCTGCAACATAAAAAGTGCAAAGACCACCATAGAGTAATTTTCTAGCAAAAAACAAATGATGATTTTTACATGTAGTAGAGAAGTGTCAGAATTGGCCTGGGTGGTAAGGGGTTAATTACCATGAGTAATATACAAATAATTATTATAAGCACTGTGATCCTATCAGTCTGCTGTAGTGTGTCAGCTTGTATTTATATTGGCCGCTCTGAATGTAGCTTCTGACAGGCTGTGCAAGCAGGCCCGTATCTCCGGAACCATAAATGATAGCCGTCCCATATTTTAACCAGTTGTGGGGTAGCTCTTCCCATGCCTACCCCCAAATGTGGGGTTTCTGTGACCTCTGGTCCTCATCGAGCTACAACCCCCCAAATTCGATCTTAAAAAAAAAATCTTAAAAAAAAAAAAAAAAAATTTTTTTTTTTGGGCAAATGGGCCTATCTTGAGAAAGGGGCCTGGAGCTGCAGCTCCATCAGCCCCATTGTTAATCCGGCCCTGCCACAGATACCCAAAGCCCAATATATCCACACCTGTTTGACAGGTGCATATCATTCAAATGTTTGACAGCAAGGCCAATTCTTGCTTTTATCAACAGTATCGACAGTACCCCTATAGAGTTACAGTGTTAAGACACCACCAACACCCAAAGCCCAATTTTTCTGAACCTGTTACTTCTATCCAAGGTCTGCAACAAAGAAACGAGAATTTATCCAAAAAATCTCGAATCTTGTTCTGAGTGCACGAAATTGTGGCCTCATCATACAGAAGGGCTCTCCAAGTCATTGTTTATAAAATAAAGAACGATTGAATGACATTTTTTATTTTATGCGGCTTTATAAATGTAATTATTGCTGCAGCAGGTTGTATACACAGTACAGATGTGCCACAATACAGGAAGACTAAGGGGACCCCCCAGGCACTATATTTAAAGGAAGTTTTCACTTTTATTGTTATTTCTCATTTTGATAGTTTCACTTTAAACATCAGAAAATCACAAACTTTATTTCTCATTGATACATGTCCCCCAGGGCAGTACCTGGATCCCCATAACCATTGTATGCCCAATTACTTGCACATAAGTCTTCAAAATGGTCCAATCACAGCGCGGGATGTCTGTTTTACGCCCTATGAACTTCTCCAGAGGCCGCGCAGTCGCCGCACCCGGGGATTTGTTGGGGGGGGGGGAAGAAACGTACTCTTGAACGGTGACCCAACGACAAAAGGAAAATGCAAAAACTGTTTTCTACACCTGTCCGTAAAAGTGCCTCGTTCAGGACATCCAGAAGATACGAGCAACCCACTATTGCATCTAAATCCCGCTCACCAGCACCCTACACAAACCGACGCATGTGTGAGTTATCTGAGGACTCCAAACAAAGACTAACCCAGTTCAACCTAGGACCTCATACATTCAAGAAAGAGACAGAGGACAAGCCCCCCTTTGTAGTCAGACATATGGAGACAAGTCAATCACCTGACACATCTATGATGGTATATTCTACCAGAGAATGCTCCAGGGGTCACAATGATCTGTCAGCACTGGACAGTCACAGACCCTCCCATCCCCTAGGTTTGCACAGGATGCACATTGATGACCTTCAAATGTCCTTGGACAGTTTAAATGACCCGATGCCCCTAGAGACAGAAAGTGGTGCTGCGTCTCCTTACAGGTCTCACTTTTCTCGATCGGCTACATCATCCGTACTAAGACACCCCCCTAGCCCTATGCTAAACCGATCTTCTCTCAGAGAGAGATTCCAATCTGAAAACCGAGCTTCAGCCAACTGGAAAGAGATCCATTGTCGCGTAAAAAATATATTAAGGACACATAGTGCTCGACAAAGGCTTGTTTTTGACAAGACTGACACTTGGAAGGAGCCCCATAGTAATAGTATAGGAAACAGGACATCACTTTCCACAAAAGAGTTGCACGACGGCCTTCCGAACACACGTGATACCTCTGTCCATTTAGACAATGGGGAGTTCTGGTGCAATAAAGCTTCCGCCTACAAGGGGAAGAGTCAACTGGTTATCTTTGAAGAGGGTATGGAAAAGATCTACAAGAACATGTACAGGAATTCCTTGAGTCCACATACTTACAGAAGATCACACAATTCCTAGGGTAAAATGGGAACTTTAGTCTTGGAAAAAAAATGCATCTCTTTTGCAATACCAATATAGTATTATTATTATTATGAACCACTAAACAAGCGTTGATGTCTGTAAAATGAACAATAAACTGAGTGGATATTTATAAAAAAATAAAAAATAAGTCTTCAAAATGGGCACTTTAAGACTTCAATGAGGTTTGTTATTCGGTTCCAAGCTTTTCCAATGTTTGAAAGTTCTGCTGTGAACTGAAAAGGGGGTAGTTTGGCCCATCTCTATTGCTGAACATTTCAGGCTTTTAACATGATACGGGCTGCTTTGGTGTCTACCAGGCAAATCTATTCCAACATCAGAAGGGAGCTTTGTAAATAAAATGTTCACAATTTCTTCTTGACTCGGCTACCCAAAGGCATTAAAATCAGCAGCTGGCCTGTTACCTACTGATTATCTTTCACCTCCAGGAAACCTCTGAATCTATGGGAGAAGTGGGAGTGTTGTCTTCTGTTTGCCTGTGAGGGGCTTTACAATCTCTGACAGAGTGCCTTGGTTTACAACAATAGGTGAAGCAGCACAGATGGCCTTGTTCCCTGTATCCTTTTTTCCTTTCTGGAACGTTCCTATGTCCTTCCCGCCACTGTTTTGTTTCACCATCATCACCTTCTGTGCTTTTCCTTTCGCTCGATATGTACAGTCACTCTCAATTTCTGTTACTACACTTATTAGATCTTCCTCTTTCATAGTCAAATCCTGCCGTTTTCCAGCCTTTCAATTTTACCATTACATTTCCCTTCAATCCCCTTATAAACTCCTACTATACTGATTTCTTATCTGCATCATTATCCTTCAATAACTCTGCCTTCTCTATTATGCTCAATATCCTCAAATATGTAGAAACATCCTCATTTATACCTTGATATGATTGTTACAATGTGCTCCACTTGTTTATTGCATACTTCTTTCTACAAGATTGTTCTAGTAGTTTTATATTTTCTTCTCCTCTGTCCAACTCGGATGAGATTTTCTTGCCTCTAAAGCTTGAGGGATTAGAGTTTGTTAGATGACAGGAAACTCTAGCTTCGGCAACCTGATGGGCATCCGAACATGCTGCCTCTAAAATCCTGTTTATATCATCCCTTGAGCCCTATAAGCTGTATGGACTGCCTTTGGCTTCTTACTGGGGTTAGGCATTCACTTTATTATAACTTGCATATCACTAAAAGGAGTGAAAGGAAAATGACAATTGGACCATATCATCAATATTACTGCCAGCATCATAGGTATTCTGCTCTCTTATGAGTTATGTCTGTACTATACCCTTTATCAGTTATTTCCTTTCTTTGATTTGTGGTTTTACACTTTATATCAGCTTTCAGAGTTTCTATATAACAGACTAGGCTCAGTCCATTGCAATTACCTTTTGTATTGTTAACCTCCTGCAATAAATCTGATAGGGGCCAGCCACTGTGATTGTATCAATTATCAGAGTGTGGTTTGTAAGTAGAGGGAGCATCAACTTATCAAATTAGTCCCAGCGTTTTCTTTCTTCTCTGTACATATATTTATCATTTAAAAAGGAGTTGGACATAATAACTCAGTCACACTTTGTGTTGACATGAATTTGGCTTCCCTCTAGGCACTTTCTAAATGCTTCCCATGTATTGATGTCAACTAGTTGTGGCCCTTTTGGGTTGATTGACTAAAACTGAAGAGTCCAAAGTCTGGTGCAGCTGTGCATGGCAGCCAATCAACTTCTAATGTCAGCTTGTTCAATTAAACTTTGACCAAAAAAAATTGAAGTTGTTTGGTTTCTATGCAAAGCTGCACCAAATTTTTTACTCTTCCATTTTAGTCAATCAACCCTTAAGGGCCACAACTAGTTGACACCAATACATGGGAAGCATTTAGAAAGTGCCTAGAGGGAAGCCAGATTCATGTCAACACAAAGTGTTGACTGAGTTATTATGTCCAACTCCTAATCAAATTATACTTGGTAACTAGGGATGAGCCCACGGCATCGGGTGTCCGTTTGATCTAAAATAAACCAAACATATGGGGCAATTGCAGGAAATTCGAGCACTGCGGAACGCCCAATTATGCACTGCGAGATCGCAATACATTTCTGTATGATGATTGGCCAAAGAATGCACCTTACCTGCATGCTTTGGCCAATCACAGCACACTCTGCTGAGAGAGCCATAATCGGTCAAAGGCAGGGTGCCTTTGGCCAATCATTGCTCAGGGGGACTAAGTCCACGCCCCACACTATATAAGGCTACTTACATAGCAGCTGTGTATAGTGTGTGGACAGAGCAAGATTAGGCAGGCAAGTTAGTTAGTGGCAGATATATAGATAGATACAGTCTAGTGTATATATATATATATATATATATATATATATATATACACTCTGCATTTAGCGTAGACTAGATATTCAGTGTAGTATATATATCTATATATATATATATCTATATATATATATAAATATATATACCAAAATGTAAAAAAAATGGCATGGGGTCCCCGTTCTTCTGTGTGGCAGTGTCACTGATCGTCTGTTCCCTGTCATAGGGAACGACGATCAGTGACGTCGCACCTACAGCCACGCCCCCTACAGTAAGAATCACTCCCTTAGGGCCCACTTAAGCCCTTAGCGCCCCCTAGTGGTTAACCCCTTCACTGCCATTGTCATTTTCACAGTAAACAGTGCATTTGTATAAAAAAGGGTGATTATACTGCGCTGCTTCAAACACACTAATTAATAAGACCAGCTGCTCACACTGCTAACAAAGACACATTAGCTGGAACAAACAGAAACAAAATTGTGTAGCGCTATGGCAAATTAATATCTATAGTGGTAGTTCCTCATGGGAACAAAGGGAACATAAATAAAGTAACAAATGCAATAAAGAAGTTCTCGTGAAAGATAAAGTCCAATGGTTGTAAACACAAAGTCCATATATCTGTAGACACCACGTGCAAAATGAGGGAACTTGATTAGAATCCCATCGAGACAAATAGTGTAGTGAGTGATCACCGCCACCAGTGGTAGTAAATGGAGGCTTACCGAAGATGGTGGACCTGAAATGACGTACGTCAATCAAGTCATAACAAGCTTCAAGTACCAGACAGGGTACACAAAGTAGCAATCACCAAGAAACTTGCTAGAAGTAATCAATCAGTGTATGATCATAAAAGGATAACCTTGGATCTTTGCAGCTCAGCAAGGGGTTAAATAGTTGAAAGAAAATGGAAAGAGAAGGGCCACATAGTGTAAACCGGTAAAAAACTGGGGAATTTATTGTAAAAAGATAGCAAGTGCACTCACATGTATCTGGATAAAAACTTGCATATTCTATAGTATGAGGCGGCAGTGGAGGCGACCCGACGGCATTTCGTGTTATTCACACATCATCTGGCATTTGTATAGCACTTTTCGCTGTGAAAATTACAATGTTCCCAAAAATGTGTCAAAAGGGTGCGATGTGTCCGCCATAATGTCACAGTCACGGAAAAAAATCGCTGATCGCCTCCATTACTAGTAAAAAATATATATTAATAAAAATGCCATAAAACTATCCTCTATTTTGTCAACGCTATAACTTTTGCGCAAGCCAATCAATAAACGCTTATTGCGATTTTTTTTTACCAAAATAAGTAGATGAATATGTATCGGCCTATTGAGGAAATTTTTTTTTTTAGATATTTTTGGGGGATATTTATTATAGCAAAAAGTTAAAAATATTGCATTTTTTTCAAAATTGTCGCTCTATTTTTGTTTATAGCCCAAAAAATAAAAACCGCAGAGGTGATCAAATGCCACTAAAACAAATCTCTATTTGTGGGAAAAAAAGGATGCCAATTTTGTTTGGGAGCCACGTCGCACGACCGCGCAATTGTCAGTTAAAGCAACGCAGTGCCGAATCGCAAAAAGGGGCAAGGTCCTTAACCTGCATAATGGTCCGGGTTTTAAATGGTTAACAGCTGTCAAAACGAAAAGACGGCAGTCGGCAGGACGCATACAATGGGTGACCGCGATATTGTGTCAATCTCGCTCCCTTTGTCGGCGACATTGACCACCTACGAGCCCCATCGCGGAAGCCAGCGCCGAGCTGGCTTGCTGCGATGGAGACAAAGCCGTCATAGAAGCGACAGGAATCCGACTTGGATTCCCGCCGATTCTAGCTGTGGCGTTTGGTATGAATCCTGAGAGGGAACTCCAAGCCAAATTTTTCTCGCTCTCCGGTGCCTTCTTCTTCAGGGTTGGCCATCCCGCTCTTTTGTGACATCTTCTTCTCTTCTTCCGATGTTGACACAACGCTTCCTTACGCTGTTATGCCGAGTGCGCGGTTTGCATACGATTTATATAGGCCTCTCTTATGATGTCACAGTCCCATCATGCTCCGGTACCTACCCACGTGGTACCTACCCACATATGTGTGTGGCCAAATTGTGGTTGGCTAACATCAAGGGCCAGTTAGGATTTTCTGTGTATTTTTTGGATTTTAATAAACTTAACATTAGTTTTAAAGCTTCTTTTCATTTAAGTCGGTATAGGTGTACCTACGTTTTATGCGATATGTTCTTGGCCATTATTATTTGCTATTGTAGGGTGATGAGTGAATGTGTCTGAACTTTAAGTTCTAGTTCAGTGACCCTAAACTTATTGCGCTTTGCAGTTCGCCAAACCGAAATGCACCGGGGACCCCATTGATGTCTATGGTAGATGAATATTGTAATTCAATCGTGAACATTTTAAAGGATAATAAGTCAAGTTATTGTCAAAAAAGGCATGGTCACATGGGCACTGCTATGGGGCACATGTATATCTACATACCAAACAAATATTTAACATTGTTTTCAGCAAGGAGGTGGCCTGGTTAGGCAGCTTCAAGATCAACATTTGAAAAAAACAAATACTTTAAATATCATGCTTGGGAGATGCATGTGCATGTTACAGAACAGTACAATGTAGTACTTTTAAAGTAGAGAAAAAAAAACTCAAGAAAAAATGGTTAGGGCTGTCCCTTACAATTTGAATCAGACTCTTACAAGGCATGCACGCAGCCTTGGTGGCTAAGAAAGGGAGAGCTGCGAGCATGCGCCTTTCCTTTCATGTACCATACTATGTCATTTGCTTGTCAACATTGCAAATGTATCTTACTGGAGGATATGGCTTAGCAAGGCACCTTGTTCCCATATTAATGAGACAAGAACCTCATCCCTACATCCTATCTCCCAAAAGGGGTTTGCGTGGGGGGACTTATCAGAATCTGGAAGCCCCTTTATGTCCGCCTTCCTCTCAGGAATTGAGTACAGGGTACGCTAGTATGCATTATTACTTATTTCCAGAAAAAAGTTACGTTTTAAAAAAATGGACAACCTTTGACACAGTCCTTTATGTGAAAGAAAACACACATATTGAAAAAATGTATATACATTGTCCCCCATCGTATTCCAGTTAGAATCACATAAACCAGCAATGTTGTCCACATCAAGCACAATGATCTGTCACCTGCCGATTTTTATCCCTGCTGTTCTCCCACTGGTAAATGACAGATTCCAAGTGGTGCAGGAATGTGAACACAGCATGGGGCATCCTGGGTGATGTAATGTGATTTAGCATATTGGTCCTATACATTTCACGTTCAAATTTGGCTAATTTCAGAACAGCTGCAACAGTTAAATGTATTAATCACTATTTCAAGGAAAGGCCCATCAAATAATCTGTTTTGTCTCACAATTAAATATTAGGCATGTGCAGAACAAAAAAACTATTTTGTTTAGTTTCAGATGGATTCGTTAAGTTAAAATTTTTGAATCGAATATCCAAAAATTAGTTAGGTAGTACTACTTGTTCACAGACTGTTTCAATTTGTGTGAATTTATCATATAACAGTACCTTTTCACAACATAAAAGCCTCCATTATGGGCCCAACAGAATATGTAACATGAAATGATGGGTAAGTTATCATATTCATAATTTATAAAAATTGTTGAACTCCAATAGTATCAACATGTGCTGGACCACAAACAACTTGATGTTATTCATGAAATACAACTAAATTCTTCTACTGAAAATTATGGCAGCAATTTTATGCATTGTATAAAAATGTAATTATTATTACTAACATGAAACTCATGTGATCGAAGATACTGGGGCCGATCCACGTACCTTCGCGTAATCTTCCGCCGGGCGCAGCGTATCTAAGATACACTACGCCGCAGTAACTTTTTTTTTTTTTTTCGAATCCTCAAAGAATTTGCGCCGTAAGTTACGGCGGCGTAGTGTATCTTTGGCGGCGTAATGGCGCACCATTCAAATCTCTGTGATGGGGGCGTGTTTTATGTAAATAGGTCATGACCCGACGTAAACAACGTTTTTTTTAAACTGTGCATGCGCCGTCAGTGGGGGTATCCCAGTGAACATGCTCGAAATTAACCCGGAACAAGCCAATGCTTCCGACGGTGACGTCATTCTACGCAAAGCCCTATTTGCGAACGACTTACGCAAACGACGTAAAAATTTCAGATTTCTACGCGGGAACGACAACCATACTTAACATTGAGTACGCCTCATAACAGAAGCTTTAACTATACGCCGGAAAAAGCCGAACGCAAACGGCGTAAAAAAAATGCGCCGGACAAATGTTCGTGGATCGCCGTAACTAGCTAATTTGCATACTCGACACGGAATTCGACGGAAACGCCACCTAGCGGCCGCCGAAAAATTGCAGCTTAGATCTGACGCGTACTAAGACGTACGCCTGTCGGATCTAGCCGAGATGCCGTTGTATCTTGTTTTGAAGATACAAAACAAAGATACGACGCGCAAAATTTGAAATTACGCGGCCTATCAAGAGATACGCCGGCGTAATACTTTTGTGGATCTGCCCCACTATCTTTTTCTTTACCAATTAAGTTGAGTAGAGTCACTAGAAGCATGTTATGCCTTCACTTGTGCACACTATTCACTGCTGCCAGAATAGGGTTGGATGGAAACAAGGAACAATAAAATGGGTATACTATACATATACAATGCCATTTAGGAAGTCCCAATGAGTTAAATACTGGTAATGGTAATGGACTGGATATGTACTATATTAGATTCCTATATTATATGTGGTACAATTTATGCACGGTAGACCAGTCCCACTGCATTTAAAGGCAGCTCACCTCCTCATCATCAAGTAATGTAAATCTTGAAAATAAAGGTGCCATTTTTATTAGGTAAGTTAGTGCAAGAGCTAAGATGAGCATACAAAGTGCAGTAATAGTAACCCTAACTATGCCAAATCATTACATTTATTTTTCAGTAGAGATAGATTAGTGGAAGTTTTTTTTGATTAATATGAATAAGAATAACTTTAATTTGTATATCACAACTGGTATATATGCAGCTATGTTCCCATATGCAGATATGTTCCCACAAACCATATGCAGATATGTTCCCAAAAACAGAATGTTTTTTGGTAATTATATAAAAGCTGAGAAAGTCCCGTCAGTTATCATTGTGCCATTCCCTGTGGCCAAAAGAGAAAAAACGTTTTTTTATGGAGTTAGAAATGTCACATTTTGCCCAAACTTGCAAAATTTGGTCCTAACTGTATATGACCATATCTATTGAATGGTACGTCTACCCTGTAATAGATTTGGCCAGTACTAATGGGGCCTACACATTATATTATTATTATTATGCAAGATTTATTTAGTGCCAACAGTTTGCGCAGTGCTTTACAGCATGAGCGCAGACAGTACAGTTACAATACAATTCAAAACAGGAGGAATTAGAGGGACCTGCTCGTTAGAGATTACAATGTTCTGGGTTCATACAATAAATCATCACATGAGAAATATTGCGAACGACTAGAAAAAAAATTACAACCCAGAAAAACATGCAGTCATTTGTAACCACAAAGTAAATATCATAGGCATTATAATAATAATGTATAAAAATATGTATATAACAATATGTATGACAATGTCCTTTTATTAATTGTGACAAGCGTCGTGCAGCAACAATTTAGTCTTCTTGTTTGTCGTCCTAAGGAGCAGTATGGAGCACAAAATAGGTTCTACCGGATTTGACCAGCACTCTTTTTTCTTTGACCATCCCTGGTTGTTTGTTTCTGATGGTCTAGTTTGATCTTTAAGGCCCCGTACACACGACCAAACATGTCTGCTGAAACTGGTCCGCGGGCCAGTTTCAGCAGACATGTTCGGTCGTGTGTAGGACCGAGCAGACAGAATTCCAGCAAACATTTGCCCGCCGGGCTTTTTCCCAGCGGACAAATATTCCTGGACTTGTTTTAAAACAGTCCGCTGCAATCCTGCCCGCTCGGACATGTTCGGTCGTCTGTACAGACCTACCGTACATGTCCGAGCGCCCGCCATCCCTCGCATGAGTCGAATGACTTCGACGCATGCATGGAAGCATTTAACTGGCAGGCCCGCCCACATCGCCGCGTCATCGTCGCGGCGACACCGCGGACCGCGTATTGTTTACGCGCAGATTTCTGTACGATGGTTAGTACAGCCATCGTACAGAAATCCCCAGGCAGACATGTACGGTGAAAACGGTCCGGCGGACCGGTTTCATCGTACATGTTTGCCCGTGTGTACACGGCCTAAGTGTTGCTCTACCTACTATGCATGTATGCCACTGTTGTTTGTTATTCTCAAACTGTGTCTCGCCTGTGTTGCTTGCAAGTTCTACTTACATTTGCCATAAAAGTTCTATGGCTGTTCTGTTCTCTATTTGTACTTACAGTAAAGCAGGACAGAAATAGTTTGAATCTTGGCCGGTTCAGCAGGGATTAGCTGAGCTTCGGATCATCTATGGGCAGGATTATTTTAATAAAGTCGATCTATCAATCAGCAGATCAGCAAAAGTCAGTAATATATTTACATTTCAAATTCGTTTTCAAATTCAGATTCATTTTCACATTTGTTTCAATTTCAAATTCAGAATGAATTTTGTTTAGTAATAATTTATTTTGGATTAATTTAAATTTGTTCCTATTGTGATTTGGAAATTTAGATACATCTGAATTTCCGAATATTGGCAACATTTTCTGAATTTCGGTTCGGAACAAAAAGAGCTTGTGTCTCACCCCGGGCAGTTCTGCATTCCAGTGGTCTCTTAGGCCTTGTACACACGACCGTACATGTCCGCGGAAACTGGTCCGTCGGACCAGTTTCCGCGGACATGTTCGGTCGTGTGTAGGGCCGACCGGACAGTTTCCATGCTAAGATACTTGTCCGCTGAAAGCCTGTCCGTCGGACATGTCCAATGGTCAGTACGACTCATCGGACATGTCCGCTGGCCCGAAATCCCACGCATGCGTCAAAGTGATTCGACGCATGCGTGGAAGCATTGAACTTCCTGGTGCGCGCACGTCACGGCGTCATCGTTGCCGCCACGTCGCCGCCACGTCACCGCGTATTCTGTCCGCGGGGAATTTGGTCTGATGGTGTGTACACACATCAGACCAAATGATCCCAGTGGACATGTCCGCGGACCGTTTTCATCGGACATGTCTGGTCGTCTGTACGAGGCCTTATAGCACTGGCAAAACATGACCGTTATATGCCACTACAATGGCAAATCTGGACCACAGAGTCCTTGTAATGGATCATAGCACCTATTTACTCCTTACATGGATGACTGCAGCTCCTTTACTCTGTTGCCTACAGTGTGAATTTTCTGTACTAGTTAGAAAGTTGGCTTGCTCTGGCTGGGGAAGGGGTTAACTTTTAGCACCACAGTTTCTGAGCTTTTTGGTCTTTTCGGCCTACCACCAGGTATTATACATAAATAGGGGGAAGGTCCAGTTCAGGAGAGAATCCGGCAGGAGCTTGAGTATGAGGAAATACTCCTGTACATGGAACCTGGGAACCCAAGAATCAGCATGTAATCAGCACAAGATGCCGGTGTCCCAGGGTATTCTACTAGTCACTGGGGATGGCCAGCTTTGGACTAGCACCTCTAAAGGCCCATAGCTTAGCTGCAGGGTAAGAGAAGAGTAAAGGAGTTAAATAAGTGCACACATGAGGCCCATGTTAGGTGCATGGCTGGACCCCATTCTGTCTTTGGGAGTGAGGTGGCAGATGGACACTGGACAGGTGGAGACGGCATAGGCTCAGAAGTGTCCATCCTAAATGCAACATACAATGAGGAAAGTGTGTAGTATGTAGTGACACAGGACAGCACTCTTGCAGAAGAACCCTGAACTTTTATTGCTGCCCACTGTGCATGCCTCATCTCTAACCCAGGGAGCTACCATAATGTTTGATTTTTCACATTAACATGGTCAATGCCTGGTCCCTGGCATTAATGAGTGCACACACATGCAAAGGGTACCCCCATGTGGCGGGTGAGTGGCCCCGCCCACATGCTTAGACTGAATTGGAGATCGTCTTACAATTACAGTCCTTAGTCGACTGAAAGCTCTTCCCTTATTTTTATTTATTTCTTCTGGACTGCAAAGTGGTTCTACAGTCTTAAGTTTTTTTTACCCTAATGCATTCTCTTCCACTGTGTGTTCCCTCCCTCCCTCTCTAAACACTTACCTAACTCCTGTATCAGTCCAGCGCTGCTCTGGGCTGCAGGTCTTCTCTCCCTCTTTTCCTGGTCTCATAGGCTTTGCTGAGCACAGTTGGATCCATTGTCTCCTGCTGCTGTCAGTCAAATTCAATGAGCAGACAGCAGGGGATGAAGCCGAGCCACAATTTGTGTGTCAATGGGCACACACAGCCTGGTTCAGGAAGCCCTCACTTCTGCCCTCCTAGCAAGCTGCTTGCTATGTGGGCAAACACATAAGAGGAGAGGCTCAGAGCACCAGAGAAGGGTTGAGGCCGATCTGTGCACAGAGCAGGTAAGCATAAACCTATCTATTTATTTATTTATTTATAATTCAAATTAAAATAGACTTTAAAATGTTAGTTTATTCATTAAATTTATTGCAAAGCTAAAGTATATGTTCTAGCTTTTTCAAGAAAAACTTGATGGAAGAGCTTTAGTAACATATTACTGCTACTAAGAAACTTATTGAGTCTTTACCATCTCTAAATTACAAAGTGATGGTACAGTGTAACATTGGGATATAATTATATTACAGCCTAAAAAATCAATTACAATACATGCAAATTATTTCCATCCAATCAACATATAGTTGTTGAAATTGTCTTTGATTGTCACTTACCTAATCTGACCCAGAACAGTAATCACATTTAATTAAAAGGCCAACTTAATAAAGATGACTGAGAAATGCTATTGTGGTTTGATGTCTAGATAAAAAATACATAAAAATACTGATTATCCACTTTAGGACCGCCTAACGCCGATATACGTCGGCAGAATGGCACGGCTGTGCACAGGCACGTATAGGTAAGTCGCCTTTAAGAGCCCAGCCATGGGTCGCACAACGCGGTCCGAAGCTCCGTGACCGCAGGACCCGCAGACCCAATCGCCGCCGGTGTCCCGTGATCGGTCACAGGAGCTGAAGAACGGGGAGAGGTGAGTGTAAACACACCTTCCCCATTCTTCTCTGTGGCAGTGGCAGTGATCGTCTGTTCCCTGTTATAGGGAACGATGATCAGTGATGTCACACATCCAGCCACGCCCCCTACAGTATGAATCACTCCCTCAGGGCACACTTAAGCCCTTAGTGCCCCCCTAGTGGTTAACCCCTTCACTGTCGTTGTCATTTTCACAGTATCAGTGCATTTTTATAGCACTTTTCGCTGTGAAAATGACAATGGTCCCAAAAATGTGTCAAAAGTGTCCGATGTGTCCGCCATAATGTCGCAGTCATGAAAAAAAATCGCTGATCGCCGCCATTACTAGTAAAAAAAAATAACTTTTGCGCAAACCAATCAATACATTGCGATTTTTTTTACCAAAAATTAGTAGAAGAATACGTATCGGCCTACACTGAGGAAAAAAAAGTTTTTTTTATATATATTTTTTGGGGATATTTATTATAGCAAAAAGTTAAAAATATTGAATTTTTTTCAAAATTGTCGCTCTATTTTTGTTTATAGCGCAAAAAATAAAAACCGCAGAGGTGATCAAATACCACCAAAAGAAAGCTTTTATTGTGGGGAAAAAATAAAGCCAATTTTGTTTGCACAACTGCGCAATTGTCAGTTAAAGCGACGCAGTGCCGAATCGCAAAAAGGGGCCAGGTCCTTAACCTGCATATTGGTCCGGGTCTTAAGTGGTTATACAAATACACTGTCTATTGTATGTCAGAGGACCCACCCAGGCATTACAGGTTTGTATCAAGTTTTCGAAGTAATGCACTTGACATACTTTACATTTTAAATGTAGAATTATTTTGGAATGAAACCTTTTCAAATAATATTGGTCTTTTATTTTTACAAAACATGTTGCATTGAGCACAATTTTGCTATATGTTAGAAAAGCCCTGTAAGGTGTTCTGTTCTTTTAAGCAGTATTAAACCAAAAAGCAAATATGTATTTTATTGCAACTTACCAGTTCTTAGATGTGATGGCTGCATTCAATTTCTTTTATAGGCTTTCTTTCTTCTATTTCCATTGAATGATCCAGCCAACAAGTCTTTTCGTTTTTCAAAGGCACAAGCTCTCTAGCAGAATATATCAATTTACATGGGGCAGACAAACCATTTACCACTAACAGAGGTGCTTAAAATGATCAGCTTTTATTTAATGATGTAAACTCTGTATTCCAAAAGAAAAAAAAACTCTAAAGTTTATAAAATGTGAGCTGGAGTTGGGCTTCAGTTTGTTAGTGTATCATAGCTAGGCTTACCTGTAGGTGAAAGTGGTCTGTAAGGGTTTACAACCACTTTAACCACTTAAGACCCGGACCATTATGCAGGTTAAGGACCTTGCCCCTTTTTGCAATTCGGCACTGCGTCGCTTTAACTGACAATTGCGCGGTCCTGCGACGTGGCTCCCAAACAAAATTGGTGTCTTTTTTTCCCCAAAAATAGAGCTTTCTTTTGGTGGTATTTGATCACCTCTGCGGTTTTGATTTTTTTCACTATAAACAAGTGACAATTTTGAAAAAAAATCTATATTTTTTACATTTTGCTATAATAAATATCCCCAAAAAAGCTATAAAAAAACATTTTTTTCCCTCAGTTTAGGCCGATAAGTATTCTTCTACCTATTTTTGGTAAAAAAATCGCAATAAGCGTTTATCGATTGGTTTTCGCAAAATGTATAGCGTTTACAAAATAGGGGATAGTTTTATGGCATTTTTATTAATAATTATTTTTTTACTAATAATGGCGGCGATCAGCGATTTTTTTCGTGACTGCGATATTATGGTGGACACATCGAACAATTTTGACACATTTTTGGGACCATTGTCATTTTCACAGCGAAAAGTGCTATAAAAATGCACTGATTACTGTGAAAATGACAATTGCAGTTTAGGAGTTAACCACTAGTGGGCGCTGAAGGGGTTAAGTGTGACCTCATATGTGTTTCTAACTGTAGGGGGGCGGAGCTGGACGTGTGACATCAGTGATCGTCTTTCCCTATATCAGGGAACAGACGATCACTGACATTGCCACAATGAAGAACAGGGAAGGTGTGTTTACACACACCTCTCCCCGTTCTTCAGCTCTTGTGACTGATCGCGGGACACCGGCGGCGATCGGGTCCGCGGGTCCCGTGGGCGCGGTCACAAAGCTTCGGACCGGTTCGCGAGCACGCCAGCGGGCCCCCCGCCCACAGACCCCCACAACCACCGGCCAGGGTTGTGGGGATGAGGCCCTTGTCCCCATCAACATGGGCACATCCTCCCCATGTTGAGGGCATGTGGCCTGGTACATTTTAAGGGGGGGCACTCTCTCACCCCCCCCTCTTTTCTGCGGCTGGCCAGGTTACGTGCTCAGATAAGGGGTCTGGTGTGGATTTTTGGGGAAACTCCACGCCATTTTTTTGGGGGGGGTGGAGTTTCCCTTAAAATCCACACCAGACCTGAAGGGTCTGGAATGGATATTTGGGGGGAACCCTACGTCATTTTTTTTTTTTTGACGGCGGGGTTCCCCTTAATATCCATACCAAACCTGAAGGGCCTGGTAATCGAATTTGGGGGGACCCCCACACTTTTTTTTTTATGAATGAATTCTCTCTGAATTGCCGGGAGCCGACAATTCATTATAGCCGCGAGTCATTTTTAAATGACTTTTTTTCCTTCAGAAATCACACTTTGTGCAGAGACAGTTCTAAGTACGGGAAACATGCGCTATTTCACAGGCATACTTTACACCCCCCCCCCCCCTAGGTACAAAATTTAAAGGAATATTTCACTTTTATTGTTTCACTTTAAGCATTATTAAAATTCACTGCTCCCCGAAAAAACGACAGTTTTTAAAACTTTTTTTTGCATTGATACATGTCCCCTGGGGCAGGACCCAGGTTCCCAAACACTTTTTAGGACAATAACTTGGATATTAGCTTTTAAAATTAGCACTTTAGATTTCTCCCATAGACTTTAACAGGGTGTTCCGCGGCTTTTCGAATTTGCCGCTGCCCCCATGCTAAACCACTGAAGTTTAGTGTGTGGGCAGTGTATGCTAGCCCTAAGTGATAACCTTTGTTGCCTAACTTTTCAAAATAATGTACGTTTTGGCTATTCCTAATTATTTTGAACCACAACCTCAGTCATATCATGGTTCACGTGATACTCTTTTATGTCCGTAAGGTTAGTCTGTTAAATTAAACAAGTGCCAACCCTCCTGCAGTACAGAATATTTATTGTCTGGTGAACTCTTCTTTGCCTAAATACAAGTGGATTTACATGGGTAGAGCTTGCACCAAGAAGTTTACCAAAATTTGGCAAACTTTGTTCAATATATCTTACTCTCATTGGGCCAAAGTTTCCATATTCCAATCATCTACTGTAGTTGTCCTCTCTGTACTTTTTAAGTTATTTCTGGGGGTTTTTTTCCCCTCCACTGCTGACACTAATGCCGCGTACACACGGTCGTTTTTCGGCATTAATTTAAAATCATCGTGTGTGGGCTTCACATCGTTTTTCGGCTTCTGCATTTTTTAACGTCGTTTTTTTTAAATGTCGTTTTTTTGATTGTGTGTGAGCTAAAATGACGTTTTAAACCAGCGCATGCCCAGAAGCGAGTTATGAGACGGGAGGTAAAACTACCATTCATAATGGAGTAAGCACATTCATCACGCTGTAACAGACAAAAAAGCGCAAATCGTCTTTTACTAACAAGGAATCAGCTAAAAGCAGCCCAAAGGCGAATAGAACTTCCCCTTCAGAGTGCCGTCGTACGTGTTGTACGTCACCGCGCTTTGTTCATCATTTTTCAAAAACAATGGTTTGTGGGCAACATCGTTTTTAATGATGAAGTTGGAAAAACTTTGTTTTTTGGACATGCTGAAAAATGACGTTTTTTTCCATGCATAAGATCTGTTGTTTTGTTGTGGAGAAGGGGAGGGCAGCAGTGGAATGAGTGAGTTGTGTGTTTGGGTGTATTTGGTTACTCTCCTATAATCCTATAAATCCATGTATAGCCGTGGCCAAACATTTTGAGAATGACACAAATATTACTTTTTTTACAAAGTCAGTTGCTTCAGTTTTTTATGATAGCAATTTGCATATACTCCAGAGTTGTTATGAAGAGTGATTAGATGAATTTCAATTAATTGCAAGTCCCTCTTTGCAATGAAAATGACCATAATTCCATAAAAAGAAAAAAAAAAACATTTCCATTCCATTTCAGTCCTGCCACAAAAGGACCAGCTGACATCATGTCAGTGATTCTCTCATTACCACAGGTGTCAGTTTAGATGAGGACAAGGCTGGAAATCATTCTGTAATGCTGATTGAGTTAGAATAACAGACTGGAATCTTTAAAAATATGGTGGTGCTTTAAATCATGCACTACAATGCATCATATAAGCCCAAAAAAGGAAAAAAGGAGGAAGTGACCTTACAGGACAAATGCAAATAGAAAAATGTGTGTCAACTGCATGTAAAATGTGTATCAAATGCATGCATAGGTACAGTACAAGAAAAAAATGTGCAGTTACTTGCAGTTTCTTGTGTGAATGGGCCCTTTAAAAAACATTATAGTAAGTTAGCCAATGAGGGGTATCACTAAAACTCCAAACTCTGCATTAATCGATGGCTAACATGATACACTACCAGGGCTGCTGTTGCCCTGGTTTCTGAAGCTGCCCCATGTCCATCGCAACTAGCTACAGATGATAAGATTGTGTAGAATGCAATATAGATAGATTTGTCACCTAAGCTTATATTAGGAGCGAAGAGTGGAATGTATCAATAGGTAAATTAGATGATAGCATTTTGGCAAACACAGGCTAATAAATCAGCAATTATTAGAGTCCAAAGCAGTGAAATAGTATTCAAACAAACTATGACTTGCGAGCTACCTATTAAAAAAAAAACATATATAAAAAATGTATTAAAATGGTGCGTAGTGATAAATGACAGCTGCTAGCACTAATCATGTCTCATAAAGCTGTGTGATAATAATATAAATTAAAATGACTGATTCATGTTTGTGGCACCATATATACTTAAGTGGCCTATAACTCCTACGTTTTATTCACTGCCAAAAATACATAAGGACATCAGGGTTCCACCTGGCCGTCCTATCATCTCAGGTATAGGTAGCCATACGGAAACTGCAAGCAAGTATGTTGACATGCAATTGAGACCTCATGTGATGGCATTGCCATCATACCTAAAAGATACATTGGAACTTCTTAAAATAGTGGAAGGTATGAGCGTACCCCCAGGATCAATTTTGGCAGCAATAGACGTGGAGGCCCTCTACTCTAGTATTCCTCACATAAAGGGGATCCAAGTTGTTTCTCAATTCTTGCGTGAACAAGATCACAATAATTGGAAACTGTGTAATTTCATTACAACTCTGTTGGAGCATATATTGACTAACAACGTTTTTGTCTTTAATGGCTCAACCTACCTCCAGGTACAGGGTGTGGCGATGGGGACCTCTTGTGCCCCATCGTATGCCACCCTGTACCTGGGGGGTTGGGAAAGAGCAATATTCTCGGATGACTCCGCCGCGCTATACCTCCGCCACATTTTATTGTGGCGGAGATATATCGACGACATTTTAGTCGTCTGGACTGGTGGAGCAGACCTACTAGGCAAATTTATGGAGTACTTATCCCTCAATGACTACAATCTAAAATTCACGATCCAATCAGATACAAAAAGCATCCCCTTCCTCGACCTAACAATCTCAATAAATGATGACGGTACTCTGTACACTAATTTATATAGAAAAGAAACAGTAGGAAATACTATTCTTCACTACTCCAGCTCGCATCCAAGATCCTTGGTGCGAAGCATTCCTTACAGTCAGTACCTAAGACTTCGGCGCAATTGTGCAAAGGAGGAGGATTTTGAAAAAGAGGCATCTGCCCTCTATTCACGACTCCTATTGAGAGGATATAGTAAAAAGGTTTTGAAACGAGCATATGTAAAGTCTAAGATAAATACTAGAGATGTATTACTATTCAAGCAGAAGGAAAAAGAGCACAATCCGACAACCAAACTTATAACTACTTTTAGCTCTGATCAAAACATCTTCCGCCAACTGGTCAGCCATAATTGGCATTTCCTTGCCGAAGACCCCATTATCTCAAAATACATTTCCCAGAGACCGGAAATTGTTTATAGGAAATGTAGGTCCATCAAAGATGGTCTCACACATAGCCACCTGGTACCTGATGCTCCGGATCCTCAGGAGCCTGAGATACCAGGTACCTACAAGTGTGGACAATGTGATATCTGCCCTTGGATTGAGGAAGGAGATGGCTGTTCACTCCCTAGAGGAGGTTTCCTTAAGTCCAAGAGGCATGCCAATTGCACAACCATAGGCATTATATATCTTGCCAAATGTCGCTGTGGAGCATTCTATATAGGAAAGACGAAAAGAACTTTTGCGAGAAGAATTAAGGACCATCTCTATTATTTAGATGCGGGATTGCTCTATACTCCTATTTGTAAACATGTAGGCCTGCACCATAGCTATGACCCTTCATTTATTTCTTTTTTTGCATTGGAAGTCATTCCCTTACCAGAAAGAGGTGGGGACTTCGACAAAAAAATCCTCCAACGCGAAGCTCGTTGGATTTTTGACCAGCGAGCCACATATTCGCCAGGGCTTAACACATCTTTGTCATTCAAACCCTTTTTATAGTCAAAGCTTTTGAGCTGTTTATTATTATAACCAGTTGTCACTGGCTTTGAATCACTGAGATGTTACTTAAGGACCCGGTATTTATATAACCATCTTCAGTTGCTACATATGGGTCATTGCTAGGTCTACCTTAATTTTACTATGCTCCTATATATTCAGTGGATGCCCCGATAGGTATACAACTCTTGATTTGTTTGGTTGGCTCTACAGCTTCGCCCCTCACGTCAAAATATCTATATGTATATATAGATATATACATATATATCCTTTATATGTATTTTTGTATTCTTTGTATTTAGATACTTTTCATTCCAGTCTGATTTAATCCTGCTATTTTATGACTACAATGCTTTATTTTGCTCTGTTAGGTCGTATGATAAAATAACTGGACGGTAGTAAAATCTCTAAACAATCGGTACTACTATGGAGACTGCCTCTATCATTTCTCTCCTTATATCAGGCAATGTAAAACTGAACCACTATTGGATGTTTTGTGATGTAAAATTAAGAATAGACTCTGGCTTGTCTCTCCAGAGTTAACTATATGCCTAATTATATATGCTTTGAGTATTACTATATACTAAATTATTATTTCTGCTTTTTGAGCTTTGAGCTGTACGATTTATTATGCAGGGGACTTCTTGATGCAAAGAGAGATTGGACCTCACACTAAGCGTGGTGCGGCCAATCACATGTCCCAACACAGGGGGCGCGTTATCCTAGACGCCTCTGTCTCCCATCAAGTTCATCGGATGGGACGCACACGCACATCCGGCCGATCGTTTTCCCTTGGCTGGTAAGAGACGTCCGGTTTACGTCTCTTCATTATGCGCTCCAGCATATGTCATCACGCTGAAGCGCATAATCTGCGTGCGCATTCGTTTTGGGACACGTGAACCGGAAGTGATGCCAGGGGTCAGCCTTGACTCTTTTCACTTCCGGTGGAAATGCAGCTATTTAAGTCAGCGCGGACAGTGTATATGTCAGACGCTGACTTGGACAGCTGGAGGAAGGACAACACAACTAAACTTGTGAAGCTAGCACACGGACCCCTTTTGTCCTTATGCTGCCACTATTCAACAAAGGTAATGACGATCTTTTACTCTGATTAATTAGTGTCTCACTTAGGCTATTTAGCCATCTCTACTATCCCAAATATTAATTCCCTTTTTGTATTTATCTCCCTGTAGAATTCAAGTGGTAACATATGGTACTTTATTTGGACCACGTTATCAATATTACTTGTAATTCAACGGAGGCATTACATTCATGGATTACAACTGGAAATATTAATATATCTTTTTCCATTTACTACTTAAGGTAAAAAAACTTCTGTTCTTATATAATTAGACTATTGCCTCATTATGACATTCAGTCACAGGCACTATGTTTGTTATTACTCTTTATAGAATAACTATTAAAACTTGTATATTTTTATATTTACTTTTCATTCATAGAATTTTGTGAAAACCTTTTGGGAACCCCCTAGGATTCATCTAACAGTACAAAAATTAATCTTAATCTTGCTATTATTAAGGTAAACATCGCCATTAAGCTCTCATTGGATATACTCTATTCTATAACAATCATTAAATGCATGGACACTTAATATATTAACTAATATATACATACTCTTTTAGACTCTCTAATATTATTTAAACCTTTTTGCTTATTTTTAGAAAGAATATAAATACAACTATTAGTCATCTATATCCTCTTTTGTGTTGAACCTTCCAAACATTTCATTGTCCGCACCTGCTAAAATCAAGTGGATCTGGCTTCCATTGATTATAAGTGGAGTAACGAGTCTCCTGATTGCATCCAGTGCCCCCCCTGCTGAATCTTAGGCAGGTCTTTCTGCCCAGTTCTATGAGCTTTTTAACGGAAGTGGTAAGCGCGCTATATACTCCCCCTTCTATATATATGTTTAAAACACATTTGTCCAAAGTTTAAAATCATATAAATATAATAAACTGTTGTATTAATGATGAATCTTTATGTCGTACGCAGACTGCTACATACATAAAAGGAACAGGAACATTATGCAAGCCCTGATGAAGCACATATAAGTGCGAAACTAGTTGGCAAACTCGCATGAATCTTCCTTCAAATAACCTGTTTTTCTTTTACTTTGTTTTTCATGAAACTGTGGTCTATGACCATATGTATACCTTATTATGTAAATTATATGAAATATGATATTTTATATTGTCATAATTAAATTATTTTTGATACTACTTTAAACTTTGTGTTTTGTGCGCCTACCTTATATACCAAGAGCAACACATCTCACTTAAAAAATCCCTATATTCGGAGAGGAACTGTCCTCCCCCAATATATGCCAAACTCCTTTTTTATTCTTTACAAATCTTGATGGGATTGTGAGTGACTGTTGCTTGAGAGGAAGTCATTCATTCACTCTTATAATTTATTTTTTTATGGCACCATATATACATCTTTTAAGTGTTTTTTTTTTTTTATAATATTTTTATTTTGTTGTGGAGTGTGACACGTATCACAGATTATTTTTATCAGTATCAGGACTTTATTTTTTTTTTTTTTGCTACTTACATTTTTGTCACGTTCTACAATTGTATGTTTTAATACTGCAATGTTGGCACTTTAAACTCATTGTTGGGAAGATTATTGTGGAGTAATTTTAATTTACAGTGAAATAGTATTGATTGGAAAGTACATGTTCTAAAAATAACTATCCTAAAATGACATGTAAACCAACATAAAGTCACAGACAAAGTGATTAGACCCTGTTGAGCCAATAAGTAACCAGAAACATTTAGTCATTCCTTGCAATAGCAACACTCTGTACCCATAAAAAATATTAGCCAATTTTTGCAGATTATTTAATGCTGTATTGGTTATACAGTAAATTGTTCTTGCAGTACTTATTACATGAAATATAGTTGCCATGACAACCATTTTTGTGGAACTTGGTTAATCATTACGCCACAGAAGGAGCTGACATCTGGTCATTCAATCTAAGTGGTTTTACGGCCATATTTTCTGAACTCTGCAACCCTTTTCTGTCAGAAAGCTTTTCAGTCACATTATCTTATACATGACTTGTACTGACAGGAGATTACAGCTAGAACAAACTTAACTGATAACTAATAATCCTTACCCCATACAATGTTTTATCGTTTATTTGGGACGTGCAGTAAAATTAAAGATGAATTACTATGAGCATGAATCCTGACACATAAAAAAGTAAAAAAAATAATATATACATATATATATATATATATATATATATACTGTATGTAGCGGGTGTCACGTTTCTCCCAGGACCTCGCCAAGCTGGCCGTCTTGAGTACACAAGCTTTTCACAGAGGGGGTGCTGCCTGTCAGTTTCTGAGAGAGGGATTCCCCCCACCCTTTTCTTCACTTACTGCATGTTAACACAGGCAGCTGCCCACTCTCTGCCTTCCTCCCATGTGCTCCTATTGGCAGGAGAGAAGCCAATTAAAGGCACAGTCACGGCAGCCAATCGGAGGGACTGTACTAAGCTGCAGGAAGCAGCTGCAAAGGACTCTGGGAGATGAAATCTCAGCACAGAGCAGCCTCACTGACTTTTAAAGAGGCAGGACTACAAACCCCAGCATGCTTTGCTGGCAGGAAAAGAGAGGCTCCATTTTGATTCCCTGATGAGAATTTAGTCAGCACGAGATAGAGGAAGAGATTAGACCCGAGGGAGAGATGCTGTTTCTCAGGTGATTTCACTGTGCAATTCAGGCCTATTGGGACATCCAGCCTGAGAGAGGGGGATACCAGGTGCACATCCCGGCTCATCTGCACTGACGGTGAAGCAATCCAGCATGAGGTGACTAGTCGGGTCCCCAGGAGAGCCTGCTGTTCCAGGAAGTTTTGTTTGGGCCTTGACCGCAGGATTGGGTGAGGGGGCTTTCTGCTCATTTGCAGGAAACATTGACACTGCACTACAGTATACAAACATCATTGCTGGCAGTCATTTGAAATGCCACAGGGATAAGGATAAGGCAATCCATTTCTGGGGACACTGTATACAGACATCATTGTCCTTTCACATTGCTGAGAAAGATCCTGCCTGCTTCACTTGATAATCTGGGACAGTTGTGTCGTTTGGCCCTGCTATCCAGGAGTTTAACCACATCAATACTGGGCACTTTCGCCCCCTTCCTTCCCAGACCAATTTTTTGCTTTCAGAGCTCTCGCATTTTTAACCACTTGCCGTCGCCGCACCGTCATAATACGTCCACAAGGTGGCTCTCCTAGGCGAGATCACGTATTATGACGTCCTGCCTTTTAGCCGCCACTAGGGGCGCGGCGGCGCGCGCCCCCCGCTCGCCCCCGACTCCCGTGCGTGTGCCCGGCGGGCGCGATCGCCGCCGGGCACACGCGATCGCTCGGTACAGAGCGGGGAACGGGAGCTGTGTGTGTAAACACACAGCTCTCGTTCCTGTCAGCAGGGGAAATGCGGATTTTCTGTTCATACAATGTATGAACAGAAGATCAGTGTTTCCCCTAGTGAGGCCACCCCCCCCCCACAGTAAGAACACACCCAGGCATACTTAACCCCTTCCCCGCCCCCTAGTGTTAACCCCTTCACTGCCAGTGGCATTTTTATAGTAATCTAATGCATTTTTATAGCACTGATCGCTATAAAAATGCCAATGGTCCCAAAAATGTGTCAAAAATGTCCGAAGTGTCCGCCATAATGTCGCAATACCGAAAAAAAAATCGCTGATCGCCGCCATTACTAGTAAAAAAAAATATTAATAAAAATGCCATAAAAATACCCCCTATTTTGTAAACGCTATAACTTTTGCGCAAACCAATCAATAAACGCTTATTGCGATTTTTTTTTACGAAAAATATGTAGAAGAATACGTATCGGCCTAAACTGAGGAAAAAAAATGTTTTTTTATATATTTTTGGGGGATATTTATTACAGCAAAAAGTAAAAAATATTCATTTTTTTCAAAATTGTCGTTCTATTTTTGTTTATAGCGCAAAAAATAAAAAACGCAGAGGTGATCAAATACCACCAAAAGAAAGCTCTATTTGTGGGAAAAAAAGGACGCCAATTTTGTTTGGGAGCCACGTCGCACGACCGCGCAATTGTCTGTTAAATCGACGCAGTCCCGAATCGCAAAAAGTACTCTGGTCTTTGGGCAGCAATATGGTCCGGGGGGTAAGTGGTTAATGACAATTGTGCGGTCATGCAACGATGTACCCAAATGTAATTTTTATCATTTTGTTTGCACAAATAGACCTTTCTTTTGGTGGTATTTATTCACAACTCTGTTTTTTATTTTATTCCATATAAGCGGAAAAAGAGCGGAAATTTGGAAAGAAATTCTCTTTTACAAGAAATCGAATAAATTTATGCCAAAATGTATTCTGCTACAGTATGTGTATTTGATAAAAAAAATCCTGTTAAGTGTATAATAATTGGTTTGTGTGATCACGGACATTTGTACGCAGATGATCATGTACAGATGTGCGCAGGTGATCATGGACATATGTGTGCAGATAATCATTGGGACATATGATTTTACTGGGACATATGTAAGGGACAGGTGTTTTTACTGTGTGGGGACATGTGTGGGGACATTGTGTGGGGACTTTGTGTGTTTACATGTGTGTTTACACAAGGCTGGTGATCATTGTGTAAAAAGTTGTAAAAAAAAAGCTCATACTCACTGATCACCAGCCGGCTTCAGCGATTCACTCTCCTCTCCTTATCGACAACTTCTGTGTGATGAGAGCCGATCACCTAGTAACCGGCTCTGTATTTACATCACATGACGGCTGTGATTGGTCATGGGCATCATGCGAACAGGAGGGCCAATCACAGAGCCCTCCTGACGATCGGAGATGCGCTGTGTCCGGGTGACACAAGCGCACCAGGATCGCGCCGTTGTGCGGGCAAGCAGGCACACACGTGCGCGATCCCCCTCCTTCTGAGGGACGTTCCTGAATGTCCACTAAGAAGGAGAGAGCACCAACCCGGCCGTATATGTACAGTGGCCGGGTGGGAAGTGATGTCATGTCATTGATTCTGGGTTACTATAACATACAACCGATCAAAGCCGATTTTGGGAACACAGCGGGAACACAGGGGAATGCAGTTCCGGCACCTCCTGCACCGAATGTATGTAATGACAAGGGGTGCTGGGGTGCGCTGCAGGGTCTATTGATACTGGCTCCTGGGAGAATTACTGTCACTGGAGGGGATCTATTTTTGCAGGGGGGTCTATTGTTGCTGGGGAAGTCTATTGTTGCTTCTAGGGGGGTTGTTGTTGGGGGTGGTCTTATGTTGCTGGGGGGGTCAGTTGTTGCTAGGAGAGATCTATTGTTGAGGCAGGGTCTATTAATGATGGCTGCTGGAGGGTATATTGATGCTGGGGGGGGGGGTATATTGTTTTAAGTGGTCCATTGTTGCTTGGGGGATCTGTTGTTGATGGGAGCAGTCTATTGATGCTGGCTGCAGGGGATCTACAGCATTTTACTGCTTTTCTTGTTGTCATAGATAAACACAATACAAATTACTTAGCACCATAAATGTTACTTGGTTCTGCATTCTTTAAAAAGGGATGGTGGGTAGTGGTTGGAACCAAGAGATGGTGCTCAAAGTGGTTGTGGGCTGGAGACAAGAGGTGACCCTGAAAGGAGGGGTGCCTGCACCTATTCTCTAAGAAAAAAAGCCCTGGTTAAATGTATATTTTACCTTTCTCATATTAAAATGTTTATTTTAACCAAAGGTAACCTAACTAAGAGACCATCATCAACTCATTGTTATGCAACCATCAAAAACAAAACATCAATGTATTAAAATAACAAAGCATTCAAATGATTTTTAATTGCATAAAATAACACCATGTATTTGTTCTAACAATTTTCCAGTAGGACTGTTTATGATTTCAATTAGCATTTCTACGTTGTACAACCCATAATGATAATATATTAAGGCATTATCTGCATCCAAAGACAAGTGCTCAGTGGCTCCAGCTTTGTGATATAGTGTTTGTTTTTTAGTTCATTACATGAAAATGGAAGAGATAAGACAAAAAAAGAACACCAACTGAAGGGTTGATAGTGAATCAGAAAGAAAACTCTTCTATCATCTCATGATAAAAACTGTCATCACAATGTCACAGACACAAGAGGATCCATTTGCTGCAAATCATGTAATAACAAAAGACACTGCAATGGAAAAATGTATTGCTTAAGTATGGAGTTGCAGAAAAAAATATATATATATATACTGTGTATATATATATATTTTTTTTTTTAAAAAAACATACATGAAGCGGAAGGTTTTCCCTTGTTATATAGTAAAAAAAAATATAGCCAATTAATAAAAACATTTTCTAAAATAAAAAAGAATAAGTAAAAGTAATATGTACAGTCTGGACGAAAGAAGGGAAACAGGAGACATGATTGAATCCTATAAATACATCAAGGGGGTGAATAAGATTCAGAAGAGCAGTATTTTTTATATGAAGCTAAGATCACAGGGACATGACCTCAAACTAGCTGGAAGAATGTTCAAAACTAATTTTAGAACGTATTATTTTACTGAAAGAGTAGCTGATGATTGGAATAGGCTTCGAGCAGAATTAGTGAGTCCATCAATAGTAGGTGGATTCAGACATTCTTGGAACAAACATATAAAATATATACATTGAAAAAAAATGAGGCAAACTCAATGAATCGCTAAAGCCCTGTACACACGATCGGTTTGTCCGATAAAAACAGACTTTTTCATCGGACAAACCGATCATGTGTGGGCCCAATCGGTTTGTTTTCCATTGGTGAAAAAAAATAGAACATGCTTTAAATTTTTCCTATGGATAAAAAAACGATAGAAAAAAACGATCGTCTGTGTGGAAGTCTATTGGTCAAAAATCCACGCATGTTCAGAATCAAGTGGACGTATGCTCGGAAGCATTTTCCCCAGCACGTCATAGTGTTTTACGTCACCGCGTTTTGGCACGGTTGGATTTTTAACTGATGGTGTGTAGGCAAGACTGATGAAAGTCAGCTTCATCAGATATCCGACAAACAAATCCATCGGATTAGGTTCCATCAGATATCCGATCGTGTGTATGAAGCTTTAGTCTTTTTTCTGCTGTCACTCTTCTGTTTCTATGTTTCTAAATACAAAACCTGTACTTTTAATCCCAAACTCTATATCATTTAGAAATATGTTAAGAAGTAAGCATCCCGATATTAAACCTTGGGGTACACCACTAATAACCTTAGACTATCCAGAGTATGAATCCCTAATCACTACTCTCTGAATACAGTCTTTTAGTCATGTTTCCACACGTTTACAAATGTAATTTTCTAAGCCTGTATACTTTAACTTATCTAATAGATACGTGGGCAACTATGTTAAATACTTTTGCAATGTCCAAGCAAACAGAAGCCACAGCCACTCCTTTGTCAAATGTTTTGCTTATTTCTTCATAAAAATAAATCATATTTGTTTGACAACCTTAGTCTTTGGTAAATCCATGCTGACTATTGCTTATAAGACTGTTTTCTAGCGAAAACTCTTCTATGTGTTTTTTATCAAACTCTTGAGTATCTTTCCAAGCATAGAATCTAAACTAACCAGCCTGTAGTTACTCAGTGAACATGTTTATCCTTTCTTATATACATGCATTGTATTAGCTTTGCATAAATTAAAGGGGTACTAAGCCAGTTATTAAAGAGTCTCTAGAAATTTTAAGCAAGATATTGGATTTCTCCCATTGGACTTTTTATGGCAATAGAAAACAATTTGTATAAAATATTACATATGTTATTTGTACAATTCTGAAGTGTATTCACATAAAAAACAGCTGTTCTGGCATAATGGTACATCCTCCAAATAGGTGGCATTAACACTGATACCCATATACCCACTGCCAGGGTTAAAAATATATACACATCCAATGTTAGAATTTCTTCACAAAGTGTCCCTTGCTGAGGGAACCCAACACGTTTCAATTTGCTCTTTGCAATCCTTTTTCAAGGGAAAGGTTTTTTTAATCTATAAAAACAGTTATGTAACATGTTGTACCAATTTTATTACATAGCCCTACACATTTCTTCATTATATAGGAATGTACACTCTTATCTCAGATGTGTCATCACTAAACATAACTTAAAATGGATTCCATTTTCTCAGACCTCTAGGCCAGTGTTTTTCAACTTTTTTTTTTACCAAGGCATCCTTTAAAATCTGTCAGAATCTCAAGGCACACCAAACCAAAAATGTGTAAAAAAATCTCTATAAGCAACGCTTTAAAAAAAAACCTTTACAGGTTACATGTTTAGAGCTAAAGAGAATGTCTAGCACTAAAATTATTGCACTCACTCTAACATGTGCGGTGATACCTCACATGTGTGTTGCGAATACTGTTTACATATGCGTGTGCCTATCCACTTGTGTAGGGATGGGGGGTGCTTAAAAACGTTTTTTTCTTTTCACTGTGCCTTTTAAAAAATGTTTTAATATAATATATATGGGCTATATGGGTTAATATTGATAATGATAACTATATACTTCAATACTGCAGTTTGGCCACAGTGCTGGTGTAGCGCAGTGTACCTGCGGTTTTCATGTGGTTTCTCATAAACTTCTATTATGTAGTACATTTTCTGAAAGCACACCAAAAATGAGGGACATAATAGAAGTCTGAGAAACCACATGAAAACCGCAGGTACACTGCGCTACACCAGCACTGTGGCCAAACTGCAGTATTGAAGTATACAGTTATCATTATCAATAATAACCCACATAGCCCATGTATAATATATTACATTTTTTTTAAAAATCACCATGCCTGCAATGAAATGAGGCAATGTGAAAGTGCCAACAGGTGTAATGTAGTTTCTTTTTTTTTATAAACACCATGCCTGCAGCCTGCAATAAAACTATTAAACATGTTTCACATTGAAAATGACAGTAAATAGACAGAAAATACTGTACCTGTGTCTCCTCACTGTTCTTCCACCTCTACTTTACTTGCGTTCTTCTTCCCCTCAGGGAAAAGCGCGCCAGCCAGAGTCCTCTGGCAGCCGCGGCTCACACGTCACACATAGCAGTGCGTGCGCCCGACCCTCCCATAGCAACCGATAACGTATTCGGTTGGCAAGACGCTTTCGGGAGGCCCACACAGCCAGCACAGCTTCACGAGTGCCTGTTGCAGCGGCAAGTGAGCTTTACACAGCGGACCGGCACCGCTGTAATAACAAATATTAACCAAGTGGCTAGAAGTAGTTGTGACATCAGATAGCTGCCATTGCTGACATATTGGGGGTCATTTTGCCGTGGCACACCTGGGGACTCTTTACGACACACCAGTGTGCCGCGGCACACTGGTTGAGAAACGTTGCTCTAGGCCCTGGGGAACCACAGAGACAGCAAATGCACACGCAATGGACCACAGGAATGTCTATGACCAGTCTCAAAGAGACAACCACCCAGTGAAAAAACCTAATAGATGTAAAGGTCCCCAAAACAAATAATCAGTGAAATAGGTATAAAAAAAAATAATCCCAAATGGGCATAAGCCCTGGACTATTACAGCCACATAACCTATAAAACAATGCTCTCAATATAATGAGTGTATAATAAAAAAAAAATACATCATGTAGTGCTCAATATATGGATACTGAGAATAAAGAACTCACATTCTCAGAACATTAAATTAATAAAAGAAGGAAAACCATAAATTATAGGCCACATCATTGGATGTGTATATATGGTTAACCCTGCCACTGGGTATATTGTGATAATTTATTGCCACTTATTTGAAGGATGTAACATTATGCTAGAACTTTTTTTAATATGTGAATACATTTTAAAATTGTACAAATAAAATACGTAATATTTTATACAAATTGCTTTTTATTGCCATAAAAAGTCCCATGGGAGGAATTCAGTAGTATGTAGATACATTAAATATGTTGGTAAGACACAACTGTGAACAGACCTATCTGTCGATCTGTATATTTGGGTGGGTAAACCCTTCTCCTCTAGGAGATCTAGACAGAGTTGTAAGGTGAGAAGCCATCAAAGAGAGGGGTTATCCCTCTTCCTCCCTGCTCACTTGGGATGGGGGAATTTCAAGGTTAATAATGGAAGAACTTGATGTCCACTTATCAGATAGGGTTTGTGCAGAAGGAACAGATTGAGGAAGAAATTCTCGTTTTTTCAAGTTAAGTAAGGTCCTTGAGAAAAAGGCGGCCTTATTTTGGCACACTAAATCTTTTGAAAAATATGAGATCAATCCACTGGGTCTAAGAATTCAGATATTTTCAAATTTGGAGAATGCTAGCAGTGACTTTAAGAAAGAGTGGGAAGACAATTTACAACACACATGTAATGATGACAATGTTGACAAAAAAAGAGAACAGTTGCTCCAAAAAAAAGCAATTGATGGTCGTCCCTGTTCCCCTCTTTTTGTTTTTTGATTGATGACAATGTTGATTAAAGCTTCGTACACACGACCGGTTTTCCTGGCAGGAAAACTGCCAGAAGAGCATTTGGCCGGGAGTCCCGGCCATGTGTATGCTCCCTAGCAGTTGTCACGTCAGGAAAACAGCCGGTAAACCCAACGGGAAAATAGAGAACCCTGCTCTCTATTTTCTTGTTGGGTTTCCCTGCCGAGAAAACCGGTCGTCTGTATGCGGTGAAAAAACACGCATGCTCGATAACACTTTGACGCATGCGCGGTAGCATACAAGGTTAGTGTGGGGTGCAGCAAGATGGTGGCAAAAGCATTGAATGTGATGAGACACCAGCTCGTCGTAGTCGATGATGTCACCGCGTCCTTGCCATTCAAACATTCAAAAGAACGGTGGTTCTTTTGAGTGGCTGTCTGTATACACGGCTTTGCACGGCAAGCTTGCCAGGAATCCCGTCAGGAAAACCAACGTTTTTTTCCTAAAGGGATTCCTGGCCGTGTGTACAGGGCTTAAGGAATACAAATATTGAACTTTCTTGAGAAGAATTTATTTAATACTGTTGCAGGATGAACTCATTTTTATTTGAGCACTGTACGGGCCTCAGCACCCATGTAAATTAAAAAAACAAATTGAGTATTTTTAACTTTGATATTTAGTGTTGGACACTCATTTAACAATGATACAAAGAAGGGTTTTTATTAAATACATAGTTCATTAATCCTATATAATATGTAATAAATACACTCTTAATACTTTTTTCAGAGTACCAGAGCTAAGTTCAAATAACCATGGCAACCATTGCAAGAAGCTCAAAAAGACCCATTTCAAATAAGATTAAACAATCATATTTGTTGTCACGCTAACATCACCTAACTAAGCAAATAAAATCTTGTTTATCTGGAACTATTTAAAGAGAAATATTTCTTATTGACTTAAAATTATATATATTATTATAGTTAAGATATATACTTCCTTACCTTTATTCAAATATTAAATTGTCTCTATGAATGTGTGTCTTCATCCTGTTGGTGATTTCCTGCAGCAAACAATAATTGGATCTGGTGCATTACTGCAAGCAAAACATCCAATAACAGAGATTTTTCTTAGTGAAACAAATTCTTTTGGATTCTACTATGTGAAGACAGCACTGTAATGTAATTTAATAAGTTTGCAAGCAAAGGCAAACCTACTTAAAGAAAATGATACACAAAGGTGCTGTTTAACTTGAGGCTAGCACCAAAGCCATCATACTGAATACATTTAATGCTAATATTGGTAACAGTAGTGGTAATAGAGCAGTTTTAGTAGTAGTTGTAGGAATAAACATTAGATACACTGGATCAATGCTTTGGAAAAGCTAATGACTTATGAATGCAAGAGAAAGGGTTAAAGCCTACGTTTAGTTAAAAAATAAATAAATAACACAAGGTGCATTAATTACTAATAATCCAATGTGTCCTTTATGCTGCTGGCTCCTGCATTCATTAAAATCGTCATCCTTTAATCCCCTCACTTCCACCTCCGTAATCTTCTGGTGCAATGGAGTTAAATAGAACTGAGGGAGCTATGGCAGGAACTCATCAAGTGTATCCAATTATGTCCAACCTTTCTGCCTCCGCCCAGCCACACTATAGCTTTTATGAATGAAATGTGATGTATGAATGGAGGACAGGTGGGTAATTGAAGTGTGCCTGATCTCACACTTAAAGGAACCATGTTCTGAGAGAATTTTGGAGGCTGCCATTGTTGACCTCCTTCTGAGATAAAAATATACATACCGTAATTAAGAAGGTAGTAAAATGAGGTAATAAAATGATAAATAGAACTTCTAGCAAATCATTTCATTATTTTCTGTATCCAGCTTCAAATAGCTTTTATGCTAATGCCTTATTTGAAGCCTTTCCAGCAATAGGTTAACCAAGACTTATTACTTTTGCTGTGTTAATTTACACCCTGCTTCCTGAACCGCTGGTGTATTATAGAGCCCCACAAGTTGACTGGCTAGCCTTGGCTATTACCAAGAATATGAAGGAGTTACTGCATAACTAGACTGTGATTGTTTTCTTAACACATTTCAATATCACAATAAGAGCCGGTTCACACTGGGGCGATTTTGGATCCGACTTGAAATCGCCTCAAGTCGTCCCAAGCCGCGCTGTCAAGAAAAACAATGCAAGTGAATGGGAGTGGTGTTAATACACACTACTCAAGGCGATCCGACTTCAAAAGAAGTTCTTGTACGACTTCAATCCGACTTGTAGGCGATTTGTACCCATTGATTTCAATGGAAATCGCCTCCAAGTCTGATCCCTGTTCATAGTGAGGCGATTTTGCCAGAAGCAGAGAGGAATTTACCCAGAAGCCACCAGGTACTCCCCTGTCCCCAGGCAGCCCCCACCTTCTTCCCACCTTCTTGGCACGGATTACTTTCACTTTCTTAGTACGTTGTCTCTGTTTGCAGCATGGCTGCCAGAGTTAGGAAAGAGGCCGCGGATAATGAGTCCCTTATAAGGCTGGTAAAAGAGAGACCATGCCTCTACGACAAGAGGGACCCCTTTTACAAGGACCAAATGAAGAGGGACAATGCCTGGCTGGACATTTCTCGCCTGACCTTTGAGGATTGGGGCATATTGTCTGAGACCGACCGCACTGCCAAAAGTAAGTTTAACCTTTTTATTATATGTCTATTTTCCTTGCCTGGGCATGCTGGTTGTAGTTCCATACATGCCACTTGTTTGCACAGAGAATGGCGGCATGAACTCCCTCTTGAAGACAGCAACAATAGAGCACACCGGCATCAATAGATCCCCTGGCAGGAACAGTATATCCCATGCTGGCAATAGTAGATGCAGACAGGAACCATAGATTCCCCAAAAAAGTAGATCCCTAACAGGAACACTACTTCAAATGACAAGAACAACAATAGATCCCTGATCGGAACACTAGTTCACATGATAACAACAATAGATCCTTGACAACACTAGATCCCTGGCAGGAACAACAGATCCCCCAACAACAATAGATCCCAGATCGGAACACTAGTTCACATGAGAACAACAATAGATCCTTGACAACACTAGATCCCTGGCAGGAACAATAGGTCCCCCAAAAACAATAGATCCCTGATCGGAACACAAGTTCACATGAGAACAACAATAGATCCTTGACAACACTAGAACCCTGGCAGGAACAACATATCCCCAAACAACAGTAGATCCCTAATAGAAAAAGGAAGTCGCGCTAATTTAGAGTGATATAATGAACCACCAGTGACTAACAAACAATAGGTTAGAAACAGTTCAAAATATGGTGGTAAAAACCACCAGTAGTGTGAAATATAGATTGTAAATGAGTATTGGATAACATGAATGTCTCTGCAGTTGATATACACAAATTGACAATCTAGGCAAGCCAAGAGGTTTTGAAGCAGTCCACAGGTGTAGTGATGAAGGAAATCTCAGGTAACAGTGATGGCAACCACGCTGTGTTCAGAAAAAACAGGAGACCTCCACCACAGATAATACTGACTCTTACCAGAATTCAGTAAATATACAGCATAAAAATCAGATCCAGCAGCAGCCCAAATGGTTAGCTTCAACTAGCGATATCCCAATAGGGGAACTCTCCATTCATTAACGATCACCATTTAAATCCAAGCTCCACAGATATGTAAAGAAACACCAAGAGGGGAATATAGCGTAATACTGCGCTGATTTATTTAAAACATAGAACAGCCGAATGCTTACTTACATTCCGAAGATATAACATAGGCATCAAGCGGGCATAAAAGTAGAAACAGCAGAGCAAAAAACACAGCCGGCCGGACTGTGTGTTGGCGTACGTCCGGAGTATCCGGATCCTTACACTAGTAAACGCGGTAACGAGGTACCACCACCATTGCCTTTTGCCCCTAGGGGTGCCAACATCTGAGCAAAAAATTAAACACGTCCCTATCGTGACGAAACGTCGGGAGGAGACGCCCTGACGTTACCGCGTTTACTAGTGTAAGGATCCGGATACTCCGGACGTACGGGAATGTCAGAAATGGCCAATCAGAGCTACTAAGCTCTTCTGACATTATTCTTCTTCCCTGTTCCCTGTTTTCCTGTGTCTAAAATGCTCTCTGTAAGTCGCCCCAGATCGCCTCAGGTTGCCCTGTGGTTCACATTCAAGTCGTGTCGGAATCGCCTCTGGAAGTCGAGCTGGAAGTCGGATCGCCCCAGTGTGAACCGGCTCTAACTGCTGCCCTTATTTACCAGCTGTTTGACTATAAGTGTACATACCCAAAGTATTCATGCTATGCATGAATCTATCCATAAGTCATTTCCATCCATTTAGCCAAGTGTGAGCATAAAGGCATTCAAAGTTTCAAACCAAAAAGATGGCCGTGGGTGACGTCATACGTGACTTCCCCCCTGTACGCATTACGTCCTGTGGGCGGGACTTCCTCAGATACTGAGAAACCTAACACCAATTAAATCAGCCTCCATAGACAGAGCGGCACAGCCACACATTTAATCCTGCCTTACATATGAAAACAGTAGGAGAACCGATAGTCTGCAACTACACTGCTACAGAAAAAAGGGAAATGTATGTAAAAATGTATTAGAAATAATTCAGGAAGTAAACCATTAATGTGAAGTGTAGCATGAGAAAACACACATAACTATCCACATTTAAAATACCCTGTGAGTAGCCATATATAATACCGCTACAACTTAAAGGGGCATTCCTCATGAAAATCAATATATATATGATAAATATGTTTAAAAAAATAAACACTAATGACGTCATGCCACAGCCATCTTTGTAAACCATTTTTAAAATCGATACACTTAAAAATATATATATATATATAAAAGAAACTATCTATTAGATATAAAACAATTTATATTAAAATCAACATTCAAGCCTGCAGGAGTCATGACCTTCATCTCATATATCTAGAACGACTCTCTGCGACTCAACTGTCATATGTAATTGCCATCCCTCCAATGTTCGGAAACTTTTTCTATTCCCCAAAATTTTAAACCTTTGGGGTTACAGTGATGAGACATTCTGAAGTGTTTAGCTATGCTATGTGTTTTTAACCCCTTTTTAATATTTGTATTGTGTTCACCCGCTCGTACATGTAGAGCCCTGCTGGTTCTCCTAAAGTGCTGGAGGCCACACTCACATTCTAGCATATAGACCTCACCTACTGTGACAAAGGTAATAACTGAAATCTTTGCATTTCTTAATATTGGTTCTAGAGCTCTTACAAGTGGCACACCTACCACATGCATAAAAACCAGACAGAAAAGTAAATACTGTATTTTCAATAATCCTAGGAGGGTCTATAAGACCAGGTGCTAAGGTGTCCCTCAGAAAGGGGGATTTATGATAAATAAACTGAGGTTAAGTTGGAAGTGTCAGACCGAAAATCCGATCATGTTTAAGTATTGGCCAATATTTGGTAACAATTAATAAACAACTTACTTTTCTGTCTGGTTTTTATGTATGTACTTTGAATGCCTTTATGCTCCAGGGTCAGGATTCGAACCAGCAACCCTTTTTACTGCTAGGTGAAAGTGCTATTCACTACACCACTGCATATGGTTGTATTGGTCAGATTGCTGCTGATCCATTGAATATTTTTGGATATCTATGCCCCCAGGTGTGGGACACATGCTGTGTGACCTGTTTCAGGTCGAATGATTAAGGTGAGAGGCCAGGATTGTCTGTGGTGGACGGGCTGCATACACTCTTGATCACTGTCTCATTTGTCATCAGGCACAGTGCACACCAAGGAAGACTATTTTATATTTTGGGACTGTCATTTGATACTTGCTTTTATCATTGCGCTGCACTGAATGTGTTATATACATTTTATATTATTCACGTATTCTAAACCAGCAGTAAAAGAGCTTTAAAGCAAACCACCCCTGACCTCTATAGCTGCAGGTAGTATAATTCATTTTTAAAGGTCACACCAGAGACTTTGATCTTATGTCCCAGTGGATTTATTCTTTTTATATATATATATATATATATATATATATATATATATATATATATATATATATATATATATATACAATTTCACATTATACAAAAAGTAAAATACTTTGTTGAAAATTCTCATTCTTAAAAAAATCTCATTCATAAAAACCCCAGTGGGTTTCTAAGCAATTACACAGGGCCAAGTATCTGCAGCCAAAAAGAGGAGAATAGCTATAATTTCAGTGGCTCTGTTGTGAACTTTAGGGATTCATCAACAATATATATATATATATATATATATATATATATATATATATATATATATATATATATATTAGGGCTGCGGAAATTAACGATTAATTGGTCGATTAATCGTTAATTTCTTTGGTCGATTAAAATTATTTTGATCGATGACGATCCGCGGAGTGAGCTCCGCGGTCTCGCCCATAGGAAAGGCCGCGGCTTCGGCCTAGCTCCGGAGCCGCGGCGCGCTGAAGTCATCATCACCTTCCCGCCTGCTTGTATCTTCTTCCCTTGCGCACGTGTGTCCATCGGCTACGCTGCAGATGGGTCTGCCTGCCTGATAGTCAGGTAAGAAAGGACAACCATCTGTGTGTGGTAACATTATGGGGCAGATGTATATATTCCTGGAGTATGGGGACAGATGTGTATATTAAAGCATGGGGGCAGATGCTGTAATGTACACATCTGCCCCCATGCTGTAATGTACACATCTGCCCCCATGCTGTAATGTACACATGGGGGCAGATGTGTATATTCTTGCAGTATGGGAGGCAGATGTGTATATTAAAGCATGGAGGCAGATGCTGTAATGTACACATCTGCCCCCATGCTGTAATGTACACATCTGCCTCCATGATGTAATGTACACATCTGCCCCCATGCTGTAATGTACACATCTGCCCCCATGCTGTAATGTACACATCTGCCCCCATGCTGTAATGTACACATCTACCCCCATGCTGTAATGTACACATCTGCCCCCATGCTGTAATGTACACATCTGCCCCCCATACTGCAAGAATATACACATCTGCCCCCATGCTGTAATGTACACATGGGGGCAGATGTGTATATTCTTGCAGTATGGGAGGCAGATGTGTATATTAAAGCATGGGGGCAGATGTGTATATTACAGCATGGAGGCAGATGCTGTAATGTACACATCTGCCCCCATGCTGTAATGTACACATCTGCCCCCATGCTGTAATGTACACATCTGCCCCCATACTGCAAGAATATACACATCTGCCCCCATGCTGTAATGTACACATGGGGGCAGATGTGTATATTCTTGCAGTATGGGAGGCAGATGTGTATATTAAAGCATGGGGGCAGATGTGTATATTACAGCATGGAGGCAGATGCTGTAATGTACACATCTGCCCCCATGCTGTAATGTACACATCTGCCCCCATGCTGTAATGTACACATCTGCCCCCATGCTGTAATGTACACATCTGCCCCCATACTGCAAGAATATACACATCTGCCCCCATGCTGTAATGTACACATGGGGGCAGATGTGTATATTCTTGCAGTATGGGAGGCAGATGTGTATATTAAAGCATGGGGGCAGATGTGTACATTACAGCATGGAGGCAGATGCTGTAATGTACACATCTGCCCCCATGCTGTAATGTACACATCTGCCCCCATGCTGTAATGTACACATCTGCCCCCAAACTGCAAGAATATACACATCTGCCCCATGCTGTAATGTACACATCTGCCACACAACTACTTTTAGCTGATCTCCTTGCATTGCAACTCTGCATTAGCCACTGGTAAATGTGGTGGGGGCAGTATGGGGGGCAGATGTGTATATTCTTGCAGTATGGGGGCAGATGTGTATATTACAGCATGGGGTCAGATGTGTACATTACAGCATGGGGGCAGATGTGTATATTACAGCATGGGGGCAGATGCTGTAATATACACATCTGCCCCCATACTGCCCCCACCACATTTACCAGTGGCTAATGCAGAGTTGCAATGCAAGGAGATCAGCTAAAAGTAGTTGTATCTGTATGTGCGTTAATTAATCGAAATTAGTCGATTAATCGATTAAAAAAAAAAACGATTAATCGAACACAAAAATTTTAATCAGTCACAGCCCTAATATATATATTATGTGACAGGAAGTCAGGTAAATCTGTGGGTGTTGTCACAAACGGGACATACATTTCTGCCCTGTTTAGACAATACACCAATTGTTATTAGGTGTTGGCTGCAAAAGGAGCCATAAAATGTCTAAGGGCGTTGGAAGACTTAAGCTGTTCAGAATGAGGCAATTAAGGCCTCTATAAGTAATCCAAAGTATTACCACTGATTTGCTGCATTCTGAGGCTTTCTGAGTGAAAGAGAGCAGTAGCTGAAAGTCTTCTGAGGAGGTGAGGAGGAAATTGATTTTTCTGTGTGATAAAAATCAAAAGACTATTGTTTTTCTGCTGTATGACCAGCAGTGTCTGCCCAGCACTAGGCTGTGCCAGACTCCATAGATAGGTTCCTGTGTGGTGAAGATAGACGCCCCAAGTGGTAAGGGTTTATTTTATGTTTGATTTTGTTTATGCTGTTTGGATGCTTGCACTTGTTTTCCAGCAAGATGGAGGAATAAACCAAAATCGTTGTTTTCAACCGTCTTCGACTGCCTGTCTGTATAAATTCAGTGTGTAGTGAACCCATGCAAAGGGTCACACACGCCGCTACCGAGCTAACCCCTTACAATATATATATATATATATATATATATATATATATATATATATATATATATATATATATATAGAGAGAGAGAGAGAGAGAGAGAGAGAGAGAGAGAGAGCTAAAGAGGTGACTGGGCTTGTTTTAAAGTGATTTTACTACTTGTAAAATAAATGCGCTTAGTCGGGGCACAGGATGTATTTAAGACCCTGTTTACACTTCACAGACGTTACATAAGGCCAATAATCCGAATACAATTGTTGTACCACTAAATTTCAACTAGAAGTGGTCCGTGATGTTTTATGACAAACGCATCTGCAAGTTTAGGTAATTAAAGGGTAGTGAACATTGAGTAAGTGAGTAAAGTGAGTAAATTTGTCAGATTTGCCATTTTACATGTGGAAAATTAATTACAAACTCAATTCAAGTTGTGTTCTTTTTTGTGTATGCTTACAAAAGGCTATAATAAAAAAAATTGGTGATTGTATACAATTGAAAAAAAACATTTTTTAAAAAAATTAATAGCAAAAGTAGTTAAACAAGGATGTACAGTAACAAACCTTGCACCATTTAATTACAAATGGCACATATGAATGTGTGAAATGTGAGGCTAAAATCTATGTAAAAATAATGTATCAATCACAATAATAAACATCTTCATTCTTGCCAGTATGTTAATTTTCTCCAAAAATAAGCCTCAAAAGAACATAAAAGTCATGTTCCTGTAAACACATTCTGTTATGAGCCCTGGATGTTAATTATTACTGAATGTGTTTATTATTTATTGGAAGTCCTCATGGAAAATGTCACACTGAAAGAAAAGATGCGAAACCATGACAATTCTGCTTTCACCATTGGCAGTCTGTATGACTCGGCTAGCTCTGTAACAATATAACACAATTCTGCTTTGTTTGTTGATTTTTTTTGTTTAATCGTATGTATTATTTATTTAGTTGGTGAAAAGGTTGTATCATGACTTTTTCATTGCTTTCATTGCAGCAGTGGGCTACAAAGTCACAATGCAGAGCTACTTATGGGCCCATTGTGCTTGTGGATCCCTCAGTACTTGAAGAAATAGAATGTTACTAAATGGAAGATAAATAATTGTGATTACATATTGAAGCATTACCTGCCTTTCATTATTTCTGCAATAGCACTGAAAAGCACATTTGGCATATTGAAGAGCAAATACAACTCCAAATATAGACTGATGTATTCAGACATGTGCAGAAAAAAAGATCACAATTATTTCAGACATTTAGGATGACATAAAATGTTATACTTTTGTGATAATTCATTGTTGAGATGAGTAATGAGTTCCTTTATCAAAATTAAAAGTGAACATCCAATACATCACATACAAGTGGAAGACAAATGCAAAGGTGATAAGTTAATAAATGGTGCATTTTTTTTCTTACCTTATAAAGTATTTCTTCCAAAGGCATATACACTATAGTCACAATTCACAAGAACCAAAAGAAATATGTCTTCAATGGGACTCTACCTCCTGCTTTGCTGCATTTCCAGCATCAGCCTGCTGTATACTCTACTATAGCCCACCTTATCTATCATAAAAATGCAATCTTTCCCTCGAAAATTGGATAGTCAGTCAAATTAAAGCGGTGTTCCAGCCACAATTTTTTTTAATTCAGCAGCTACAAACACTGTAGCTGCTGACTATTATTAAGGACACTTACCTGCCCAGGGAGCCCGCAATGTCATCGTCCCGAGGCCAATCCATCCATCGGATCGGGTGCAGGCGCTGCCATTCTAACTCAGGAGAAAATGATACCCTGGGCTACAGAAGTAAACTCAGTACTTCAGAAAAGGCAAGAAAGGAAAAAAAAATTGGGCCAGGACGACACGACAGCCAGTCTACCTGCTTAGGAGGAAACATACACCATTCCAAAACCAGCCGCTGTAATATGTCATGCCATACACAGAGTGGTGCACTAACACACCTGGGACATGTGGGGGGTTGTTCTTATTTGTTTAATAAAACAATTAAAGCGATATCACACTATCAAGGCTTTTTATTCCCCATTATTCCCAAGATACTGCGTGCGTAGCCCAGGATTCTGTTACCATTATAGAACCCAGGGGTGGTTCACAAGCGTGTACTGACTGAGCATAATCGCTAAGTCGCACGCTCCAAGGTGAGAATTTAATACCCAGGGGGTCACTGGAATAAGAGCTTCAATGCATGATCTGCAATACCTGTCAATCATTTTCAGATGCATGGATTTATAAGCATGTCAGCAGTGCTATTACTAGATACTACGCATATGCACTTTTTCAACAGGACTGTAACAGCATTGTCTTATAAAAAGACTTGTTTTTGCACAATAGCATTTTTGCTATTTAAAGTGGGACTAGTGTTGTTCCCTATATACCACCGGACACTTATATCTGTGTTACAAAGCACTTGGATGCACATGAGCGCTTTATTATTAATGTTTTAATTGACATAATTATTGTTTTTTTTTGGTCATATCACATCTATGTCACATATGTCACATTAACACTACATGTGTTTGTTTTAATCTTCAGCTCACATTTATTGTGTAATATTCCAAAGTGCAGCATATAATTTACTATGTTTGTCTATGTGCACGGGCTTATGAGATGTGTGCAATGCTTGTAGCTGGTTAGTGATATCCATTAGGCTTTGGGTTGATTGAGGCTTGCAGGAATTCTATTACTTTCCAAAGAAAAAAAAATGCTATCCAAAAACAAGTGATGGAGGGGTGGTCTTTCCTTTTAAGATAACGTTGTAAAAGTGGGTGGAACTCCGCTTTAAGGACATGGCTGTGAGCTTGTATCAAAGGAAAAATGTATTTTGGGTTTAACATCAGTTTAAGATGTTTCAAAGATCATTCAGTATTCATTGATAGGTGCACTTGACCTGCAGAACAGCATTGTGAAGAAAAATCGATTGACACAGACCCCAAAAAGCATTGTAATTTTGTAACAGTTGATAAAATCCTCTTGCAATTCAATTAGGCTTAGTTCACACTTGCAGTTGGGGTGAGGATTAAAAGCAGGTGGTTGAGCTGTATCCCCCCCCCCCCCCAATGCTTTGCATTGTGATGCAGCAAAAAACTATCCCTGTTGTTGTGTTCTGTGGGCGGTACAACCTGGCAAAAAGATTAGTAAATACAAGTGGTTGCAGCACTGTAGTACAATCTTGTATGGGTTTCACCACAGATAACGCTTTAGATGGCAACGCATATATATGCAAGCCTTTAATTTAGTTAATGTTATTGTCTGATTTATATGAAATAGGATATCAGATAGTGGGGTTGATTTACTAAAACTGGAGAGGGCAAAATCTGGTGCAGCTGTGCATAGTAGCCAATCAGCTTCTAACTTCAGTTTGTTCAATTAAGCCTTGAAGAAAAAAAAAAATGGTAGCTAATTGGTTTCTATCCAGAGCTGCATCCGATGACAATGACAATTATCAGCTGTCCAGTACCCTTATACCCCATTCACACTTGTGCGATTTGTCATGCGACTTTGGACATTAAGGTCACATGACAAGTTATACCCCATGGTTTCCAATGATAACCATAACTTAAAGGGGTTGTAAACCCTCAAGGTTTTTCACCTTAATGCATTCTATGCATTAGGTGAAAAGCCTCCTTTGATGCAGCAGCCCCCAGAGCCCCCCTTTTACGAACCTGAACCTGGTCTTTCCAGCGACGGGGATGAGCACACCAACTCCAGCCGGTGTCTCGAGCCCTGATTGGATCGATTGATAGCAGTGCAGCCATTGGCTCCCGCTGCTGTCAATCAAATCCAATAGACGCTGCAGCAGGACACTGGAGAGCACCCGCATGAGTGCCCCGAGGGAGAGCGACTCTCCAACGGGGCACTCGAGAAGAGGAGGAGCCAGGAGCTGCTGAGGGACTCCAGAAGAGGAGGATCAGGACCACTCTGTGTAAAACCAACTGCACAGAGGAGGTAAGTTTTTTTGTTTTGTTTTTTAAACAAACCTTTAAATATCCTTTAAATTTGCAGTGACTTCAATGTAGTTCATGCACTACTTTGGTCTGACTTTCATGCAACTTGAGGGCCATAGGCGTCAATGCTCATCCTCAAAAGTTGTATGCAAGTCATACCTGAATGTTTTAAATGCACCAATGGTGCAACAGTGGGTCCAACTTTGCAGAGGGACAACAAGTCACAGCCAAGTCACACCCATCTAAAGTTGCATCAAAGTTGCACTCCAAAGTGGCTTAGCTTTGGAGTCATACAAGTGTGAATGAAGCCTTATGCCTTGTACACACGATTGGAATTTCCGATAAAAAAATAATTTTTTTATCGAATATTCCAACCGTGTATGTGCCCCATCGCAGTTTTTCCTTCGGAAAATCTGACGGACTTAGAAAGAGAACATGTTCTTTTTTTTTTTTTTGGAAATTCCATTCGTCTGTATGGAACTCCGACGGAGAAAAAAACATGCATGCTCAGAATCAAGTCGACGCATGCTCGGAAGCATTGAACTTAATTTTTTTCGGCTTGTCATAGTGTTGTACGTCACCGCGTTTTTGACGGTCGAAATTTGGTGTGACAGTTGGTATGCAAGACAGCTTGAACGGAATTCTGTTCTGAGTTTATCCCGACGGAAATTCCGATCGTGTGTACAAGGCATTATCCTCAGAAATGATGCATCTGTTTTTTGATTTGTATTTTCCCTCCACTCTATCATGCTGGCTGTACTTTTAACCTACTCCAATATAACTCACTGTGAAGTAGTCTACAGAAACACAAATTCAAATGCAATGAAACCACATATTTTAAAATACTTTATTTTAAACAAACACTGTAGAAAAGTGCAAAACCTTTGGAAATTAAGTCTCCAGTAATAAAATAGAACATGTAATATTAAATGGGAAAGATACTGGTGGGGCAAAAAAGCAGCATTTAAATTGCTAAAGGTTAAAGGTGCTGATACTTTATTGTTCAAGTATAAGGAATAAAATAAAAAGGTCAATAAATAAATATTTAGCAGTGATTGCAGTTGAAACAGCAGATCCCCCCCCCCCCCCAAAAAAAATCCAGCATTCAAATCCTAATGCCCTGTACACATGATCGGTTCGTCTGATAAAAAAGGACCGATGGATTTTTTCATCAGATATCCGATGAAGCTGACTTTTATCAGTCGTGCCTACACACCATCAGTTAAAAATCCGATCGTGTCCAATGCGGTGACGTAAAACACAACGACGTGCAGAGAAAAATGAAGTTCAATGCTTCTGAGCATGCGCCGACTTGATTCTGAGCATGCATGGATTTTTGACTGATGGATTTCCCCACAGACGATCGTTTTTTTCTATCGGTTTCTTAACCATACGAAAATTTTAAAACAGGTTCTATTTTTTTTCACCGATGGGGAAAAAAACTGATGGAGCCCACACACGATCGGTTTGTCCGATGAAAACGGTCCATCGGTCCGTTTTCATCAGACGAACCGATCGTGTGTACAGGGCATAAGAGGAGTATGGTTAATAAAAAAAGAAAAAAGGCCTTTAAGACCCAATGTGGGAAATAAAATTTAGAGGACAAAATAAATGCATTTTTAAAGACATATTTATTACCTGTGCTCATAAAAAAATGTCTACTGTCAGATAATATGGTAACCATTACTTTCCATCAATGTTAATAGCCTAATAAAGACGTGCTTCCACTTAAAAAAAATAAAGACAGCAACGCACCAGGCCCAGATGGCATCCAGCCCCTGTGTGCTAAAAATATTACACAGATAAACTGCTTTATCTCATTTTCTTAGACTGTTTTAACTAGGAGGATAGTCCCATAAGAATGCACACAGTGGACGTTGTGCCGTTATTTAAAACGTGTAAAAAGTTAGAACCTGCCTGTTGTGTGTAAACTATTTAAAAGTATTTTGCAGACATACAAAAATATATACAGTAGATGCAATCAATCTAATAGCATGCAGTAGAATCAGCAAAGGTTTATGGAAGGTAGGTCAAGGAAAGTAATATAACTCCATTTTGCTAAGGCTAGGGCTACACTGGCAATTTCAACTCTTTGTTGCTGAGAAATTTAACTGTGTGTTGGCAGAATCCTCATTTTCAGAACACTGTAGTCAATATGCTGCCAATGAGATGATGAACAACAAAGTGTTTAAATTTCTCAAAAGCAGAGAGATTTAATCGCCAGTATATCCCATGAATAAAGCATTCAGTACTGTTCCTCATAAAATCATTGTACAGAGGTTAAGGATGGTAAAGACAACAAACTGCTTAAAGTGATTGTAAAGGATCATTTTGTAAAACAACACATTCAGTTTGAAATACAAATGAAAGGCAAAACGTGTATAGATATGAAAAAACATTATACATTTAGGTGTCCGTTTATGAAGCAGTGAAATTTATTCACTGCTTCTTTCTCCGGCATTCACGGTGAAGATTTTTCTCCTCTGTGTGCCTGTTTATAAAGCAGAGAAGATCACTTCACCCTTGGAGGAGTGAAGTGATCTTCCAATGCTTCAAACACTGGAGAATGGACCAGAAATTCACAGAAATACGGAGATGTCAGTTTATTGAGCAGTGATAAATTATCACCGCTCAGTTCACTGAAAGACACGTGGTTAATGTAATTAAAATAATGAGTCCCCCTGCATAATATATATATGTATACACACACACACACATTGTATATACATGTATATACACACACATTATATATATGTACATGTATACATTATATATATGTATGTATATATATATATGTATACACATAAAAATTACAGGGGGACATGGTTACAGTGTTGGGGGGTCTGAACGAGGTAGAAGGAAGTTAAAAATCTTCCTCCTTTCTCCTCAGAACCCCCGGGATTCCCTCTTCACTCCCCGCTTCACCAGCTCTGAGATGGTGAATCAGGGAGTGTGAATTCTGACACAGATCACCAGTGAAGAGCTCAGATCACAGCTTCATAAACTGGCCGTTTCTGTGTCAGTCTATGAGACTTCACTGTGTGTAGAGATAATCTGCGGGAGAACAAGTTCAAACACTTCTCTCCCCGATTATCACTGTTTCATAAACTGTTTATGGGCTGTGATCAGTGGTGATCCTTGGGATCACCGCTCTTCACTGCTTCATAAACGGACACCTAATTGTTCCCTCTATTTTTATGTGTTCACATTCCCTATGTTCTTGGCTGCATAAGAGCTGGGGGAGGAGAAGCAGCAGCACACTGTGCTCCCTAGTGAATGTCTGTGCAGCGGGTGTGTGTCAGGACAAGGTTAATCATTGGAGGAGAACATAGCTAAAGAACTGACCACAGTGTGTTCTCCTGTTTAGAACTGTTAAGAGGAGACTGTGTGAATCAGGCCTTCATGGTAGAATATCTGCTAGGAAACCACTGCTAAAGAAAGGCAACACGCAGAAGAGACTTGTTTGGGCTAAAGAACACAAGGAATGGACATTAGACCAGTGGAAATCTGTGCTTTGGTCTGATGAGTCCAAGCTTGAGATCTTTGGTTCCAACCCCCCTGTCTTTGTGCGACGCAGAAAAGGTGAACGGATGGACTCTACATGACTGGTTCCCACCGTGAAGCATGAAGGAGGAGGTGTGATGGTGTGGGGGTGCTTTACTGGTGACACTGTTGGGGATTTAATCAAAATTGAAGGCATACTGAACCAGCATGGCTACCACAGCATCTTGCAGCGGCATGCTATTCCATCCGGTTTGCGTTTAGTTGGACCATCATTTATTTTTCAACAGGACAATGACCCCAAACACACCTCCAGGCTGTGTAAGGGCTATTTGACCAAGAAGGAGAGTGATGGGGTGCTGCGCCAGGTGACTACCTCTTGAAGCTCATCAAGAGAATGCCAAGAGTGTGCCAAGCAGTAATCAAAGCAAAAGGTGGCTACTTTGAAGAACCTAGAATATGAAATATATGTTATTTATTTTTATATTTAGTTTTGATGCCTTCAGTGTGAATCTACAATTTTCATAGTCATGAAAATATAGAAAACTCTTTAGCCCCATACACACTATCAGTTTTCCTGATGGTTTTCTCTTCAGGTTTACCAAAACCATCTAATATGAGGTCAAACCTTAAGCGTTTCAATTTGAATGCAATCAGGCAGGTCCTTGTACTACATGGTTTTGGTAAACCTGAAGAGAAAACCATCAGGAAAACTGATAGTGTGTATGGGGCTTTTGACTGAAAAGGTGTGTCCAAACTTTTGGTCTCTACTGTATATACTAAATACACTGCAGTTAACTGGATAATCTGCCTGCCTGCTCAATCTAAATGACACTCCCTCGTTTAACGCCAGCAACACACTACACAGGGCCGACTTGCAAGCGGCCTTATATAGTGTGGGGCGTGGTCTTGCCTTTGGCCAATTATGACCTTTGGCTGATTATGGCTCTATTTGCTGACAGGGCTGTGATTGCCCTAAGCATGCGGGTCATAGTGCATGCTTGGCCAATCATCAGACAGCAATGCACTGCGATGTCGCAGTGCATTGTGGGGCATGACGCGCCACTCGAATTTGGCGCGAGTGCCCCAAAATGTTCGAAATTCGACAAACGGACGAACAGACAATGTCCGAGTCAAACTCATGTTCGACCTGAACATAAAGTTCATCCCTACAGACAACCTTCAACCTTTTTCTAAAAAGCTGAGCATGAAGAGGAACTTCATCTTATAGCATGACAATGACCCAAGGCATACATCCAAATCAACGAAGGAATGGCATCACCAGAAGAAGATTAAAGTTTTGGAATGGCCCAGCCAGAGCCCAGATCACAATCCGATTGAAAATCTGTGGGGTGATCTGAAGAGGTCTGTGCACAGGAGATGCCCTCGCATTCTGACAGATTTGGAGTGTTTTTTCAAAGATAAGAGTGGGGCAAATATTGCCAAGTCAAGATGTGCCATGCTGATAGACTCCTACCCAAAAAAGACTGAATGCTGTGATAAAATCAAAAGGTGCTTCAACAAAGTATTAGCTTAATGCCGCGTACACACCATCACTTTATGTGATGAAAAAAAACGACACTTTCTATGAAGTAAAAAATGACGTTTTTGAAACTTCAATTTTCAAAGACGAAGTTGCCTACACACCATCGTTTTCTCACAATGATCTTGCAAAGTGAGGTTACGTTCCACCACGTTTTACCATTGAAGCTCGCTTCATAAGTAGCTTCTGGGCATGCGTGGATGAAAAAACGTCTTAGAAAACTACGTTTTTTGCTACACACGGTCAATTTCTGTGAAGTAAAAAGTGCACTTTTGAAAAATGACACATAAAATTGAAGCATGCTTCAATTTTTTTTGGTCGTTTTTTACAAGACATAAAACGACGTTTTCCCCCACACACAGTCAATTAAAGTGACGTTTTTAAAAACGTCATTTTTTTTCATCACATAAAGTGATGGTGTGTACGCGGCATTAGAGTGTGCACACTTATGAAATCATATTATTTTATTTTTTTATTTTTACTTACCTAACTCCTACTGAGTTGTACAGTTTACACTGTAGGTCGCAATAAAGGAAAAAGTTATAAAATTATTTATCTTTGTCTCATTTTTTTTCAACACAGAAACCTGACATTTTTATACTTTTTATATCCACTGTAGGTGAGGATGAAGTCATTATCCTTCATTTAAGATCCCAGGTAAATGCTCAATAGCCCAGGAGAGAAGGAGAAGACATTCCTGCACTGTGCTAGCTCATCGTCTCTCAAGATTGAGGATCTTGCACTCCCTGGATCTCGTCAGAAGGATGTCACTTCATGCAGTATGGAAACAAGGGTTAGGTAAGTACCAGTATATTTAATAACTTTTTTCTCTACCATTTTTATTTTTAACATTCATGTTTAGGGTTGAGCGAACCCGAACTGTAAAGTTCGGGTTCGTACCGAATTTTGTTTTTTTTTGGACCCGAACCCGAATAATTTGCTGAAAGTTCGGGTTGGGATTTCGGCTATGTAATGGCACTGCACAAAGTATCATTTCTGAAAGGAAAAAAAGTCATTTAAAACTGGCTTTGCGGCTATAATGAATTGTCGGCTTCGGCAATTCAGAGATGATTCATTCATAAAAAATAAAAACAATAGCGTGGGGGTTCCCCCAAATTCTATTACTAGGCCCTTCAGGTCTGGAATGGATATTAAGGGGAACCCCGCCGTCAATTTAAAAAAAAAATGACGCAGGGTTCCCCCCAAATATCCATTCCAGACCCTTCAGGTCTGGTGTGGATTTTAAGGGGAACTCCACCCCAAATTTTTAAAAAAATGGCGTGGAGTTCCCCCCAAAATCCACACCAGACCCTTATCCAAGCACGTTAACCTGGCCGGCCACAGAAAAGAGGGGGGACAGAGTGCGGCCCCCCTCTCCTGAACCGTACCAGGCCACATGCCCTCAACATGGGGAGGATGTCCCCATGTTGATGGGGACAAGGGCCTCATCCCCACAACCCTTGCCCGGTGGTTGTGGGGTTCTGCGGGCAGGGGGCTTTTCAGAATCTGGAAGACCCCTTTAACAAAGGGGACCCCCAGATCCCCCACAGCCCAGCGAATGACGCGACTGAAGCTGTGACATTTCTTATATAGGGGAGGCAGGGCCACCCGTCACGTGACCCCGCACCCTCTGATTCACCCTCTGCTACGTCACTGGGGAAGCCCAGGAAGGGGGAAGACTGGGCTTACCCAGTGACGTAGCAGAGGGTGCGTCAGAGGGTGCGGGGTCACGTGACGGGTGGCCCTGCCTCCCCTATATAAGAAATGTCACAGCTTCAGTTGCGTCATTCGCTGGGCTGTGTCCAGTGGTGAGAGGAGGTCGGCGATGCTGCGCTCTGGATGGATGGATCTTCTCATCGCTGGACCGGAGATCACCCGCACCCGTCGCTGGATACACCCGCACCTGTCGCTGGACCAGAGATCACCGGCACCCGTCGCTGGATCAGGACAACGTTGGAGCAGGAAGCCGGGAACGAGTGGATTATCACCGCTGGAGTTTTTTTCTTTTTTTTTATTAATAAAGGACTTTTTTCTACGGTGTCTGTGTGTTTTTTTTTACAAGAATTTACAGTTCCTTCGTGAAATGCTAGGGGTACAGTGTACCCCATTACCAATTCACATAGGGGGGGGCCAGGATCTGGGGGTCCCCTTTGTTAAAGGGGTCTTCCAGATTCTGATAAGCCCCCCCCGCCCGCAGACCCCCACAACCACTGGGCAAGGGTTGTGGGGATGAGACCCTTGTCCCCATCAACATGGGGACAAGGTGCTTTGGGGGGCACCCCAAAGCACCCTCCCAATGTTGAGGGCAAGTGGCCTGGTGCGGTTCAGGAGAGGGGGGCCGCACTCTGTCCCCTCCTCTTTTCTGCGGCCGACCAGGTCAACGTGCTCGGATAAGGGGTCTGGTGTGGATTTTAGGGGGAACTCCATGCCCTTTTTTTGGTAAATTTGGGGTGGAGTTCCCCTTAAAATCCACACCAGACCTGAAGGGTCTGGTTATGGATATTTAGGGGGAACCCCACGTCATTTTTTAAAAAAAATTGACGGCGGGGTTCCCCTTAATATCCATACCAGACCTAAAGGGTCTGGTTATTGAATTTGGGGGGACCTCCGCGCATTTTTTTTTTTTACTAAAAGTCTGTGTCCCATTGACTTCAATGGGGTTCGGAGTTCGGGTTCGGGTTCCTGAACCCAAACTTTTTTTTTAATGTTCGGGTCCGAACCCGAACATCCAGGTGTCCGCTCAACTCTATTCATGTTGCTATTTACAATAGGGGACGGCCCTATTTACTGCAAGGTCCATTTTTAGGACAAAGAATATATTTATATAATATTCTGTATATTGTTACTATTTTTTTACATTTGTGAAACTCATGAAGAAACCACAAAATGCAAAACATGTATTGTGTATTGATTGAAGAAGCAGCCTAGGGTGAGTAAATTGACAAAATACAATACCATCACTGGTTTTACAACTCAGTAAATGTGACAATCATATCTAAATCAGTTTGGTTGTAACTTAAAAAAAATAAAATAACAAAAGAAAGAGATCATCAAGCAGAGCCTGTTAGGTGGTCATGCATTCAAAAGAAACAGCATGGGAGTTCTCTACAAATAAAACTATACATCGTGTTTCAAGGTCATAATAATGCTTTTCAAAAGCATAAGTCAATATTTCATCCTGTTGAGTAGTTGTGTTTTCTATGCTATAAAAGTCATTACAGTATAGTGCATGCACTTTTTTTCTGTTTCCTACAAAGCCTTATTGATAAATCAATGTATACATACCGGTATATAAGGTATTAAAGCAATGAAAAGAAATATGACATTCCACAACAATTATTGTATGTATAACACTTTAATGACTGAAACAACAATTAGCATTGGTTCTTAGATGCATAGAGAGAAATTTGTTCGTAGCTAAAGGCAGAGCTAAACAACAACAACAAAGAAACCATACAGAGATAAAGGGCTATGTACCAAATTCTATACAGCTTTATGGGTAGATTTAAACTAAAAAGAGAGCACTTTAAAAAACAACCTTTTTATAACTACTCTGCAGGTTGCTACCTAAAGATTAATAAACATAAATTCATATGTGCAAGTTAAAGAAAATAAGAAGCAATTTGCAACCTGGTTAAAAATTCATGTGTTTAATAAACTGCATGTTACTATAGAAGATTCCAATTCCTAGCAGGTGTCCTGCTAAATTGCATCTAAAAATCTTACATTTTTGTGAACCTGTCAGCTATTATAACATTGTAAAACTAAATGTCATGCCTAAGTAAAGACATCACAGAATATCCTTTTTTACCTTTATCAGTCAGAAAATCCTCTATGCGCATCTCTTGAACTAGTTTCACTTTGTCACTGAGGGATGACAGGGCTTCAGAAGTTCAGAGTTAAAGGGGTTGTAAAGGCAAAAAAAATGTTCCCTAAATAGCTTCCTTTACCTTAGTGCAGTCCTCCTTCACTTACCTCATCCTTCCATTTTGCTTTTAAATGTCCTTATTTCTCCTGAGAAATCCTCACTTCCTGTTCTTCTGTCTGTAACTACACACAGTAATGCAAGGCTTTCTCCCTGGTGTAGAGAAAGCCTCTTGAGGGGGGAGGGGGCAAGACGCTCTCTACTTTGCAGATAGAGAAAGGAGCTGTGTGTTAGTGGGCGTCCTGACACTCCTGCTCGCCCCCTCCCCCCTCAAGAGGCTTTCTCCACACCAGGGAGAAAGCCTTGCATTACTGTGTGTAATCTGAATGGAAGTGAATCACCAGGCCTTATGAAAAAAACTCAAAACCTATCTGTTCGGAAGGCAAAATATAGTAGGAAACGGATACCAAACGCCCAGAGGCGATTCAGTTTGCATGTGTTGTGCTATACAAGTTTCTCATTCACTCACTCACTCAGAAGAACAGGAAGTGAGGATTTCTCAGAAGAAATAAAGACATTTAAAAGCAAAATCGAAGGATGAGGTAAGTGAAGGAGGATTGCACTAAGGTAAAGATAGCTATTTAGGGAAACTTTTTTTTTTACCTTTACAACCCCTTTAAAGTAATAATAAACCCAAAACCAAAAATGAAATATATTGTAGCTTAGATGTGGTAGCTGAATTCGTTTTCTTTTTTTATGTTTTTTCCCCTGGTTTCACTTGATGACCTGGCCAGTAACACACCTCCTGTTTTAATATGCTTCCACTCTGGATAAAGGAGCACATGGGGGCACATCAGACAGCAACATTGTTAATCTGGGGGGAAAGGGAGTGTTAGATGTACTAGCAGATTTAGATACACTAACAAACTGGAGCCAAACGCCACCTCAAACTGTAGTTACACAAGCATTTACACCAACAATTTTTTTTTCTCTGTGGGGGGATAAAGGTTTTACACAAATAAATAATAGCTGATCATCGTAGTCACTCCTGTCTGTAATAAATGGATTGTCTCAACATTCTTAACAAAACATATGCAGGAGAGCTTTTCTGTTGGAAAACAACAAACTTACTGGACAGATCACCAGGTGAAAAAGAAAAGAAAGAACGCCTAAAAAAGAAAATTAATGCAGCCACCACAACTAAGAGCTGGTATGCTACAATGTAATAAATGTTTGCTTTTGGGTTTAATACTGCTTTAAGAATTTAAGAAGTTAGGAAAGTCAGGCTCTATTGTAAAGTGATACTCATTTCATACATTAAAATGGAAGAAGGATTTTCAAATTCTAAAATAATATAGTCATCTTGTGATGTAAGCTCTTAGGCAGGGTTATTAATATTAAATATATAACTCACCAATTTACACCTGTGGTTTAGAATTGTGGCTAGGCTATGGATATTCAATATTGTACTTCCATAGCGTCATCAAGTATTAACTAAGCCTTCAAGTGGAAAGGAAGTACTAAACCTAACTAAGCGTAAATCTATTCCCACCCCCATTCTAAGCCTATTCTATCTACCCTGTAATACTTAACTATTCTGAAGTCCCTCCAGTCTAGTCACATGATCTCTCTAGTGCCATCTTCAGTGTAGAGAAGAGATTGCCAACAATGGCTGCAGAGCCTGGCCGATGATGTACCCATAGACTTAGTATGGGCCACCATTGATGGCTGTTTTTCTCTACACTGAAGCAAGGGTTGAAAGACGGTCATGTGACTGGACTAGAGTGACGTGTGACTTCAGAAATGGAAAGTATAGACATCTTTCCTATTATAGGGTAGATAGAATAGGCCTAGACTCGTGGTGGGAGTAGATTTAAGTTTACTTAGGCTTTGACTTGCCTTCAACTTTAACCATTTGCCTAATGACTTATACCCCTTCCTATAACCAGGCCAATTTTCAGCTTTCAGCGTTCTCACACTTTGAATGACAATCACTCACTCAACACTGTACCCATATGACATGTGTGTCCTTTTTTCACACAAATTGAGCTTTCTTTTGGTGGAATTTAATCACCACTGTTTTTTTTTTTTTTTTGCACTATAAGTAAAAAAACTATTTTGTAAATAAAAAAAATTAAAAAAAATAGTACAAATTTTGCAAATTAGAGATTTTTCTTCATAAATATTGACCAACATTTATACTGCTATAGTTCTTTGGTAAAAAATAGGGCTGTTACTGATCAACATTTTTGTGATACAGATCCAATTACTTTTAGCTGATCTCCTCCTTGCAGGCTGATTCCCAATGCAGCTACCAACCACTGGAAAAATAGATAGCAGGATACAAAAAACACACAAAGGCAACGCTCAATGGGAATAGTATTAAACTTATATAGTCTTCATGTAGGTAACAAAATAAATATTGCATTGGAGATAAAATCGATGTAGCTACATAAACTAAAAATGGTGTGAGTAATACCAAACGGTAACAAAAGCAGTCATAAAAACATTAGAGGCTATGCCAAGACTGCTCGGCCTCTTAACCTCCCTGGCAGTATGATTCTTTCAGAAAAAAGGTGCTGAAAGCGGTATCATTATTTGCAAGGAAATTTGGTGATTTGTACTGTAGGCCTGTAATTCTTAGGAATAACTCACTTAAATCTGACCAAACAAGAGTCTTGTAGGCATCCCGGGTATGAATTTTTTTAAAAAACAAAATTATAAATTATAATATAATAAATAATTATAAATAATTATAACAAATAATAATATAATTATAATAAAAATTATTCAATAATGTAATCAACTCAAAATCACTGAAATTTGCTCAGTTGCAGAATTGTCGCTGTCATTACTTTTATTTTTTGATGACGAATTTCCCCACAAATCGCTATTGCACAATTCTGCAAGTGATTATAATTTATTATCTCTGTTTTCTAGCTGCTCTAAAACCATTTTTGACATAAAGGGACACTTTTGGTTGCTATGGACAATCTACAGTTTGCAGGCAGAAAGAACAGTTTTTATTATATAAAAGTACATGTAGGACACTGGGCAGACCACTAGGGACAATGGATGTGTGTATTTTTTACATACAGTACTGTAATCTATAAGATTACAGTACACTGTATGTAATGTGTTTGTTTAAGTTTTTGAATTTGGCGCCGTTCTCCGCTCCCGTGCGTCGTAACGTCGCAGGGAACGGAGATCGGCGGCACAGGCGGCTGTGTGAATCGAGCGAGGTCCAGCGCGGTGGCATCGCTGGATCCAGGGACAAGGTAAGTAAACACTGTCTGTGGATCCAGTGAGGCAAGCCCGAGTCTGACTCGGGGTTACCGATCCTAGCACAAAAATCTAACCCTGAGTCAGACTCGGGAATACCGCCAGGGGGGTTAATGACTTGCTCAAAGAAACCCTTGGCATTGAAACAACCAGCAAATCTCCTTTCAGTGAGAGGGGGATTTCTGCTTGTGAGGACACCTTTCTACAGCTTAAGAAAAGTCTCAGGCCCCGTACACACGACCAGTTTCCTCGGCAGAATTCAGCTTCCGACCGAGTTTCTGGCTGAATTCTGCCGAGAAACCCGGCCGTGTGTACACTTTCGGCTGAGGAAGCCGACGAGGACCTCGGCGAGGAAATAGAGAACATGTTCTCTATTTTCTCGTTGTTCTATGGGAGCTCTCGCCCCGCCGAGCTCCTCGGCGGCTTCAGTGCTGAACTGGCCGAGGAACTCGATGTGTTTGGCACGTCGAGTTCCTCGGCCGTGTGTACGAGGCCTTACAGAAGCACCAGTGTTGGCTTATGCCATACATTTTTCATGTAGAGGAGTCCTACATCAGGAGTACCCAGGGAGACTAAGGCCTGTTGCTTAAATTAGTCGCAGTCTAAGCCCAGCAGAAAGGAATTATCCTGTTCACAAACTGGAATTTCGTGCCCTGAAGTGGGCTATTGTTGAAAAGCTGCATGATTACTTGTATTGGGCTCAGTTTGAAATAAGAACTGACAACAACCCCCTCACTTATGTTTTGACTACATCTAAGCTGGATGCCACTGGTCATAGGTGGCTTGCTGCCTTGTCTAATTACCAATTCATTCTCAAGTACAAGCCAGGGCCCAAAAATATTGGGCCTGATGCTCTCTCTAGTCGTCCTGGGTTGTCAGTGAACTTAGAAGAAAGTGAATGGGAGGAAGTACCTAGGCCTGTTGTGGCTGCCTACTGTGCTACAGCGGCTGTACAAAGAGACATTACTCATAGTGTGTGAGTAACGAAGCCGCTTACTAAAAACACAATACAATTCAACCTTTATGGCTCTAGGCTTCCTGTTCTGAAGAGCTTGACCTGATACGGAAATGTTACATGCAATGTGACTGTTGCGACTTAATAAACATATTTTGCTTTTCTTGTAGAGTAGAGAAAGAGAGTTATATAATTAAGACTACATAAAAATTAAGCTACCACAGCAGCATACCAGAATTACAGTATTCTGGAGCAGAAATCTAATGAGGGGCTGAAAAAGCCAAGATTTCTATGCATTTCTTACATCTGACGTACTTATATTTTATAAATATATAAATAGATGCATAAAGGTAATTCCTTCATTTATGTTGCTTTATAGACTGTAGTTTGGTGCATATAATTTTAAATCTCTCCCTGAGCATCTTAAAAGCTGAGACATGGAACAGCATGCTAATGTTATGACTGTACTGTGGGTCTGTTGGAATAAAAGGTCAGAAAGACAGCAACACATGCAGCCCCTTGCTGTGCAGAGTGTGGAAACCATACCTTTAAATCCCAGTAATTCTCTGCAGATATATAGGACGCAGACAGGGAGCACATCCGGAATAACAGATTGGCACTTCTTTGTCATTATCTGATTAGGCTATGTTGTGCTTGAATGTTTCATGTCCAAATGTAGACCTGGTGGCTGTAGATGACGATCAAATGATCTTATTCATTTCAGTTTCTGAAAATACAGTTTCTGACATTCTCTTTTTATGTTCAGCCAAAGAAAATGTTGTTTTGATTACTCATACAAGAACCAAAATGTTTTAGCGTTGAAGGAAGGAATGCAATAATTGCATGCAAAATATTGTACTCTGGGTCAGGTTTACCATCTGATGCAGTAGATTTGTGTTGTACCCGCAATCCATATATTTTGAATATTTTATGTTCTGTAATGGAAAATTGACTAAGTAGTTTATCAGCATACCAACATTTTTTTTACTCTGCATCATAACCAGAAAAGTAGCATACAAAGGAAAGATTTACTGTAAATAAATTAGAATTAAAGAGATTTGATTCATTGCTGAGGTCTTTCCAACTGTCAAATGGAAAGAAAGTGAAGGACGCTAACTTCTCATTAATTTATATTGTGTAACTGTTACTACAATCCTATAGGATTTGCACTCCTACCTAAGCAACTAACCTAAACCAAAAAGCTACTGTATGTATATATTGTATAGGATTCCGGGGATGGGTCTTGGAAGTTGGACAGCAAATATATTTCTGTACTATTTGGATTGCAGTCCCTTTAAGGGGGGTGGTTTGAAGGTAATGTTGAGTACTCAGAGGTTCTCACCAATGCCGGGTGAGGGATTCTGTGGTAGTTTGGCTCTAGAGGAGAGGACTGACTTTCAGTACTCTCCGGACTGCTAAGTCCTCAAGGCTGTTTTTAAGGCAGGGAAAAGGGGGCAGCTGCCCTGGGCCCTGTCATGGTTGTGGGGCCCAAAGCAGCTGCCTCATACTTTCCAACTATCCTGGTTTAAATTCCCTTGTCCCTTGAAATTTTAGTCCTGCGCTCTGTCCCGATATCTCAGTGTGAAGATCTGTTACTAATGCTGCCCAGCTATGCCCTACTGCTTTGTACAGATAACTCAACTGCAGACCCTGTGTTTACATGTAAATACATTACAACTGTTCTTGGAAGAATTGAATGACAACGGAAATAACATCAAGTTGACTAGCGAATTCAATTTGAATAATATACATTTCCTGGATGTTGACATCTTCAGAACTGGAAATAGGTTGGGAACTAAAGTATTCTTCAATGAATTTTTGTTACAAGCTGAATTTGTGAAGAATAAGTTCACCGAAAAAGGGTATCGAGAGGAATCTCTTGCCTCCATAATTTCATATTTAGCTTCTATACCCAGGGAAAACTTATTGGGTGAAAGTAATCGTGATGCAACTGATACTGGTCGTGAGTGGAACTTTTTTTCAGGGTTCCATTCACAATATAGGGAGGTTGAAGCAATTTTTTCCACCCATGTTATAAGGGAAGTTGCACTATGAAACTGAATTTCCTGAATTTCCCCAAGAGCTTAGCGAATGTGGTGAATATTCACTTTGCAAAGAATGCTCAATCACGTTCAAGGAAAATAAAAAAGCAGCATTTTTGATTGCACATGACTGAACACTAAGGCCCCATACACACGAGAGGATTTATCCGCAGATACGGTCCAGCGGACCGTATCCGCGGATAAATCCTCTCGAGGATTTCAGAGGATTTCTATGCGATGGCGTGTACACACCATCGCATTGAAATCCGCGCTGAAATCCTCTGCCGATGACGTGTCGCGCCGTCGCCGCTATTATGACGCGGCGACGGGCGCGACGCTGTCATATAAGGAATTCCACGCATGCGTCAAATCATTACGACGCGTGCGGGGAATCCCTTTAGACGGATGGATCCGGTAAGTCTGTACAGACGAGCGGATCCATCCGTTGGAATGGATTCCAGCAGATGGATTTGTTGTGCATGTCAGCAAATATCCATCTGCTGGAAATCCATCCCAGGGGAGATTTCTCTGCGGATAAATATCCGTTGGCGTGTACACACCATAGGATCTATCCGCAGAAACCCATTTGATGGGATTTATCTGCGGATAGATTCTATGGTGTGTATGGGGCCTTAGGCCCCATACACACGAGAGGATTTATCCGCAGATACGGTCCAGCGGACCGTATCCGCGGATAAATCCTCTCGAGGATTTCAGAGGATTTCTATGCGATGGCGTGTACACACCATCGCATTGAAATCCGCGCTGAAATCCTCTGCCGATGACGTGTCGCGCCGTCGCCGCTATTATGACGCGGCGACGGGCGCGACGCTGTAATATAAGGAATTCCACGCATGCGTCAAATCATTACGACGCGTGCGGGGAATCCCTTTGGACGGATGGATCCGGTAAGTCTGTACAGACGAGCGGATCCATCCGTTGGAATGGATTCCAGCAGATGGATTTGTTGAGCATGTCAGCAAATATCCATCTGCTGGAAATCCATCCCAGGGGAGATTTATCTGCGGATAAAGATCCGCTGGCGTGTACACACCATAGGATCTATCCGCAGAAACCCATTTGATGGGATTTATCTGCGGATAGATTCTATGGTGTGTATGGGGCCTTACTGATAAACAAATAACTACTTATTTACCACTTTAGACCCGGACCATTATGCAGGTAAAGGACCTGGCCCCTTTTTGTGATTTGGCACTGCGTCACTTTAACTGACAATTGCACGGTCATGCGACGTGTCTCCTAAACAAAATTTGCGTCCTTTTTTTCCCACAAATAAAGCCTTTCTTTTGATGGTATTTGATCACTTCTGCGGTTTTAATTTTTTGTGCTATAAACGAAAATAGAGCGACAATTTTGAAAAAAAATAAAACTTTTTCCTGTAATAAATATCACCAAAAAATATATAAAAAAAATGTTTTTCCTCAGTTTAGACCGATATGTATTCTTCTACATATTTTTGGTAAAAAATCGCAATAAGCATTTATTGATTGGTTTCCGCAAAAGTTATAGCGTTTTACAAAATAGGGGAAAGTATTATGGCATTTGTATTAATCATTTTTTTTTTACTAGTAATGGCGGCGATCAGCGATTTTTTATGTGACTGCGACATTATGACACATTTTTGGGACCATTGTCATTTTCAGAGCGAAAAGTGCTATAAAAATGCACTGATTACTGTGAAAATGACAATGGCGGTGAAGGGGTTAACCACTAGGGGGCGCTAAAGGGGTTAAGTGTGCCCTGATTTGTGTATCTTACTGTAGGGGGGCGTGGCTGGACGTGTTACATCACTGATCGTCATTCCCTATGACAGGGAACAGACGATCAGTGACAAGCCACAGAGAAAAACAGGGAAAGTTTGTTTACACTCACCTCTCCCCGTTCTTTAGCTTCTGTGACCCGATCGCTGGCGGAGCGTGAGCGACCCGCGGCTGGACACTTAAAGGAGTTTTTTAGCACATTTTTTGTGCTGAAAATGCCCCCCTTGGATTATACTCGAGTCACCATTTTGCGCCTAATCTCCCGGACTTTGGGGACCCGGTACCGGCCGAACTTGGCACACACATAGCCCCACTCTTCTTCTACAAGTTTGCAAAGTTTGTTGTCCGGAGGACCTACGACCGGGAAGCCTATTTTTCAAAGTGAGGCATGCAGATGGGCACCCTAGGCTTATACTCAAGCCAATACTTTTTCCCATTTTTTTGTGGTAAAATTAGGTGCCTCGGCTTATATTCGGGTCGACTTACACACGAGTATATACGGTAAGCATTTCACTGTGGTTAGCAGTTGTTGGGATTTTGATATAGAGACATTTTTGCACTTTGGACTTTTTTTATTTTGTTTTTTGTTTTTTTACATTCACAGTGTATATTGATATTTGTACTTTTTATGAATTTATTGTGAATTTTTTATTTATTAATATGACATATTTATAGGTAAGATGTGTTATTTATAGGTAAGATGTGTGTTTTTTAAGTATTTATACAGATAGGTGTTTTGAATTTAGCTCAGTAATTTTTGTTATTGGTTTCTATTTGGTTTAGCTGTCACGGAGAGTGGCAGTGGGCATGCACATATTCCTTGTTTTAGCATGCTAAAAACACCCAAGTCTTTTCAGAAACCCTCTATATTTTAACCACTTGCCGACCGCCCACCGCCGTTATACGTCGACAAGTTGGCTCGGCTGGGCGAGAGCACGTAGTATGACGTCCTCTCTCCCAGCCGCCACTAGTGGCGCGCGCGCACGCCCCCCGCTCGCCCCCGACTCCCGTGCGTGTGCCCGGCAGACGCGAGCGCCGCCGGGCACACGCGATCGCTCGGTACAGAGCAGGGACCGGGAGCTGTGTGTGTAAACACACAGCTCCCGGTCCTGTCAGCAGGGGAAATGCTGATCTTCGGTTCATACAATGTATGAACCGAGGATCAGTGTTTCCCCTAGTGAGGCCACCCCCCCCCCCCACAGTAAGAACACACCCAGGCATACTTAACCCTTTCCCTGCCCCCTAGTGTTAACCCCTTCACTGCCAGTGGCATTTTTATAGTAATCCAATGCATTTTTATAGCACTGATCGCTATAAAAATGCCAATGGTCCCAAAAATGTGTCAAAAGTGTCCGAAGTGTCCGCCATAATGTCGCAGTACCGAAAAAAAAAATCGCTGATCGCCGCCATTACTAGTAAAAAAAATATAATAAAAATGACATAAAAATACCCCCTATTTTGTAAACGCTATAACTTTTGTGCAAACCAATCAATAAACGCTTATTGCGATTTTTATTTTACGAAAAATATGTAGAAGAAAACATATCGGCCTTAACTGAGGAAAAAAAATGTTTTTTTATATATTTTTGGGGGATATTTATTATACCGTGTTTTCCCCGAAAATACACCCTACCCCGAAAATAAGCCCTACCTGGATTATCGGGGTGGGCTGGAATATAAGCCCTACCCCGATAATAAGACCTAGTAAATCTCCATTAAAAAACGTTTTTTTAATGCTGGCTAAAGGTCCGTTTGCTGCAGGAACATTTAAAACAAACTTTTCACCCACCGCTGCCCCGCCGGAGGTCCTCTTCTCCCCCGCCCGGCTGATGTCTGCTGCTGCTGCTTCCTCTTGTGTCTGCATCAGCCGGGGATCGCGGCTATTCTAAAGGTCCGTTTGCTGCAGGAATACCGTATTTAAAAAAAACTTTTCACCCACCGCTGCCCCGCCGGAGGTCCTCTTCTCTCCCCCCGGCTGATGTCTGCTGCTTCCTCTTGTGCGTGCATCTGAGGGGCAGACAGAGATACAGCATTTTCAGATTTTAACAGAAAATATAGAGGGATAAATGACACAGCACACTGTGTTGTTTATCATGCTTTAAAGGAACAGGACTTTTATTAAACCAGCCAGACAGACTTCAGACCTTTTGTGCACTTTATGCGTACCGTATACAGTACCGTATTAATACAGTACGGTATTTTGATCCCCAGACAAGATGAGTGCAAAGAGAAAGAGCTATTCTGTCGAGTACAAGAAAGGAATCGTGGAGGACTCCCACGGCAAGAATCTGACCACTTTCTGCAAAGAGATGAAGTTAGATCTCCGAATGGTCCGAAAGTGGCGAGCAGAGTACGGTAACCTCAGTCAAAAGGTGGACGAGGGATATGCCAAGAAGCGCAAGTGTGGATCAGGTCGCCAGCCATTATATCTTGAGCTGGAAGATGTCATCTGTGAATGGATTGCTGACAAGAGAGCAAAGGCTTTGGTTGTGCGCAGGGCTGATATTCCAGCATTTGCCCTTGAAATGGCACCACAATTCGACATATCCCCAGAAGATTTCAAAGCATCACACCACTGGCTGGATGGCTTCCTTCAGCGATATGAACTGTCTCTAAGAAGATCGACAACACTGTTCAAGCTGGAAGATAATGAAGTTGTTAAACGTGCACTTGCATTCAAGTTCTTTATTGATGGCATAGACTTCTCTAAATACCAACTCTCCAACATGATTGCGATGGATGAAACTGCAATGTATATGGGCCAAGGATCTCAAACGACAATTGATCACAAGGGAGCCTCCTCCATCTACTTTCCCTCCACTGGTTATGAAAGTGCACGTGTTACTAGTGTTTTAGCAATTCGTCTGGATGGAACAAAAGCCACACCTATAATTATCGCAAAGGGCAAGAAAGATAAGATTGAACGCGTTTCAGGCATTTACGTTCTTGAAACAGAAAAAGCCTGGTGCACACAAGCAGTTATAAGAAAATGGATCGATTTAATGCTGCCACTTGTTCTGAGAGGTGGCCAAAGAGGTCTGCTAGTCTGGGATTCAGCCAGCACTCACCGCGCAAAAGACATGAAGAACTTCCTTGCAGAGAGAAGAATAGATCAAGTAATGATTCCTGCAGGAATGACTGCTTATCTCCAAACTCTTGATATTGCAATAAACAAACCATTCAAGGACCATTTGCGCAAGGAAATCAATGAATACACTGAAAATAGATTGGTCAGAAATCAGCGTGGAAACTTTGTGAAGCCTAAACTGCTAGAGGTCGTGACATGGGTGAAGAATTCATGGGATAAAATCACTGACAGCTGTGTTGCCAAAGCACTACGAGCAGGCTACGTGGACAAGAAGTACTCATTTAAGGAGAGCTATATTGCTTTACATGAGAGATTAGGCCCAATGGTTCAAAAGGAAATGGAGATGCAAGAAATTCAGGCTGGCAATCAGGGTTTGGAGAGTTATGATGATATTCCAGAAGAAGATGACATGATTGTAATTGAATAAATGTTGTTTAGGGAGAGCTACTGTACCATATATTGCTGTAAATGAGAGATTAGGACCAATGGTTCAAAGGAAAATGAAGATGACTGTACCGGTATCTGAAAAAATGTTGTTTAAATGTTGTTTAAATGTTGTTCAATGTACATGCCGTAAATAAATAAGCCCTACCCTGAAAATAAGCCCTAGTGTGTTTTTTGTGACTAAAATTAATATAAGACCCGGTCTTATTTTCGGGGAAACACGGTAGCAAAATGTAAAAAATATTAATTTTTTTCAAAATTGTCGCTCTATTTTTGTTTATAGCGCAAAAACTAAAAACCGCAGAGGTGATCAAATACCACCAAAAGAAAGCTCTATTTGTGGGAAAAAAAGGACGCCAATTTTGTTTGGGAGCCACGTCGCACGACCGCGCAATTGTCTGTTAAAGCGACGCAGTCCCGAATCGCAAAAAGTACTCTGGTCTTTGGGCAGCAATATGGTCCGGGGGGTAAGTGGTTAAGCTGCCTGAGATAGCTGTAAGTAAATTGGCAGATCCTAAGAACCACAAAGCTCCAAGGCCCAGATTCACAAAGCAGATGCGCCGACTTAACTCGAGATGCGCGGCGTAATTGAAAAATGTGCCGCGCGTATCTTTGCGCCGTATCCACAAAACGAGATACGCCTGAAATCCATTTTTTCCCGTCCTACCTAAAAGAATTACACCGGCGCTTCTTCGCATGCAAAATACGCTAGACACACCGCTGTTTTGCTAGGCAAAGATGCAAATGAGGGAGATAAGGCGATCCACAAAATTAAGTGTGTTCGGCGTAGATTACGCCCTGTGCGCTTCTGCTAGTTTCATTGTGTAAAATTACACTTTATAAAAGCAGCCCTAACTTTGCACCAGCCGTGTAAAGGTCAGCTAAAGCAACACCATTAAGGAAGAGCTGAGCACACACACTTGCAGGACAACAATCTGTATGCCAACATGCCAGGGGCATCCATGCTCATAACTATACTAGTGACTTTAGTAACCGAGGGTACCCCCTCTTCTGAGGGAACAGCAGTCAGGAGACGCCTCGCAGAATGCATCTTTGCACAGTAAACACATACATTAACCATGTCACAATGAGAATGCACGCATGCACACCCACTGTGGTCCCTAGCACAGACACATCACATGCACATCTAATTGGATTAGATCCAAGTACCCCCAATGGTACTTGGGAGCAGTAACGCCACGCCACGGCTCCAATTATGTCACTGTGCATTCATACACCATTCACATGGACCTGGGATCACTTCTCCCTGGTCCTGGGGATCCCTACTCCACCAAAACTGAGGGTGACACCCTTATTTAATCAGGAATGCCACCCCCACATTCATACATCATTCACACACATAAAACAAATCATAAGTACAGTATAATAAAAAAACGATAAAAATAAAAAAACTAAAGTACCCCAAAAGTTAACGGCGGTGGCGAGAGCTACGCCTGGGCCCGCCCATGGCCACGGCCACGGCCAACCAGGGGAGACCCCTGGGGGGGGTGATCAGGGGAAGGAGGAGACTCATGGGGGGGGTGAGCAGGGGAAGGAGGAGCCTCCCCTGGTGACTGTCCTCCTGCTGGCCTGCCCTCCAAGGCCACTGCTATCCTATTCAGACTGATTGTGAGGGCAGCCGTATTGGCCTGGACAGCCCGGGTGTTGTCCTGGACAGCCTGGGTCAGGGCACTCACCTCCTGGGCCACGCCTGTTGTGGCAGTCTGCAGCTCACAAATGCATGTGATGACCGCCAAGGAGTTTGTGGCCACATCAGTGAGTGACTCCTTAATTGAGCCCAGGCTGTCCTCCATCTGGGTCAAAGTCCGGTTGATATGACCCAGATGCGTGTCTGAAGGGCATTGCCCCTCTGCAGATTGGCCGGCAGAACCTCGGCCACCCCCCTGGTCTTCTGGGTAGCCCTCCTGCCTGCAGCTGAGTCTTGTGACCTGGGAGGAGGGGAGAGAGAGACCCTTGTGGGGGAGGCCTGTTGGGGGAGGAGCTACCCCTGATGGTGGCCTGACTGCTGCCAGCCTCAGGGGTAGCCTCAGGGGGAAACACATCCGAGGCCAAAAGGACTTCCCTGGCAATGTCCATATCTTCATCCTCAGCCTCCCCCCTCATCCTCCTCCCCCTCAACCTCCTCATGAGGGGAGGTGTGGCCACTCCCCTCCCTTGGGGACTCCTGCCCTTCTTGGGGCTCTTCTGCAGCCTGTTGTCCTGGGGATGGTGCAGCCTGGCCTGATGGCCCAGCAACCTCCTGGCCTGATGGCCCAGCAATCTCCTGGCCATCTGTGGAGGACACAAAACAATCACAGGTTGGAGGATCCACACACTTGGCACATCTTCCCTTCCCCCACCCACACATGCTACTCACCAGATAGAAAAACCCCAAAATTACCTGTCCTCACAGGAGAATCAGATTGAAAGCCAGGCAGGCCCACCACCTGCTGGCTATGGAAACACCGGGCCACTGCCCATTCCTCCTCAGTCAGCCTGACGGAGCAGGGTGGGCCTCCTCCAGTGCCCGTGGCATGGGCATTTATTTTGGCCATCTTGTCCCGGACCAGGCTCCTAAGATCGTTGATCTTCTTTTGAATCCCATCTGGGGTCCTCGTCTCCCCCGCCGCATTGATCTGATCAGTAATTTTTTTTATGATCTCCTTCCTCCTGGGTGGTGTTCCGGCTCTCAGGGCCATGCAAATAACGCCCGTAACGGGTGATGGCCCTAGCAAGTATCTGCTTTTCTGTGTTGGAAAAATTAAGCTTCCTGCGCTTCGGTATCATAACACCCAACACTCAGCACCAACAAAAAACAAACACAACAAACAAACACAAATACTCACACAACAAACAAACACAAAAATCAAACCACACAAGCAGACAGCTAATACAAATTCAAAAACAAACACCAAAAAAACAAACAGAAAATACACTCAGAAAAAAAACAATCAGAAAAAAACAAACAGAAAATACACTTAGAAAAAAAACACAGCTACTACACTCTACTACTCCTCCAAATCTTTTAACTAACACTAAACTCACCAACACACACCAACAGACAACAGAGCAGAAGCAACTTGCTCTAGGAAAGGGGAACACAGGGATGTACTTTTGCAAGGGAAGTGTGTTTGTCTGGGGCTATTTATACACAGGGCGATTCTCAAACTAAGTACGCTTGGCCTTTTACCTATCTCACTGATTGCGCCGAGCCGAGTTCTGCACATGCCCAGTGAGGTGCAGATTTGTGCGCGCATGCGCAGTACGGCCGGCCCTTCATTTGCATGGGGTCACGGCTCATTACAATGGAGCACGCCCACTTCCTTCCCACTTGAAATAACCCCGCCTTACGCCTCGGGATTTAAGTTACGCTTGCGCAATTTTGGGCGCAAATGCACTGTGGATACGGCACTTACGACACAAAATTAGGGCGCCGTAACTTAAATGACATACGTTTGGAGTAACTAAATTGCTGCTTTGGGTTACTACAATTTTTGCCTGACTATGGTTGCTTATACCATCTTCCATTGCAAGGGCAACCTCATTGAAAGAACCTTCCTAGTTTAAGAAAGCTGAAGGGTTGGTGGTAAAGCAATTTTTGTTTTAAACAGACATTTAAAAAAAAATGCAGTGTATACATGCTTACATATTTACTCTGTGGTTAATACTATTGGATTGTGTTTGTGTTTATATACAGCACCATTGACTACACAATTTAAGTTTAATTAGGCAGCCTATACTATGAAAACTTCTGGGTTACTGCATTACATTTTTCTATTTTTTTTATACAATCTATAGAGGCAAAGTACTGCCATATATCTTAACTCTCTGGTGTATATTTTGAAGTAGAAATTTATAAGCCGATGAACTTGAATGTCATTCTGCTTCCCAATTCTCCGAATGCATGCAAGTATGATACACTAATAAATGACCCGTTGCAAACTTTAAAGCATGTGAGGCTTTAGTTAAAAATTGATTAGTCCTGGGCAAGACATGTTATAACATTTTGAACTGATTTATAGTCAATAACACCATGCTTCACTTTCTGTTTACAGACCTTAAATGTGGCCATGAAGTTGTCAAGTTTGTAAAGTAATCTCCTAGAACCATAGGTATAAATTTCAGTGCTGCAATATCCTTGGATGTGCTTTATCTCATCGTAGCTGGACAATTCAGGTCACTACTGCACAGGGTATATTGACCAGAATTTCATAAAAAATAAAAAGTATAAAGCATTTTTAATGAACATTATATATACTGTTACATAATTTAACAATAATGTATGTTCATATGTCTATAAATGTATTTGAATATGAATATATGAATGTATGAATAGTAGAAAAAAAAAACAAATCCAAACATATAGTTTCACTTAAAGAGGATTTCCATTTTACTCCATTACTAGGTAGGAACACAGCAACATGACAATCAGAAAAGTATATTTTCTCCAAAATTCATTACACACTTGTACTGTAACATCCTAGTGTTGGTGGCATCTAACTGTACCTCTCACTCACTTACATGTGCTTCACTTTCATAGTTACATAGTTGTCGAGATTTTATGTCAGTATTACATTGTATATCCCTGCATGTTGTGGTCATTCTGGTACCTACGTTTTTTTTTTTAATTACCACTGCTCCCTGCTGAAGCCACTGAAAGAGAAATCCACATCCTTACCGCTCTTGCAGTAAAAAAAACTCTATAGGCAGTTTAAGGTTAAACCGTTTTTCTTCTAATTTTAGCGAATGGCCGCGTATCTTTTTAATTCTCTTCTGGGAAAACATTTTATCCCTATTGTGGGGTCACCAGTATGGTATTTGTACATTGAAATTATATCCACTCTGAAGTGTCTCTTCTCCAGAGAGAATACGTTCAGTGCTTGTAATCTTTCCTCCAGTCCCTTTATTAGCTTTGTTGCCCTTCTCTGGACTCTCTCCAGTTCCAGAACATCCTTCCTAAGGACTGATGCCCAGAACTTTCATCCTAGATTCCCCCAGAGGTTCTCCCCCTAGTGAGTATATAGCATTCATATTTTTGCCATCCAAATGCATTATTTTACATTTTACATTTTATATTAAACCTCATTTTCCATGTAGTTGCCCGCCACATTAATTTGTTCAAATCTTCTTGCAAGGTTTCCACATCCTTAAAGCGGAGGTTCACCCTAAAACAATTATATACCATTCCATCCAGCATACTGCCGACATGTACAGTATGCTGTTTTTTTTTTTTCCGCTGTACATACCGTTTAATCGTTCTTTTTCTTTTCAGACTACCGCGGGGAATAGGCGTTCCTATGAAGAGGCATAGATGATTGACGTGCGGCTAAGGCGTGTCACGCGTTCCGAAAAAAGCCAAACTGAGACTCGGCTATATACGGCGTCTGCGCAGTCAGCTCCTAGTCTGTGCGCAGGCACCGTATAGCGCCGTATAGAGCCGAGTCCCAGTCCGGCTATTTTCAGAATGCGTGACGCGCCTTAGCCGCACGTCAATCATCTACGCCTCTTCATAGGAACGCCTATTCCCCGCGGGAGTCTGAAAAGAAAAAGAACGATTAAGCGGTATGTACAGCGAAAAAAAAAAAACAGCATGCTGTACATGTCGGCAGTATGCTGGATGGAATGGTATATAATTGTTTTAGAGTGAACCTCCGCTTTAAGAGAAATTATTGCCCTGCTTAGCTTAGCATTGTCTGCAAATACTGAGATTAAGCTGTTTATCCCATCCTCCAGGTTGTTTATGAATAAATTTAATAGGATTGGTCCCAGGACAGAACCCTGGGGGACCCCATTTTCCACACTGGACCATTACGAGTACTCCCCATTTATCACCACCCTCTGCACTCACCCCTGTAGTCAGTTTTCAATCCATGTACTCACCCTTTATTCCATGCCGACAGACCTTAGTTTGTACAGTAAATGTTTATGGGGAGAAGGTAAAGGGGCGCGTATACTGGGCCAGATTCAGGTAGATCCGCGCAATATTTGCGTAGGCAAAGGGCAACGATTTTTGCTCTGCGCCCACGCAAATATTTTGATATGCCCGCGATTCACGGAGCAGTAGCTCCGTAAATTGCGCGGGCGCTATGCTAAATAGCCCGGCGTAACGGCGCCTAATGTAAATGATCCCGCCGGGGGCGGGAATCATTTAAATTAGGCGCGCTCCCGCGCCGAGCGAACAGTGCATGCTCCATCGGGAAACTTTCCCGATGTGCATTGCGGCAAATGACGTCGCAAGGACGTCATTTGCTTCTAAGTGAACGTGAATGGCGTCCAACGCCATTCACGAATCACTTACGTAAACGATGTGAAATTTAAATTTCACGAGCGGGAAGGGCGGCTATACTTTAGCATTGGCTGCCCCTGCTATAGCAGGAGCAACCTTGCGCTAAAGTCGCCGTACGGAAACTCCGTACCTTGCGTGCGCAGGGCCCGCGCAACTTTTGTGAATCGGTGGTAGTATGCAATTTGCATACTATACGCCGATCACAATGGCCGCGCCCCCTAGCGGACAACGCAAGAATGCAGCCTGAGATATGAAGGCATAAGGAGGCTTATGCCTGTCATATCCTAGGCTGTAGTCCGCGTAGTGATGTTCCTGAATCAGGGGCATTCACTACGCGGGAGCAAAACAGCTATTGCGCTGCGCAACCTATGGTTGCGCGGGCGCAATAGCTTCTTGAATCTGGCCCACTATCTTTAACCAGAGTTTCACAGTTTATGGGGAACCGTATAAAATGCCTTTGCAAAATCCAGATACACCACGTCTACGGGCCTTCCTTTCAGCTCCTCATAGTAGGTTAAAAGGTTGGTTTGGCAAGACATATTCTTCATGAATCCATGATGATTACTGCTAATGATACCATTTTCAATAACCAAAATCTTGTATCTAGTCCCTTATCATCCCCTCCAAGAGCTTGCATACTATTGATGTTAGGCTAACTGGTCTGTAATTCCAAGGGATGTATCTTGGCCCTTTTTTAAATATTGGTGCTACATTTGGCTTTTCTCCAATCTGCTGGTACCATTCCAGTCAGTAGACTTTTTGTAAAAATTTAGGAACAATGATCTAGAAATTACTTGACTGAGTTCCTTAAGGACGCTCGGGTGCAAGCCATCTGGTCCCGGTGACTTAATAATGTTTTTTTAAGTCTATTTTTAATTCTATCCTCTGTTAGTCATGAGAGTGCTTCCTGTGATGTGTGATGAGGATAAATATTTTCGCTTGTGAAGACTGAGGAGAAGAATAAAGTCAATACCTTCGCCATCTCTCCATCCTTAGGAACCAGATTAAATTCATCATTCTTTATGCATTCTTTGTAAAGTTAAAATGCTGATGATGATCAGCCTTGTATTTTTTGAAGGCCTTCTCCTTTGCTTTAATATGCATTTTTATGTTGGAGTTAAGCCACCCAGGACTTTTGTTAGCTCTTTTAAATGTATTTCCCATTAAGATGCACTGGCTAATACCCTTATCTTCTTCTTCTAGCAAGGATCGTAGTTTAGAGAAGTTGGCTCTTTTAAAATTCAGTGTCTTTGTATTCCCCTTATGTTTCCTATTTGTGTGATTTATACTGAAACTAATTGACCTATGATCGTTGTTTCCTAAATTGCCCCATATTTCCACATCCGTGATCAGGTCTACATTGTCATCATATCTGTGAATGATCTAATTTATGTACAGCAATAAATATTTTTCTACTTTACTTTTTCGTGTGGTTGTTGCCTAAAAAGTCCCAATCAAGGGGGGTTTTCTTTTTTCATATACAACAGGGATGCGGCAACAACACACTGCTCTGATATGGTGAAATCCCATTTCTATAGGATTTCAGTAGGTTTAATTTGTTTCTTGTTGATGCATTTCCTTCTGACCCATGAAATTGTCATTTAGGAAATGGTGAGCTTTAGATGAATGTGCGATTCCTTCCGCCCAGGCTGGATAATTAAAGTCCCCCATTATAATGACACTTTCCATCCTTGCCGCTAATCCAAACTGTATAAGTAGGTCCACCTACCCCTCCTCCCTCTGGTTAGGGGGCCTGTAGCATACTCCCAGTTTTACTTTCCCCTTAGTTTTCTCCCTTTGTAGCTCTACTCATAAGGATTCCACCTCCTTCCTTTCTCCATTAGTGATGTCTTCCCTCACGTTCACCTGTACATATTTTTTTGAAAAAAGTTAGATTGTTTTTTCCTAACCTATTAATTTCTACTGTCAAATGACAGTAAACAAAAAAATGAAATTAAAATGACTGAAAAGTCAAAACAGTTCAATGTATACTGTAGCAGCGCTTGGTAATCAAAACGTGAGTTCTGAATAAAGTTCTATATTGACATAGGTATCAAATAATGGTGCAGATGAACATCAGCCGTAAACAGTGTCTTCCTTAATATGTGCTCCTTATCACCATGGGACGCCCTCAGACGAAGTCAGCCAATGACAAAACGCGTCAGGGCGTGGCCAACATCGGATGATCTAGAGACTGTACACCCTGAGGATCAGGAACAGAGGAGTGAGCCTGAGCGCCCAAATCTGCCTCATCCAGGAAGGGGAACAGGCACAGTACTTTTACATGCTTATTTTCTTTGTATTGTGGTACGCAATAAACTTTAAAAACGGTACTACACTATCCAAGTTTATTCCTTTATATGTACACGAGCAAGATACATACAAGCAGAGTGGTGGAGTGTGCAAGACTGATGACAGAGGCTGTTGTGTATCCCATGCTGTTTTTTATTCCTGGTCTGGTGAGTGCATCCCCATAAGGGGATAGTATCCCCCCACGTGGTGAATCATAGCCCCCATGGTGATAAGGAGCACATATTAAGGAAGACACTGTTTACGGCTGATGTTCATCTGCACCATTATTTGATACCTATGTCAATATAGAACTTTATTCAGAACTGGGGGGAAGGGGGGGTGGGAGGAGGAAGACAGAAGGGGGTGGGGGGAGGAGGGGGCTGGGGGGAGGGAGTAAGGGGGTATACAGTATGTGTATACAAGTCTCATCTGCTCAACACTCTGGCATTAATAAAAATGGTTAGAGGAAAGCATTCCCAAAGGCATGTATATATCTAGAATAGCTACAGGACATTTATTTGCTGCTGTAATTTATCAGCCTCCAGGATTACTGTCAACTTCCTTGATGAATTCTTGCCTGGTTACCCTACTTTCTTCTGAAATAACCACAATCATTCTCGGTGACCTTATCTTTTAACCTAGCACACACACTTCTATTCACTCTGAGGGCAACAAACTTGACCTTGTATTCTCTCGCCTCTGCAGTCCTAGCAACCTCTCTAAAACCTCTTTTCCTCTCTCTGATCACAACCTTACCAATTTCATGCTATCCTTGTTTTCAGCTACCTATCCCTCCAATCAGCAAACAGTTACCTTTAGAATCCTTCACCCGTTTAATTCTTTTCTCTATTCAGTTACAGACTACCTCTGTGACAAAGTCACACCTTTATTATGACCTGCACAGGCCACTTCTGTCTAAAATAGCTCATTCTCATGCTTCCAAGATGTGCTTGTTCCCCTCACCACACACATAATTAGGCTCTGACCGCTACAACCCCGGCAAACTAATGCCGCTAAAAGTGTGACCTGTACAGCCCTCCAGCCTGACCTACATCTGAACCCACAGTAATTACCCAGACTCACTTAAAGGAGAAGTCCAGCCTGAGCTTTTTAGGCTGGACTTCTCCTCTGGGTCACAGGAGTGCAATTCGTTTGGCACTCCTGTGACCCGTTTTCAGGGAGACCTGTCTGAAGTACGCTTTACGCTGACATCACAGCCGACTTCCAAGTCTGCATCCGCCAGCTGCCCTGATTGATGGCAGTCTCAGCGACTCGCTGAGGCGGCCACTCTCCGCCCCTCCACTGCTTGGCGCTCCAATGAGCGCTGAGAAGTAGAGCAGAAGCGATGCTGACTGACGGTCAGCATTCCTCTGCTCGGGGAGGAGTGAGAACCGAGCCATCGGCAGTGTTCGGTGGCTCGGTTCTCAGTGCAGAGATGCCAGGGGACAGATGCAGCATCAATCTGATGCTGCATCCACCGAGGTAAGTATAATTATCAAAAAAAAAAACAGACTTCTCTTTTAAACTACTATGAGTCAGCTAAATTTTCTTACCAACTTTCTATATCAGTTTTGCTGGAGCCATTCCTGTATTTGTAAGTTGTTTGTCACAGATAAGGTGCAATGCAATGTGACAATGTGGATTACCTGTCAATGAAAAACCCATAGTTGGGTAACTTTCACTGATAATTACTTTTTTGGGGTCAAGTGCTGTGCTGATGCATGCAAAGGACTCAGAATGTTGTAATTCTTCCTCACTAGCCTTATCAGAATTTTCTATAGTAGAAGTTGTAGGTGTACTATCTTCCTCTTATACCTCACTCCTCCTCCACATAAAACAGCACATTGACCTGAGCCATTTTGTTTTTAAAACAACTAATAAAAAATACAGTGGTATACTTCTGTAAATCAACCACACTATCACTAATATCAACAACTTTGGAATTATTGCCCAAGTCTGGTTCTCAGTGCCAAACCTACTCTGTATTGTTGTTCAGTGCAAAAGTCACTCTGCGGTACAAAAATGTCAATACAGTTGAAAAGCTGAAATAATCTGGAAGTCACTAGGACACTGGGCACAGTTTGATGTGGAGTTAACCAGGGCACAGAGCACAGAACAATCGGGGTGTCACCAGGGCACAGTACAATGTGGAGGTCACCAGGGCACAGTACAATCTGGAGAAGGCTGCCACAAACAGAAGATCTCATTTCTTGATACAGCCACATGCTCTGGCTCTCTGCTCCTGTTCCTCTCTTCCCGACATTCTGAATCACCACACAGAAACTCACTTCTTGATCCAGCCATGTGCTTCAGTGGTTCTAAAACCCCTTCATCCTTGTACTCCAAGAAATTCTCCTCATGGTCTAACCATGTGCTCAAGTGGCTATCTGCCCCCCACCCTGCTTCACTTCACTTCACCCTGATCCCTCCTCCAGATCCAGATCTCTGCCCCCTGCAGATCTCACCTCTCGATCCAGCCATTAGTCCCTCATGCCATGTGCTCTGGTGTCTCTCACCTCCCAATCCAGCTATCAGCAATCTGCCGTGGTCTTATAGCTGTGGTAATGCACAGTGTGGTGGGGGGAGCCGCTGGCCTAGGAGTACAATCAAATCTCTGGACAGCGCTGCCATACCACACATCAGTCACCTCCTTCAGCTCAAAACAAAACAGTCACCTCCTTGAGCTCCCCTGTTCTACACTGCTTCTGGCTCTGCCCCCAGACTTATCAGCAGAAACTACACAGGAACTATTAAGTAATAATACGCGCTGACAGTACTGACTGTAAGTGTGCATTGTAAACAGCACTTTCAAAACTTTTTGGCAGGTATTCATTTGCCATTATGTTGAATTGCGGCAGAACCCAGGTTGAAAAAAACACCATCCTAGATGTTTGGAACAACCTACCTGGCAAATGTCTGTGTGCAAGTGTAACTGGTAGAATTATTGCTGTTTTGCAGGTAAAGGGTAGATACATAAAATATTTATCAGATTTGTTTCTGTTTACGTACTTTGTAGGTAATTCAAAATGATTGCATTACTTTTTAAAGCATCCTCTCGAATGCCTAAAACCTTTGCACTGCACTATATACTGTATGTCAACTGTGTATTTTTATTTTTGTTTGGAGTACACATTACCAATTTCTTCTTTTAAAATGTAATTATATAATTAATATAATTATATATTGAAAATTGTTTTTAGAAACATGATTTTAGCAGGTATCTGCTTACATACGGAAAATTATCATGCAGTATTGCTGGCATTAGTAGTATTTGCATACCAAAAGACATTTGCATGCAACTGATTAATCAGGTCCAAACTGGGAAGATAACCGATGCAATACTCTTAATGCACTTGTACATGTACCCCAAGTCTGTCTCAATATCTGAAAATATTTCATTATTGTATACATTAGACATGTGCATTCGTTTTCGTCCGAATGTATTTTCGTCCAAATTTCAGGTATTTTCGTTATCGTTTTAACAAACTAAAACGAATGCACAGAATACGAAAACCGAAAGATCCGACATAAACAAATGCTTTATTTTCATTTTCGTTGCAACAGTTCGATATAGATAGGAGATTCGACATGACGCTGACAATAACAATCTGTGTCTATCGAACCTGTGGTCGAACGTGCCTAGCCTTAACTCTATTAGTCCAAGATTATTCAACATAGAGAGGAAAGATTCGACATAGAAAGAAAAAATTTGACATGATAGCGAGAAAAGATTTGACATAGAGAGAAAATATCACTGCTGGAATTGGGTGGGGAAGTAAAATTAAAATAATGATGATTATGAATGTTTTTGGCTGGTTGTTACCAAAGAGGAGGAGCAATAAAATAGCTAGAACTAACTTGACAATTCAACATGAACAACAAAGATTCTACAAAGCATCAAAAAATATACAAACGTTGAATCTGTCAATGAAGGCTTATGGTGTCTGTCGAAATTTCTAAAAAGATTTGACGAAGCAGCTAAACTGTACGAAGCTGCAATCATACATTTCCGGTCAAATGCTCGGCCCATAGGCTATAAAAAAATTCTAATGTTGGTTGACTAGTAATAATAATTAATAAATATAATAATTTCTAGTCATACAACATTAGAATTCTACTATAGCTAGCTTGTAGGCGGAACATTCGACCGGAAATGTACGATGTACAAGCCTTCAATGACAGATTCGACCTTAATTCATTCAGATTTTCGGACTAATGCAATTTCTAACGAAAAACGAAAGAAATAAAAACGAATTTCGGGAGTAACTATATAAATATTTTTTTCGGACGAAAACGTAATTCCGAAACAAAATATTTCAGTGTGCACATGTCTAGTATACATTACTTTGTACAGGTATTTCTTAATTGCCATAAGTTAATTGGGGTTTAGGTGTTTCAAGCAAACCAATAATCAATTGGCCAGTTTTAAAAGTAATCAATAAAAATAATAATAAACAAAAAGTTCGGAGGATTCACAGGTATTTGAAAGAACATAAACCAAGGCTTTACTCACTGAGATTTAAGTGAGTCAAACTGCCCCAGATCTTCTTAAGCAGGGGTTGGCCAAACTTCAAAGAAGTTCAGATGCTGAACTCAAAGTTAGCTGAGTTTGTCAAATTTAAAATGCCCATTTTTTTTGGACTAATGTAAATGTAATTTTATATCAATTTAAACTGATAAATTTTTTTCTTTGTAAATGTAATTTCTGCTGTAGCACCTCTACTGAAATAATGACATTGACAATGACATTTTTTTTATCTGGTATGGATTTTAACCACTTAAGCCCCAGGCCAAATACCAGGCCACTTTTTACGATTCGGCACTGCATCGCTTTACCTGACAATTGCGAGGTCGTGCGATGTGGCTCCCAAACAAAATGACATCCTTTTTCCAAATAGAGCTTTCTTTTAGTGGTATATGATCACTTCTGCGGTTTTAATTTTTTGCGCTATAAACAAAAATATAGTGACAATTTTAAAAAAAAATCTATATTTTTTAATTTTTGCTATAATAAATATCCCCAAGAAACATATAAAATAAAAAAAAACACTGGTAGGGGGCGCTGAAGGGGTTAAGTGTGACCTATTCTGTTAAGGGCGTGGCTTGCCGTGACACGTCACTGATCGCTGTTCCCGATAAAGGGAACAGGTGATCAGTGACATGTCACTAGGAAGAATAGGGAGATGTTTTGTTTACACTGACATCTTCTCGTTCTTCAGCTCTGTGATCAAACATTCTACTAAACATCAGGGGCTGGGTTTCGGGCTCAATCGCTATTGCCCAAAAAATCTGCCACTGTGCCAGATATTCCAATTATACAGATTTGGGTGCAGGTAAGAAAAAAAAAGTAGTAGTTTAGCAGTGTGTTTTTTCCTTTAAAATATACATCTTAAAACTCCTGTATGCGCCAAAACATTACTGGTTATCTTTACAGCTACAAGCAATGGTAAACCCCCCCCCCAAAAAAACAAAAAAATATATATATTTAATTCTTCCAACAACCTTCTGCTAAAGCGGTTTCGATAACAATTACGTTTTAAAGTTCTGGTTTGAATAAATTTTGACCCTACTTCACTTTATGAAATAACACACAGTGTTTTTTATGTATTAACCTCAAATAAGGACAGAGGAAAAAAGCTTTAGATGCTCAACTATATTTTCTAACACCAAAGAGATTCCTCAGACATTCAGAAAGGTTTTGCATAGCACATGCTGCTCTGATGATAAATCTTGTTATTTTTTCCAGGGCCAAACATCAAATCCATCATTGAAAAATGTGACATACAACAATTGCATTTTGAATGAACTTAGAAGAGCTAAGAACTTGCCATTTGAAATTCATTTTTTATTTAGCTCAACATTTAATGTAGTACACTTATGCACTTCATTGGAATTATCAGGTCAAGGGATTGAATGCAATTTCATTTCTTGCTCATCTTTACATCTGTTGTGAATGACTGAGGATTTCAGATATGCACTGTAGCAGTAACAGTGTAAGCCATATTTTCTTGTTCGAATTATTTTTTTGAAGGATTCTTATGCCATATTTTAAACATGACTGAAGTTTATTTTGCTCAATATTTTTTTGTACAGTAGGTTTCTCATCAGATGTTAATCTGATTGCCACTTGGACTGAAAATGTAACTTCTTTAAAAAATATATATATAAAAATAATAATATGGCCAACTGCTACACTGCATTATTTGCTAGTATAACAAGTAAGTATCATGGTAGTACTGATACATTTGTAAATTCCGTGATATAGGCCTTGGGGTGTAGTTCTTGATGTATTTTAGCACATCACTGAGAGACCACAGACATTTTAAAGCAGGCTTTTTCAGCATATAAAAAGAGCGTTAAGTTGGCTATGCATGGCTCAGTATCAGGCGATTCCTGCTAATTGGCTGAAATTCAAACTATGGATGGTCCTGGTGGTCATGGGGCAGTGGACTGTGTCAGTAGAGAAGTGGATGGTGTCAATTGTTTTTTTTTTTTTTATGTATTTTATTTTACAATTAATTTTTTTTTTTCATTTTTTTCACAATGCTTTTTGTGAGGGAAGGGGTTGGGACTGTGGACAGTGTTCTGTAGGGCGGGCGGGGGGGTGATGTTAGTAGTTAGGGCTGGAGAAGAAGGACATTGGGGGATGATCGGTGTGGCAGAGGGACAGTTGCGAGCACCGTTCTTCCTGTAGGGCATTTCAGCTGACAACTCCTTTCTCTATCTGCAAAGTAGAGAGTGTCCTGACCCTCCTGCTCGCCCCCTCAAGAGGCTTTCTCCACACCAGGGAGAAAGCCTTTGCATTACTGTGTGTAGTTACAGACAGAAGAACAGGAAGTGAGGATTTCTCAGAAGAAATAAGGACATTTAAAAGCAAAATCAAAGGATGAGGTAAGTGAAGGAGGACTGCAAGGTAAAAGAAGCTATTTTGGGGAAACATTCTTTACCTTTACAACCCCTTTAATTCCTTTTTAAATATGAGCACCACATTGGCCCAAGCCAATCCAGTGGTACTATTCCCATCATTAATGAGTGCCTAAAAATTAGAAAAAATGGCTTTTAAATTACAGAGCTCAATTCTTTTAGGATCCATGGGTGGATGCCCTCTGGTCCAGGTGCTTTATCCACCTTTTTTCTGTCTAAATATTTGTAGACCTTATCACTTTTGAGCCATCGTGGATCATTTGGGGCTGTGTCACTACCACCCCCATTATGGATATAAACTCCCCCATGTTCATTTGTATACACAGAGCTGAAGAAAATATTTAGCCTTCTCTTTGTCCCCAATCACTCACTCAGATTGTTTTGTAAAGGGCCTACATGCTCAGACCTGACCTTTTTGCTATTAATATATTTAAATAATTTTTGGGGGTTGTCCTACTATATTTTGCAATCTGTGTTTTGTTTTACATTTTTGCATCCTTGATTTCCTTTTTTACCTATTCTGCTAAATTTTTGTAACATTTAAAAGATGATAGCGCTCCTTAATTTTTATATTTTTTAAAGGCTCTTTTTTAATATTTATAGCCATTTTAACTCTGGCCGTGAGCCACATAGGTTTTATTTTTAGCCTTTTAAACGTATTGTCCTTGGGAATATACTTTGCAGTGAGTTTACATACAGTCACTTTGAAGAATTCCCATTTCTGTTCTGTGTCCATTGGCTAGAAATCTCTATGGTTAATCATTGTCTTTGCACCATTGGAAAATAATCTTTCAATCGTTGTGCCAGAGCAAACATCTGCAAGTTAGAGAAAACATTGCCTGATCTGTAGTAACAATGGTCAGATCTCTAAACCCACTACCAGTCATACTTACATATTGTATAATCCTTGATGCTGCAGGTGACTATACTGTGTATCATCCCATTACATTATTTTTAACTATGTGCAAAGGTCCCCCTCACAAGTTAGTTAGGCCCGATGGCCCCTCCCAGGGTGGCCAGTGGGGCTTTTGGGTGGCAGCTTACAATCTCTGTTGCCATTTTTCATCTTTTGTTCAGCACCAGTGGCGGCCGCTCTATTAGGGGCACAGGGGTGCCACCCCCCTAATTCAATGAATTTCAATGGCTTTTTTTTCTTTTTATAAGAACATGATTAGAGCCTGAGGCGCAACCCAGGGCGTCCTGAGCTCACCCAGTTGTGTGGCATTAGCAATTTTTTTTAGCTAATGTCTTCCTGCTTCCCCTCCCAGCCAATCAGAAAGCGGGTCCTGAGGCCTGATTGGCCAGGGCGTCTTAGGACTCCCTGGCCAATTGGGTCTCAGGACCCACTTCCTGTTTGTTTGGGAGGAGAAGCAACAGCCTGGCTCTTCCCTCAGCAAGCTGCAGCAGGTGAAGGGGCAGAGGGACAGCTTCCAGGAGTCCTACCCCTGATCCAGCACCCCCTCCTAAGGTTAAGGAAATGGATGGATGCCTTCCCTTCCAACCCATCTGGGTTGGGGGGCTGCTAGTGCAAGTGAGGGGGACAGGGACAGCTTCCAGGAGCCCAAACCACCTCCGATCATGGCCCGCCTTCCTGTCTGTCTCCCGCTGGGGGGTGGCGGTTGTATGAGTGAGGGGGCAGGTTTGTTTGCCACCCCCCCAACCAAATATTGAGCACCAGCCGCCACTGTTCACCAATATTATCTTTGACATAATGCATATCGGTTGGGGCTTTTTCTTAAAGCGGGGGTTCACCCCAAAAAAAATAATTAACATGATATTCAGCAGAGTTGTCTGAATGACAATCGGCTGTTTTTTTATTTCCAGTGCAGCACATACTGTATTTTCACCGCTGCTTCCGGGTATGTAATCTGCGGGACTGGTCGTTCCTAAGTGATTGACATCCTTCTGACCGGCGCATACAGCGCGTCACTAGTTGCCGAAAGAAGCCGGACTGCGAGTCGGCTCTATACGGCGCCTGCGCACCGACGTTTGGCTTCTTTCGGCAACTAGTGATGCGCTGTATGCACCGGTCGGAAGGATGTCAATCACTTAGGAACGCCCAGTCCCGCAGATTACATACCCGAGAGGCAGTGAAAATACGGTATGTGCTGCACTGAAGAAAAAAAACAGCCGATTGTCAATTCTGACAACTCGGCTGAATGTCATGTTAAAAAAAAATTTTTTTGGGTGAACCCCCGCTTTAAGCATCAGCAAAGTTGCATATGACAGATATATGGTTCTGGTGCTAATTCATATAAATTCTAAACATATATTGCATATATGTCTGACAGTCATAAAATGGCATCTGCTGATCCGTGGGTGCAATGTTTTCTAGGTTCCTACAAAAAAAAAAAAAAATTAAACGCACATTTCTTTACCTGCAAAACAATTGTGCATTTGTTTCTTGTTTTTTAAAGGTGAACTTATCCTTTAAGGACCTTATTTTGAAAGAAAGGTTCCGTTTTGCATTTCTCTATGAATGGTGTTCCCAGAAAAAGTACATTTTGGATATTATACATTGGTTATTAATTTGAATTTCAATGTTCACTCTTTCTTTGAAGAGATAATACATTACATGGCAACCAGCAGGAAAGAAAAAAATATTTCGATATAATTTAGTAGCTATGTCTAATAAAGGTAAATACATTACCTTACTTCAGTTTTAATGCATCCTATATAATTTGATGGCAATGTAGAATATTTTGCATTTTTGAATTCCTCTGCCTGTACCAGGTAGCTTTAACTTGTGTTTATTCTCTACAATTTCTCTGATGCTATTTATATTGTTACTCTTTGGCGAACTCTACAGTGTTTTAGTTTCCACTTGCTCTAGTTAAGTAAACCAGTCTGCTTTGTACTTCTACACGTCTAACTCTTTGCTAAATCTTTGCGGTCATGCATAAAATGATCCAGCCCTCTGTGAAGGCTGAGTACCAAAGAACGTTCTGTTCTCTACCTCTGCACTTAACTTACTTTTAACAGTATGATTAGGATATGAAGAAAATGCATTGCAAGACATTTATGCAAAACGTCTTTCTGTTTGCATTTAATAATCTCTCTGCTTCTTTTATGTTACACAATCTTGAAACATATTTATTATTTGTACACATTCTGCATATTAAATTAGCTGCTATGAAAATGAACATATGTGTGCATGTTTAAAAAGTGCTTATTAACCCTTATAAGTTCCTTAATAATCCTAATAAGTTATCTCAGATCTAGCCCTACAGTTAAAAGAAGTGGATGGTCCTAGCAGGCCTAATAGATTAATGCTAACATTTGTGCACACAAAATGCACATGGAATCCTCTGATTTGAGGTGCAATTGTGCAAACGAATGTTCACTATTGTGTTTGTTACAGTTCTAGAGATGATTAAAGCTTTACAATATATATAATATACTTGCAAATGACTATCTTTACTTCTTATCACAATGTGGGAAGACATCATTTAGAAGATATAACTGACAGGAAATGAACAACCAATCTTGATAATGACTTTGTAATGACTTTGTAATATTATGTAATATTATGTTTTCTCAGTAAGAACTTGTATACCTTTTAATTAAAGCCATGGTTTCTTTCCATTCTGTTTAAAATGATGTTGACTCTTTTAGGGTTTTTGTAGTTAACATTCAACTAATTAATAAAAAATAAAAAAATACAGTTATTGGCACATGTACATTTTTTTTCTTTTAATCTTTTTCATTATTAGGTAACTGTGCTGCTGGTATATACATTGGCCCCGATTCACATACAACGGCGCCTACTTATGCGGGCGTAGCCTATCTAATATACGGTACACCGACGCAGCGCAGAGAGGCAAGGACAGTATTCACAAAGCACTTGCCTCCAAATCTACGCTGGGTTTCTTAGTCGTAACTCGTCATAAGTGGAAGTGGGCGTGAGCCATGAAAATGAGGCGTGACCTAATGTAAATGATGGATTGAGCGTCATAAAAATACGAATAACATACGATGCATGCGCCGTCCCGTGGATGCATCCCAGTGCGCTTGCGCAGAATCACGTCAGACCTACTCCCAAAGATACGACGGATCACTGCCTACGACGTGAACGTAACATACGCCCAGCCCTATTCACGTACTACCTAAACGACGTAAAATACGACAGCTCTGTTCCCTGGTCCATACCTTTGCATGAGTTGCGCCTCCTATATGGGGAATAACTTTACGCCGGACGCACGACTTACACAAACCGCGTATATTATGCGCCGGGCGCAACTACGTTCGTGAATCGGCGTATCTCCCTCATTTGCATATGTAGAAAATCTATGGGAGCGGAAAATGCGCCCAGCGTAAATATGCGCCCACGATACGACGGCGTAGGCAAGTTTTGGCGGTCGTTGGAAGCCTATTTTTAGGCGTATCTCAGATTGTGGGCACGGCGCACAGATACGACGGCGCATAGTTAGACTTACGCGGCGTGTCTCGAGATGTGAATTCTATACATCTGCAGATGTTGAACAGTCTCTCAATATATACATTTCTTAATTTCTTAAGATGTGGGTAGCAAAATTAGCTCTATTGAGAAAAGTAACCAGCACCTTCTTAAATGTAGTAAGACTTATTTTTTCTGGCCCAACTAGAGCTGTAATGATAATTTAGTTGAGTGATATGACTTATGTGCACATGGAAATTAACATCTGCTCCATTGCATACGTCTGCTTATTTATGCATTTAGCTATAACACACAATAACACACAATATTTTCTATATACTAAACAGGAAAATATATTATGGCCATTACAGTACACTTACAGTTCTGCTTCTTTTGCTAACAAAATATCAGTAATTAAATATTGTCTCATCAGATTTCAAAAGATTGATGCTTCCTAATAACTGTTGCTTTTAATGGTCAACAGCTGAAACAAACTGTTCTCTGACATTTAAATGGTTGTCAGAAACAGTCCTAAGGACAAGATCTAAAAACTGAGTGGGTGGTCAGGTGACATACTTACCTGTTAGTGACATTGATCAAGCACAGGAAGGCTTGAAGACACATACTGAGCTAAAAATAAAAAGCTGGAGAGTTACATGCAGCATAATAATCCCTAGGGAGCTTACGTAATGTCAGGTTTGGTATTGTTGCTTTTTATTTTGCAGATTTTGAGAAGGGGGGTTGAGGTTCAGGCAAATGTATGAAAAAATTTGCCAGACAAAATTTTAAAAGACTCATAATGTCCTGTTTGACCTTTCAGCTGTGATTTTACCAACCTGACCTTTCAATGGTAGGCTGGAATGGCAAATCAAGGGGACTTTGTTATGTGCTAGCCTGTTGCCGAGTGCTACTGTGTGGAAGAAGCTGCTTTCTTTATGAGCGGTAATAACACTCAAGTGAATGACAACACTGGGGTAGATTCAGGTACTGCTGCGCACTTCTTACGGAGGAGCAGCGTTACGTTTTTACGCTACGCCTCCGTAAATTACTTGCGCTACGCTTGATTCAGGAAGCAGTAGCTCCGTAATTTGCGGAGGCGCTCCGTAAAAATGGCCGGCGTAAGCGCGCGTAATTTAAATGATCCCGTAGGGGGCGTGGATCATTTAAATTAGGCGCATTCCCGCGCCGAACGTAGTGCGCATGCTCCGTCGGGAAACTTTCCCGATGTGCATTGCGGCAAATGACGTCGCAAGGACGTCATTTGCTTTAACGTGAACGTAAAGGGCGTCCAGCGCCATTCACGATTCACTTACGCAAACTACGTAATTTTCAAACATCGCGACGCGGGAACGACGGGTATACTTAGAATTGGCTGCCCCTGCTAATAGCAGGAGCAGCCTTACGTGGAACCCGACGAACGCAAACGACGTAAACTGCGTATGCAGGGTGCGCGTACGGTAGTGAATCGGCGTTAGTATGCAATTTGCATACTCTACGCTGACCACTACGGGAACGCCACCTAGCGGCCATCGTAAGAATGCAGCCTACGATACGACGGCATAAGAGCCTTATGCCAGTCATATCTTAGGCTGCAGTCGGCGTAACAAGCTTTCTGAATACAGAAAAGTCGTTACGCCAGCGCAACTAAGCAATTGCGCTGCGTAACTATGGTTACGCAGACGCAATTGCTTATTGAATCCACCCAACTGTGACTGAGGCTGTGATCCACAGATGGCCCACTCGCTTCCTGATTGGGCCAGAAATAAACACAGTGATCGTGTGATCCTTGCTTACTTTTGGTGCTAGGGGAGCCTTACAGAGGGCTGTTTTGTACTATGTAATGGGCTCCTGGCTGCCATTTTTGTGTGGTGCAAGTGTCTGATTTGCCACTGAGATCTTCTGAGTTTTGGGCAGCCATTAGGGTTATGGTGGGATTATCTAGGTAAGGACAGCCCACGTGCTGGATAGGGAAAATTGGCCTGGTGCAGGGAAAGGCACCTTACTGTGCATATATTTACTTGGGATTTACACTGCATTGTGGTACTGTTTACTATTTATTGTAAGAATACAGAAAGTCACAAGAAGCCATTGTCTAGCCTGGTCAGTTTGAATTACTATGATCCAATTAGTCCCACCAACAAGCCCCCCACATAAATAAGTGGTTTCCCAGTAGCCATTTGTCAATGCGTGTTGGAGCAGTGCAGTGAGAATCTGTGTAGAGAGAGTTAGTTGCTTTACTGTGCTGTATTGTGCTAAATTAATGTGGCAGTGTGGTGGGATACATATACTTGTTCAGACACCCAACAGTCCATTTTATGTTGTAAAACTACAATTTTAGTTGTGTCAGCAACAACTGTGGTTATTGTTTAACTGATGGGCACCCCCTGTAGTGTTTTGTTCACATTTATATTTTTTTTCTGTAGGTTAAAAAATTGGGTTGAGGTTAGTGTTTCAGAGTTTATTTTGTTGTGTGTGCTAAAGCACCACATGCTTGTCCCCCTATTGCTATAGTTTCCATTGAATTTAGGCAAGTCCCCTTATTAAAAAATGTCAGGCAGACCTAAAGTGAGAGGCTGAGGTTTCTGCAATTTGGAGGTAGCTCTCTAGAACAAGGCTATTGTCAGGCTTCACCATCTGGAGGAAGTTCCATTCTGCTTTTTATATCTTATAGTGGCCATGCAATACAACTATAGCAAGCACAAGTGGTAGTGAACTAGCTGACAAGGTCTTTCTCTTCTTCCTCCTCCCAGATGCAGAGCGTAATTTTCATCCCCCTCTTCAGCTATTCCACCATGACCCCAAAAACTTGTGGGCGGATTCTTCTGAGCCTCTGCAGGTTGGGTAACACTCACGCGGAGCGCACTCATCAATGACCAGGACCAGGCAGTGCTGAGCCTATTCTCATGCCACCAGTCCGGTGTACCTCTGTTATCTCATTCCCAGTAACAGCATGGGGTCCTGCCGAGCATCTAGCGTGGAACACATGCATGCTCACACTTAACTCTGTCCTTTCTGTATTCCATGACCAGGCCATAGATTTTGATAATAGTAGTCTGCTCCTGGCTCCCAAGGGAGATAGACTGCCCAATACCGGAGGACCTGTCATTTTACCAGACACCACGCCTAATGACTAGTTTCCTGTAGCTTGTTCATTCACTTAGTTACCCATAGCAACTAGACATGTGTACACTGATTTTTTTTGTTTCGGAATTTCGTTTTCGTCCGGAAAAAAAAAGTATTTAGTTACTCCCGAAATTCGTTTTTATTTATTGGATATTAAAGGGAACTCCGCCGTCAATTAAAAAAAAATGACGTGGGGTTCCCCCCAAATATCCATTCCAGACCCTTCAGGTCTGGTGTAGATTTTAAGGGGAACTCCACCCCAAATTAAAAAAAAATTGCATGGTGTTCCCCCAAAAATCTACACCAGACCCCTTATCCGAGCACGCAACCTGGCCGGCCGCAGAAAAGAGGGGGGTACGAGAGAGCGCCCCCCCCTCCTGAACCGTACCAGGCCACATGCTCTCAACATGGGGAGGATGTCCCCATGTTAATGGGGACAAGGGCCTTATTCCCACAACCCTTGCCCGGTGGTTGTGGGGGTCTGCGGGCGGGGGGCTTATCAGAATCTGGAAGACCCCTTTAACAAAGGGGACCCCCAGATCCTGTCCCCCCCCATTGTGAATTTGTAATGGGGTACATTGTACCCCTACCATTTCACTAAGGAAGTGTAAAGAATTGTAAAAAAAAAAACACACACACACACACCGTGGAAAAAAGTCCTTTATTAAAAAAATAAAATAAAAATCCAGCGGTGGTAATCCACTCTCGATCCCCGCTCCCATTTTTTTAGGATAAAAACTTGCATATTAGCTTTTAAAATTAGCACTTTAGATTTCAAACGTTGGAGTCCCATAGACTTTAACGGGGTTCTAAAGTTCACACAAACTTTTGGTTTGTTCGCAGGTTCTGGTGCGAACCGAACAGGGGGGTGTTTGGCTCATCCCTAATGACTAATAATAATAATAATTATATTTATTAATTATTATTACTAGTCAACCAACATTAGAATTCTTCTATAGCCTATGGGCGGAGCATTTCACCATAAATGTCCGCTTGCTGCGATCGTATGTTTTTAGCTACTTCGTCGAATCTTTTCTCTCTATGTCGAATCTTTTCTCTCTACGTCAAATCTTTTCTCTCTATGTCGACTCTTCTTCATGTCTCTATAATGTTGAATCTTTTCTCTCAATGTCGAATCTTTTCTCTTTATGTAGAATAATATTGGACTAATAGAGTTAAGGTTAGGCACATTCGACCGCAACGAAAACGAAAATAAAGCATTTGTTTATGTCGGATATTTCGGTTTTGGTTTTCTGTGCTTTCGTTATCATTTGTTAACCACTTAAGACCCGGACCATTACGCAGGTAAAGGACCTGGCCAGTTTTTGCGATTCGGCACTGCGTCGCTTTAACTGACAATTGCACGGTCGTGCGATGTGGCTCCCAAACAAAATTGGCGTCCTTTTTTCCCACAAATAGAGCTTTCTTTTGGTGGTATTTGATCACCTCTGCAGTTTTTATTTTTTGCGCTATAAACAAAAATAGAGCGACAATTTTGAAAAAAAACTATATTTTTTACTTTTTGCTATAATAAATACCCCCAAAAAAGATATATAAAAAAAAATGTTTTTCTCAGTTTAGGCCGATACGTATTCTTGTACATATTTTTGGTAAAAAAAATCGCAGTAAGCGTTTATCGATTGGTTTGTGCAAAATTTATAGCGTTTACAAAATATAGTTTTATTGCATTTTTATTAACAATTTTTTTTTTACTACTAATGGCGGCGATCAGCGTTTTTTTCATGACTGCGGCATTATGGCGGACACATCGGACAATTTTGACACATTTTTGGGACCATTGTCATTTTCACAGCAAAAAATGCTATAAAAATGCATTGTTTACTGTGAAAATGACAATTGCTGTTTGGGAGTTAACCACTAGGGGGTGCTGAAGGGGTTAAGTGTGACCTCATATGTGTTTCTAACTGTAGGGGGGTGGGGCTGGACGTGTGACGTCATTGATTGCCTTTCCCTATATCAGGGAACAGACGATCAATGACAGTGCCACTGTGAAGAACGAGGAAGGTGTGTTTACACACACCTCTCCCCGTTCTTCAGCTCCTGTGACCGATCGCAGGACTCCGGCGGCAATCGGGTCCGCGGATCCTGCGGCCGTGGTCACGGAGCTTTGGATCGGCTTAGCACTTAAAGAGGACGTACAGGTACGTGCTTGTGCCCAGCCGTGCCATTCTGCCGACATATATGTGCAGGAGGCGGTCCTTAAGTGATTAAAACGGTAACGAAAATACCTGAAATTCGGACGAAAATGCATTCGGACGAAAACTAAGGCACATGTCTAATAGCAACTACACTCCTCTTCCTGTCTTTCAGAGTTAACCTTCCATTGCAATGTTATTGCATGCCCTATAGTGCAATAACAGATCCAAGTTTTTTGGAATATGCCAGAGCCAGCCTACACCCTTTTCAATAACTTTAGACCAAGCTCATAACCATTAACATACAGTAACTATACTGTAGAAATGCACTATGATAATACACAATGAACAATTCCCTAATCCTAACTAACATGATGTGGTGGTCCAGATGTACCGCCATGAGGTAAGAGTCCATATAGGCATTGTCCATAACTTGGATGCTGTCCGTGAGTTCCTGTATCTTGACGTTTTCTTCCTCTCTCACGGCTTGGCAGGAGAACTTCACAGCACCATACGGCACTCTTCGATCTCAGTGGTCCTCCTCTTTAAATATCAAACCAAAAAGCCTGTGAACTAAGCTGACAATGATTAACCCTTTGCCCAGCCTGGGCCAGCTCCTGGAAGTGACTACATACATTCTAACCTGCATACAAACTAGCTTTAATTATTCAATGCAATCATTTAATAACAAGATCACTGACTTACTGCTTGCCCCCGGCTCCCGTGCGCATGCCCGGCGGGCGCGATCGCCGCCAGGCACACGCGATCGCTCGTTACAGAGCGGGGACTGGGAGCTGTGTGTGTAAACACACAGCTCCCAGTCCTGTCAGGGGGGGAAATGCTAATCCTCTGTTCATACAATGTATGAACAGATGATCAGTGATTTCCCCTAGTGAGGCCACCCCCCCACAGTAAGAACACACCCAGGGACATACTTAACCCCTTCCCCGCCCCCTAGTGTTAACCCCTTCCCTGCCAGTTGCATTTCTATAGTAATCCAATGCATTTTTATAGCACTGATCGCTATAAAAATGCCAATGGTCCCAAAAATGTGTCAAAAGTGTCCGAAGTGTCCGCCATAATGTCGCAGTACCGGAAAAAAAAACGCTGATTGCCGCTATTACTAGTAAAAAAAAAATATATTGATAAAAATGCCATAAAAAAATACCCCCTATTTTGTAAACGCTATAACTTTTGCGCAAACCAATCAATAAACGCTTATTGCGATTTTTTTTATGAAAAATATGTAGAAGAATACGTATCGGCCTAAACTGAGGAAAAAAATATTTGTTTTATATATTTTTGGGGGATATTTATTGTAGCAAAAAGTAAAAAATATTTTTTTTTTTAAATTGTCGCTCTATTTTTGTTTATAGCGCAAAAACTAAAAACCGCAGAGGTGATCAAATACCAGCAAAAGAAAGCTCTATTTGTGGGAAAAAAAGGACTCCAATTTTGTTTGGGAGCCACGTCGCACGTCCGCGCAATTGTCAGTTAAAGCGACGCAGTGCCGAATCGCAAAAAGTAGTCTTTGACCAGCAATATGGTCCGGGGGTTAAGTGGTTAACTAAACGCTTATAAATGCAAACGCGCTAAAACGCAACGAAATTCGCGGCAAAACGGGCGTTTTTAAACGCTGGTTTTAAAAAAACGTGTGTTTAGCAGAGTTTGCACCGGCTTTCCGTGTGCATGGGGCCTAAAATGCATTATTTCAGAGAGACAATAGGCACAGATATTTTGGAATGCTGCAGCAGTAACATATCCCAAAAAACAGGAGAAACATTATGAGTGGCATCTTTACCATGCCTTGCCTTTACCATGCCTAATTATTGAAATAGGTCGGAAACTTTAAGATGCAATGCAGGATTGACCCTACTGAAGAAATTTCAAATTTACCAGCTGAAGCCCAGCTGTGGACAAATTAATTGTGTCATATTTACAGTACCAGAGCATTGGATTAGGGCAGCAAGCAGCAAGGCTGTGGAAGCGAGCCAATACCACCATGTAAATGTGAGCTCATCTGTCTGAAAATTTAAGTTCAACCATAAAATTTATTTTTAACCAATAATGATCTGAAAAACACAACAAGCCAGTTTAAATTTCATTGAAATATTGTGGGGGATTTAAATTGGACAGTTAATCAGGGGCGTAACTAGAAATCACAGGGCCCCATAGCAAAATGTTGTATGGGGCCCCCCAGAGCCGCCCTAGTGTCAATGCAGCGTGACCTGTGCCCCATACAGCGTGACCTGTGCCCCATACACCGTGACCTGTGCCCCATGCAGCGTGACCTGTGCCCCATACAGCGTGACCTGTGCCCCATACAGCGTGACCTGTGCCCCATACAGCGTGACCTGTGTCTAGGGATAAGCCGAACATACCCACGTTCGGTTCGCACCAGAACGTTCGAACAGACCGATCGTTTGCGCGAACATTTAGAACCCCATTGAAGTCTATGGGACTCGAACGTTCGAATTCAAAAGTGCTAATTTTAAAGCCCAATATTCAAGTTATTGTTGGAAAACGTCTTTGAGAACCCGGGTCTTGCCCCAGGGAACATGTATCAATGGAAAAAAAAGTTTTAAAAACTGTATTTTTTTCTTGAGCATCGATTTTAATAATGCTCTAAGTGAAAAAAAAAAAATCCTTTAAATATCACACCTGCTGGGTGTCTATAGTAGTGGCACGTGTTTAGAAATGTCCCTGCACAACATGAGATTAAGGCTGCATTCACATCTAGACGGACGAAATCGCGGCGTTTTGTCGCCGCAAATCGCGGTAAAAATAGCGGCGTTTTGTACCGCGATTTGCGGCGACAAAACGCGGGTATTGTCCGCCTAGATGTGTCCCAAGATGACCCCCTCTATGGAGATGATTGCCATCTCCTAGCCGAACGCTCGAAGACGCCTGAAAAAAAGGTCCGGGACCTTTTTTCACGCCGCAGGCGACAGGCGTCCGGCGTTCGGCGTGGAGATGTGAACCATCTCCATAGAGGGACATGTATTTCCAGCCCTCTGGCGGCAGAGGCGTAGCGCTACAGGCGTAAAAACGCCTAGATGTGAATGGGGTCTAACATATATATACATACACACAGTATATGTATGTTTTATGTACTACTTTTTTAATGAATAAACTGCAATATTTATTGTGAAGCGCCAGTTTATGAGTTGAGGACACATCTAACATTCACATGCATTAAACAAATAAATATAGCACAGATGTAACAACAAAATAATTTAATCTGTATGCTATACTAACAATAAAACACACCACACTGTGTGATAATGGTTCCCTCGCAGGGAATTTCTAAAACAAGTTGCAACAACTGGGACTCCTTCTGCACTATATTTCTATGCAGGCTCCAATGTGTGGGACCCCTGCTACCCCAATGCGTCTGCACACATGTGTTAATCTGTGCAGAAGAGTAAGTTTGGGATTGCTGAGTGAGTATGCTGGCATGTGGCCCCTCTTCTCAGCCTGTATTGATTGTGCAAAGTGGGGCACAGGCCCTGGGCCGCTCACTCCTCAGTGCCCATGAAATGCAGCCTTACCAGTGCCCATCAATGCAGCCTTGCCAGTGCCCATCAAATGCAGCATGATCAGTGCCCCATTATTGCAGCCTTACCAGTGCCCATACAATTCAGCGTGATCAGTGCCCATCAAATGCAGCTTGATCAGTGCCCATCAAATGCAGCTTGATCAGTGCCCATCAATGCAGCCTTGCCAGTGCTCATCAATACAGCCTTGCCAGTGTCCATCAAATGCAACCTGATCAGTGCCCATCAAATGCAACCTTACCAGTGTCCATCAAATGCAGCCCGATCAGTGCCCATGAAATGCAGCTTGATTAGTGCCCATCAAATGCAACCTGATCAGCGCCCATGAAATGCAGCCTTGCCAGTGTCCATCAAATGCAGCCTAGCCAGTGCCCATCAAATGCAGCCTTGCCAGTGCCCACCAAATATGGCCTTACCAGTGCCCATCAATGCAGTCTTACCAGTGCCCATCAATGCAGTCTTACCAGTGCCCATCAATGCAGCCTTGCCAGTGTCCATCAAATGCAGCCCGATCAGTGTGCAGCAATGCAGCCTGATCTGTGTCTAGCAATGAAGCCTGGCATGTGTCTGAATCTGGGATTTGAATATCCCAGCGCGATCCCGTCCTCCCCTCTCTCAGTCCACCTCCTCCTCCTCCAGTGGCCGCTGTAACAAAGTCCCGGCTCCTATAATTTACATCACATTGATTCAATTTGCCAATGGATCAGTGTTCACCCATCACTAGAGCTGGGACTTTGTAACAGCGGCCGCTGGAGGAGGAGGAATAGGAGGACCGAGGTAGGGGAGGTCGGTGCACCTTGACAATGAGAACGGCATTCCTGCTGTGGAAAAAGTAAAGGAACGTTGTTCCCATGCGTTCCCGCAGGACTTGAGCCCTGGGTGTTCACACCCATGTGATTCAATTCCTGTCCGAATTTGCAGATCGCACTGCGATATGCGAACTGATTTGGGGGTGCCATTAAGTTTTAATTGGCACTCCCAGCAGTTCATATGGGGCAGTGTGAACTGCCGACAGGAGACATGCGATGTGGGAACCCCCAGTGGATTTGCAGGGTTCCCGCATTGCAGCAGTATGAACCAGCCCTTAATCCTAATGGCATGCTGCACACACTAGAAATCACACCCACACTGGAAACTGCTCTGCATTTGCGATTCCTGTGCGGGCTGTGACTCCAGAAATGGTGGAGGGTCCTATAGACCTTTTCTTTGTATTTAGGGAGGCACAGCAGCCCACACAGTATAAATGGGCTGCCATGCCCACTAAGGATGAGCTCCGGCGTGTTCGCATAGAACACGTGCAGAGCCCGCCAGGAAGTCGGCACCCGCGCTGCGCTAATCACAGCCAGGCAGACATTTCCCGATCTCTGCAGCCGAGCATCGGGAAATGTCTGCCTGTGATTAGCGCAGCGCGGGTGCCGACTTCCTGGCGGGCTCTGCACGTGTTCTATTCGAACACGCCGGAGCTCATCCTTAATTCCCACACAAAATACACCTTGCAGAGCCACATCAGTGTGAACTAAAGGAAAAAATCCCCCCCCCCCTCTACTGCTTAAGAACCCCCCACCCACAAGCAAAACTCCCCACTGCAAAACACCACCCTCCCTCATATATCCCCACAATATTAAAGCGGGGGTTCACCCTTAGAGGGCACTTTTCCCCCTTAGATTCCTGCTCGTTATTACTAGGGGAATCGGCTATTTATTTTAAAATATGTGCAGTACTTACCCGTTTACGAGACGCATCCTCTCCGTCGCTTCCGGGTATGGGCTTCGGGAATGGGCGTTCCTTCTTGATTGACAGGTTTCCGAGAGGCTTCCGACGGTCGCATCCATCGCGTCACGATTTTCCGAAAGAAGCCGAACGTCGGTGCGCAGGCGCAGTATAGAGCCGCACCGACGTTCGGCTTCTTTCGGCTACGAGTGACGCGATGGATGCGACCGTCGGAAGCCTCTCGGAAGAATGTCAATCAAGAAGGAACGCCCGCTCCCGAAGACCCATACCCGGAAGCGACGGAAGAAGATGCAGCTCGAAAACGGGTAAGTACTGCACATATTTTAATATAAATAGCCGATTCCCCTAGACCGAACGAGCAGGAAGCTAAGGGGAGATTTTTTTTTTTTTTTTAAATGGGTGAACTCCCGCTTTAACCCCCTGTCTCTGATCACACCTCAAGGCAAAAATATCTCCCTCATTTCTAATGCTAAATAATATCTCCCTTCATTTAACAAACTTCCCACCCAGAACCAAATCCCTGCCAATAACCACCCCCTGTAAACTTCTCTACAAGAAACTTACAGGGGGGGAGGGGGGTCCTTCTCCAAAAGCAAACCCACCCCCTTTCCTTAACCTCCCCACCAAAAGAATCTCCCCCAGGCAGGAATTCTCACCCCTCCTTCCTCAACATAGAAAGCCATGCTTCTCCACCTACCTGACCTCATCTTCAGAAATCGGCACGGCACAGAGGCAGGAAATGAAATCTTCTGCATCCCCGGTCTCCCTTTGGATGTGTCAGAGCTGTGAAGTCTCTAGGAGATCCCTCGGCAGTGTGCTCTCATTGGCAGAGCGTGCCTGGAGCAGTGTGTGTGTGTGTAAGCAGCCACAGCTGCTAACGGGAACAACGTTCCTGCCGGGCCCCCCTGATCCTCACTCGGCTGCGGGCCCCATAGCGTCCGCATGGGTCGCTATGGTGGTAGTTCCGCCACTGTAGTTAATGTAAGTAAACTCACAAATTCTGAAACACGCTCATGAGAAATCATTTCCACTAAAGGGTGCAATATCAATGACGGAAAAGGCAAAGTTTCCTTGTGTTTTATTGAACTATATCACCTTTATCTGTAGGTACTGTTTGAATAAAGATATTATATTTGCCTGGTGAAATATAAAAACTAAAGGAGATTTATACAGACAAAATGTGATAAATTTGAATGATGGACTTTGTCATTATCTTTTACAGTTAATCAATGTCAGTTGTTGTATTACTTAAAGTGGATGTAAAGCCACTCTCATCCTTTCTAAACTACTACAATAGTGCTGATCTATAAGGATATAGATGCCTCCTGCATGCATTCTTACCTGTCAAATGTCTCCCCTCTGTGTGTTATAAGAACTGAAAAACTGCAGATTCTGTGGGCGGGTCTGTTATCTGGAGCTCTGTGGGTGGAGTCGTGATTGTCAACATGCATTTTTTCCTATGTATTTCTTACACTAAATTCTGCTATGATCACTAACATCCAGTCAAAATCCAGAAAAGTAACCACATGACTTCAGAAAAGGAGTGGGGGTGAGAATTAAAAAAATAATGCCTGTCTCCAGGCTAGTGCATGAGATATGTAAATAACCTGTCACTCACAGCAAGGGGGCGGAACGGACCAAGGTTTTCCTCTGTAAGTCCGTTTTATTTCACTGAACAATAAAAGAGGATTGTTCAGAGCTGGATTAACTCTGTGTGGCAAGACTCGGCACAGATGATAGGAAATCTTATACTGTACATTGTGACATAAAAAAAAATCGGGTTTACATCCACTTTTAGCACATTGCCCCTGCTACCCAGTGCTGCCCTACAAAGAGGTTTGAACAAAATTGTACTATATGCTTTTTGCAAATGTATCCCTCTGCTTGAGTTCTCTTTCAAGTACTTTTCTGTAAAATGCATGTAATCTTCAGCGACAACTTGCAGCTTTGAAATTTTTTTAAAATGAAACTCTCATTCTGTAAGACATTTGAAAACACAGGTCTAGCATATAATTAACTAGGAATAAAGAATACATTACTTCTGGAGAACACCAAGCATACCAGATTTATAATCTGCATTTTTATCTTGGTCCACACTGAAGGTGACTTATGACTTAACTGCACACAATATATTAAAGAATAAACTTGTTAAGAATGTATTTGAACACACTTAATGTGTCCTGGACACAAATCATAGAAGCGGAATACCAGTCATTAAATCCGAGAACTGGCTGTAGGCACTTATGACCTCTCTTCAATTAATGCAAACTGGCAAGTTGGTATTTAACCACTTCCTTACTGGGCACCTAAACCCCCTTCCTGCCCAGAGGACTTTTTGTGATTCGGCACTGCGTCGCTTTAACTGACAATTGCGCGGTCGTGCGACGTGGCTCCCAAACAAAATTAACGTCCTTTTTTTCCCACAAATAGAGCTTTCTTTTGGTGGTATTTGATCACCTCTGCGGTTTTTATTTTTTGCGCTATAAACAAAAATAGAGCGACAATTTTGAAAAAAATAAATACATTTTACTTGTTGCAATAATAAATAGCTCAATAGCTTTTTTTTTTTAATTTTCCTCAGTCTAGGCCGATACGTATTCTACATATTTTTAGTAAAAAAATATAAAAAAAATCGCAATAAGCGACTGGTTTGCGCAAAAGTTATAGCGTCTACAAAATAAGGGACAGAATTATTATTTTTTATTATTTTTTTTTTACTAGTAATGGCGGCGATCTGCGATTTTTATTGCGATTGCGACATTATGGCGGACACATCGGACACTTTTGACACATTTTTGGCACCATTCACATTTATACTACAATCAGTGCTATAAATATGCACTAATTACTGTATAAATGTGACTGGCAGGGAAGGGGTTAACACTAGGGGGTGAGGAAAGGGGCGGCCGTAAAAACACGGCGCCCCAGAGAAGTAGAACCGTCCTGCGGCCGTATATAGTCGTACGGCCGTCGGGAAGTGGTTAAAGCGGGGTTCCCCCGCAATTTTTTTTTTAAGTCAGCAGCTACAAACACTGTAGCTGCTGACTTTTAATAAGGACACTTACCTGTCCTAGGCGTCCGCGATGTTGGCCCCCCGAGGCCAATGCCTTGATTGTGGCAGGTCCCGGCACCAGCCATCCTCACTAAGGGGAACAGGCAGTGGAGCTTTGCGACTTTACTGCCCGTTTCCTACTGCGCATGCGTGAGTCTCGTGGCGCTTTGTGAATGGCCCGCTGCTCTCTGGGATACACAAAGTTCCCAGAAGGCAGCGAGCCCCATTGCCCAGAAGACAGCACAAGGAGGACGAGGAAGAAGACTTGCCGGGGTCTAGGAAGAGGCAGATTAGGAAGATCCGCAAAGCAACCGCAATTTCTGGTACGTTTCTGGTAAGTTTTTTAGGGTGTACCTCCACTTTATAGTTAGCTCCAGGCTGGACAGACTCATCCACTGGGAAACCCTCACCCCTACCCACCACCCACTTCCTCAGATCATTCCTTTTTTTTTTTTTTATGTTTAGTACATGTCTTCTTTTAATTCACATAATGTCCCAGAATCCTTTTCCACCGGTGTCAGTGAGCTATCTTCAGTGATGCATCATTCGCCTCTAAGGCCAGGGTGGCTTGATGATGTGACCTGGGTTAAAAGGACATGGACTGGATAATGACCTAAAAAGAGGATGCTAAGTGCAGTGTGGGAGTGTATAGAAGGTAAGTACTGCTTTTGAACTGCCTTAGGCTTTAAATAATTTTATTTTTCCACTTTAAAATATTCACTTTGATAATGTAACCTGCTGTAATAGACTGTTGTAGCCCTCTTTATAAGCTGTGCAAGGCAGTGCTGATCACATGCACCCTCCCAAGGACAAAGAAAAACTCTCTAGCAATACACACCAAACTGAGCATGGGCAGAGTGCCCCCAAGGCGCTGTACTATTAGGAGATGGATTGGAGACAGTGGAGGAAGGGGAGAATAAGAGAAGACGGGGTCAAGCAACTTTTTTTAGACAATGTAGATGATTAACCCCTTAGGTTCCACAGTGAGTATAACTCACATGCTTTACTGCATATACAGACTGATTTTACTGTTGTGGGTTTACTAACACTTTAGGACCTCATGCACACAGGACGTTGAAATAATGTTATAAAAACACCAGTGGCTTTCCAATTTGTTTTTCAACGTTTTTGCAATAGCATTTTTAGCGTTTATTATATTTTTTTGCGTTTTTCCACATTAGCGTTTTTTAATGGACCAAACACATAAAAAAAACGAGTTTTGAGCGTTTACCGCGGTTTATCAGCGTTTTTTGACATTAGAGCATTTTTACAGCTAAAAAAATCTTATGCCGCGTACACACGATCAGTCCATCCGATGAGAACGGACCAATGGACCGCTTTCATCGGTTAACCAATGAAGCTGACTGATGGTCCATCACGCCTACACACCATCAGTTAAAAAACCGAACGTGTCAGAATGCGGTGACGTAAAACACAACGACGTGCTGAAAAAAAACGGTTTTCTCCTATCGGTTAGGAATCCATCGGTTAATTTTAAAACAAGTTGCCTCTTTTTTAACAGATGGTTAACTAACCGATGGCGCCCACACACGATCGGTTTTGACCAATGAAAACGGTCCATCAGACTGTTCTCATCGGTTTAACCAATCGTGTGTACGCGGCATTATCAGAACCCACTAGTTTTTTGTTTGTTTTTTCTACCAAAAAACGCCCCAGCCAAAAACATATAACAGCCTATGTGTGCATGGACACATAGGATAACATGATGGGGAGTTTATTGACTGTAGAAAAAAAAGTATAAAGCCAAAAACAGCAGCTGCAAAAATGTTCAAAATGTCCAGTGTGTCTGATGCCGCGTACACACCATCACTTTATGTGATGAAAAAAAATGACGTTTTTAAAAACGTCACTTTAAATGACCGTGTGTGGGGGAAAACGTCGTTTTATGTCTTGTAAAAAACGACACGTGGTGAACGTAATCTCGCTTTGCTAGAACATTGTGAGAAAAACGATGGTGTGTAGGCAACTTCGTCTTTGAAAATTGAAGTTTCAAAAACGTCATTTTTTACTTCACAGAAAATGTCGTTTTTTTTCATCACATAAAGTGATGGTGTGTACGGGGCATAAGAGTTTGAGTGTGAAATCGTAAAAGTGCAATAGAGTCTTCCTTATACAACTTGAACCACGATTTTGGACAGCAAAATGGTATGACAAGTCATTCTTCATGATTTTCAATGACTACCATTCATACTGGCACAACTTTAAGTCGTGCCGACTTCAAAGTAGCTCCTGCATTACTTTTTTTCTGAAGTCGGATCAAAGTCGGATTCCGTATTAACAGATCCGACTTTGGCATGCAACTTGTACACTACTTGTGCATGAAGGGGAACTCCACGCCAATTTTTTTCAAAAAAACAACCGGCATGGGTTCCCCCTTCATGAGCATACCAGGCCCTTCACTCTGGTATGGATTTTAAGGGGAACCCCCCTACGTCGAAAAAACTGTGTGATGTCCCCCCCGAAATCCATACCAGACCCTTATCCGAGCACCAGCCCGGCCGGTCAGGAAAGGGTAATGGGGACGAGCGAGCGCCCCCCCTCCTGAGCCGTACCAGGCTGCATGCCCTCAACATGGGGTGGTGGGTGCTTTGGGGCACCCCCACCCCAAAGCACCTTGCCCCATGTTGAAGAGGACAAGGGCCCCTTACCGACAATCCTGGCTGTTGGTTGTCGGGGTCTGCGGGCGGGGGGCTTATAGGAATCCGGGAGCCCCCTTTAATAAGGGGGCCCCCAGATCCCGGCCCCCCACACTATGTGAATGAGTATGGGGGTACATCGTACCCCTACCCATTCACCTGGAGGAAAAGTGTAAAAAAAATAAACACACTACACAGGTTTTTAAAATCATTTATTAGTCAGCTCCGGGTGTCTTCTTTCGTCTTCTCCGCTCTCTTATTCTGCTCTCCGCACTCCCCGGTTCTTCTCCCGCTCTCCGGTACTTTCTGCCGCCCCCTTATGTCGTCACCACCCGGAGCATGCTGGGACTGTGACGTCATAAGAGGCCTATATAAATCGTTGCACACCGCACACCAGGCATTACAGTGGGAGGGAGCTTTGAGTCAGCATCGGAAGAAAAGTAGAGGGAAGGCGACGAGGAAGACTGGGCTGGCCGCCGCCAGTAGAAGAGCTTCAAAGAAGATAGCGGCGGCGCAGCCCGGCAGAAGGCATCGGAGAGCGGGAGAAGAACCAGGGAGCGCAGAGAGCAGAGAAGACGAAAGAAGGCTCTCAAAATCAGAAGAATACCCCCGGAGAGTGGATAAGTCGGAAGAAGACCCCCGGAGCTGACTAATATATGATTTTAAAAACCTTTGTAGTGTGTTTATTTTTTTGACACTTTTCCTCCAGGTGAATGGGTAGGGGTACGATGTACCTCCATACTCATTCACATAGGGTGGGGGGCCGGGATCTGGGGGCCCCCTTATTAAAGGGGGCTCCCGGATTTCGATAAGCCCCCTGCCTGCAGACCCCGACAACCAACGGCCAGGGTTATCGGGAAGGGGCCCTTGTCCTCATCAACATGGGGGCAAGGTGCTTTGTGGTGGGGGCTGCAGGCCCTCCTGCCCCAAAACACCCACCCCCCCATGTTGAGGGCATGCCGCCTGGTACGGCTCAGGAGGGGGGGCACCCACCCCCTTTCCTGACCGGTCGGGCTGGTGCTCGGATAAGGGTCTGGTATGGATTTTGGGGGGAGCCCACGCCATTTTTTCGGTGTGAGGGGTTCCCCTTAAAATCCATACCGATGCCGTTTTAAAAAATAAATAAATTGGCGTGGAGTTCCCCCTAATTATTGGGGGATTAAAGTCGCGTCCCTGCTCATTGAAGTCGTACTTCAAGTTGTGGGGAAAAGTCGGATCCACAGTCGTATGACTGTCTTGTCAAAATCGTGGCCGCAAATTGCGACAAATTTGTGGTAAAATCGCACAAGTGTGAAAGGGGACTCACTGGATGCAGTCATTTCAGCCAAAGGACTGTTTGACATAAATAGTAAACATTTTAATCAAAGAGAACATTAAAAAACCTGCTGAGAAGAAACTCAGCGCAAAGGGCAGCTATGTTGCTGTATATCCCAAGGGAACAGAACCTACTCTGTTCAGAAAACAAGTAAAGGATGTGAATCAAAAGGCACAGGAATATATTTGTTCACAACAAATATGTCCTTAAAAAAAAACATGGTAGAGAATCCTTCCTGAAGTACAGATGGATCTGACTTCATGTCCAATCCTATGAGATGTGAGAAGGGGATTGTTTTTCTAAAAGAACGTCAGGATCTGCAATGATCTCCCACTCTTTAAGAAGACAAAATGTATTTACTATTTATAAGCTGACCTGGATGCAGTAGTAGATAGGCAATTAAACAAAGTTTAATGTTAATAAATGTAAGGTTATGCATTTGGGGGCTGAAAATGTACACATGTATCATACAATTTGGGAGGAGTACTATAGGGTGAATAAATGAAAAAAAAAAAGGGTCTTGGTATCTTAATATAAATAAAGCATATCCCTGGGCAGAAATCTAACTTATATATGTTTTCCAACCCTATATTTTAATATATTCATGCTCAAATTTTCATGTAATCCCCAATAACTGTAGACAGGTTAAAATGTATGGCTTATGAATTTTTAGTGGTACACAATTACACAAGTGCCAAAAAAAAAGTTTGTACTGGCGCTATCGGCACAATATTGGTGGGGAATGGTCATAAACATTAATCCTGCAGTCAAGGGTTAAACTATGGACAGAGATGAGCCCTTCTAAAAAAAAAAAAAAAAAAACAGGGGAAAACCAAGCACAAGCAAATAAATGTGCACATATAGCTAAACCCAAATTGCTGTGGTCGATGATACCACGAAGGTTCCTTCTGGAGAATCCAAGCACTAATCTGCAGCTCTTTGTGGCCAGCAGTAGAGCTGAGTGAGCAAGGAGAGATTGCTTCCAAAAGTCTTGCCACTATAGACGCTACCCCATCACCCAAAATAATCTCCATTCACTAGCACTGGAGTACAGCAGGGGAGCTATGAGATGCTTGCAACAGGTTTTCCCCATGTTTTTGTCACAAATATACAAGTGTATGCGCCAGTGTTTCAAACATCAGCACGTTACCCATCCACACATTTCCCTCTCTAACTCTGCTGAAGGATTAGGAGTTTGGAATGCAAAGTGAAATATAGTAACGCTCACTGTTGCCTGCCACCAAATTGCCTTTACATTTAAAAAGTGATAAGCTGCATCTGGTATTTTTTGGTGGAAGGCAATAGTGGGAAGCTTTAGCTGGTGGCAGGATAGTGACAATCTGGTGGCAGGTGACGTGATTTGTGACACGCTCAGGGCCCCCACTGATTCTGCATTATAATGAGTTGAATTATTTTATTTTATATTACTATGAAATAGCTATAAAAATGCACTGTTTACTGTGAAAATTACACTGGCAGTGATGGGGTTAACCACCAGGTGGCGCTGTAGGGGTTAAGTGTTCCCTGCAGAGTGTTTCTTACTGTAGGTGGGATGGGCTCTCTGTCACATGACACTGATCTCCGATACGAGTAGACAGAGCCGAGATCAGTGTCATTGTCACTAATCAGAGTGGGGAGATGCTTGTTAACACAAGCATCTCCTCGCTCTATACCTCCGTGAGACGATCGCGGGGATCCCCACGGTGATCGAGTTTGCGGGACCCGCGGTCCTACTCATGGGGTCGTGAGCGTGCCGCCGCTGCTCGCACGACCACACGGACAGGCATTTAAAGGTACGTTGATATGCCTGTCCGTGCCATTCTGCCGACGTATATCTACATGGGCCGGTCCTTAAGCGGTTAATCATACTGACAAAATATCAACCATGGTGCCATGATGATTCAAGCGCAAACACCAGCCATTGCCCTGAAAAATTGCCCATCCCTTGAAACAAGGGGATGGACAACTCCTTCCTACTTGACTACTTTTTAGCCTATGTCAGATGGCTTCCAGCCTGTGTTTATAGCATCAGTTTGCCAGTCTCATAGACTTGTTTATGAAGTCTATATCCTGCATTAACTTTTTTCCCTGGCTGGATTAAAAAAAAGGTTTTGAAAATAAGAGAAAATATGACCCGGGACCTACTGCTGTATTCAGGGCCGCCATCAGGGGGGTACAGGCAGTACACCTGTAAAGGGCCCGGATGGCAACCCCCCTTTTTTTTTTTAGGGGTCCGGAGGTTCCCAGGGGCCCGGAGGCCCACAGGGCCCCAGATGGCAATCCCCCTTTTTTTATATATATATATTTTTATATTTTTGTATTTCTTTTATTTATTTATATATATATATATATATATATATATATATATATATATATATATGTATATATATATATATATATATATATATTAATTATTACTATTATTATTATTATTATCATTATTATTATTGAAGGGCCCAGAGGTCCCCAGGGCCCCGGATGGCAACCCCCCTTTTTTTTATAAAAGCATTACATTTTTTATTTTTTTTACATATATATTTTTATAAAACCATTATATATATATATATTTTTTTTATTATTAAAGGGTTCAGAGGGCCCCATGTGGCAAACCCCTTTTTTTATTTTTTTATAAATGTTTATTTTTGTTTTATATATTTGTTTTTCTATTTTTTTTTTTTTTTATTAAAGGGCCCAGAGGTCCCCAGGGCCCTGGATGGCAACCCCCTTTTTTTATTTTTTATAAATGTTTTTTTTTTTATATATATATTTTTTTTGTATTTTTATTAAAGGGCCCAGAGGTTTCTTTTTTTTTTTTTATTAAAGGGCCCAGAGGTCCCGGATGGCAACCCCCCTTTTTTTGTAATTTCTTTTTATTAAAAAAAATATATATTTGTGTATATATATATATATATATATATATATATATATATATATATATATTTTTTTTTTTTTATTAAAGGGCCCAGAGGTTCCCAGGGCCCCAGATGGCAACCCCCTTTTTAAAAAAAAATATATATTTTTTTTATTTCTTTTTATTAAAGGGCCCCGAGGTCCCCAGGGCCGCCCCCGGATGGCTACCCCCCTTTTTTTATATATATTTTTCTTTCTTTCTTTTTTTGTAAAGGCCCCCCCCGCTTCTTAATTCGCGGCACCCCCCCCCCCCCTCGCTTCTCAATTTCAGGCGGCAGCACCCCCCCCCCCTGGTTCTCTGCTCCGGGAGGGCCCATGCCTGAAGGGGCCCCATAATTGCTGGCTGTATTACAACTCCTAGGCACAGGTGTACTTTAACACAACTGCATATACTTGCCACCAACCCGCTCGGAATGGAAACTGATGATCAATTCTGCTCTCCCACTGTACCAACTTACATACCAATAGGGGGTCTCCCAAAACTTTTGATAACATTTGGGAGCCTTGGACCAATTTCCTTCTCACTATGTAACTCAACCAGGTTCCTGTTAAACCGTGACTTATTATGTGTACTCCATCCAGATGTCTTTGACTTTATATTGTATAACCAGGCTCCACTTTGTAATGGATATATATATAGTCGAACAGCAGAACTTTCATCATGATGAAAAAAAGAGACAATAGTGCAAAACTGTTCAGATGTCATTGTCACATCAGCGTCACAGATTATTTTAGGATGAATGGAATGCAGTACAGAGGAAAAAAAAGGCAATAGCTCTTTCTGGTAAAGGTCTAAAAATCCTCCACTGTTCCACTATACACGTGTTATGAACGCAGTACGCCAAGACAGGAAAGCTAATGATCTTGTATTGATATAGGAGAGTTGTGGCTGATCCTGAATGTTACACATCTCTGTTTTCCCTTTGTGACAGGAAGCAACCGGATTTGCAGAACTCTCCATGATTTTAGTTCTTTTAAAAGACATGAGATGATTTGCAACAGAGAATTGTTTCTCATTGCAGCCAATGACATTAGGTTACAATGGACAGTTACACATCTTTCTTTACATTCAATATGTTAATATTAAAAAACGCATGTAAACTAATACTAAATCACAATGGGGTTGATTTAGTAGAACTTGAGAGTGCAAAATCTGGTGCAGCTGTCAGGGAATTCCTGTGAGACCCCGTACACACGTCCAAGAAACTCGACGGGCAAAACACATCGTTTTGCTCGTCGAGTTCCTTGTGAGGCCGCCGAGGATCTCGGCGAGCCAAGTTTCCCCGTTGACTAACGAGGAAATAGAGAACATGTACCCTATTTGGCCAGACGAGATCCTCGTCGGTTTCCTCGGCCGAAAGTGTACACACGGCCGGGTTTCTCGGCAGAATACAGCTCCGATCAAGTTTCTGGCTGAACTCTGCCGAGAAACTCGGTCGTGTGTATGGGGCCTGAGACATCTGGCTAATAGAAATGTGCATTCACACATAAATCTTGGCAGAATGGCAATCAGAAATGCGCGTGCACGCAGAAATTTGCATGCACAGTGCATGTTGGCGCCAGATGGACTATTTAAGGATGCTCCTGCCTGTGCTCAAATGCTGACTGGTCTTCAGCTGTTCCTTGTCTCCTGTGTACTTCCAGTGTATTCCCATTGCTGCTGACCCGGCTTGCTCCTGACCTGATCTTGGATCATGCTTTTGTCTTGGCGCTAGTTCCTGACACGGCCTGTTCCTGACTTCAGCTTTGCCCTTGATTTGGTACCTCACTGCCCACCTGTTGATGACCCTGGCTAACCTGTGACCACGCTTCTGTCTCTGATTCCGGACTTCCCAATCCGTTCAAGTGTCTGCCTGGCTGTTTGCTGTTGCAATTTTGCGCCCCTCTGAGTGTTTCTGCTTCAAGTCTGCTCAGAGCTCTGACCAGCCATATGTACTATGCGTGCAGTGCAAGTGTAGTGCTACCCTAACTTTGGCTGGACTACAATGCATGGCTACTCCTCCTGACCTGATGGTTCTCTTGTTTTCTGCTGCAAGTCCATCGATCTTCATATGCAAGCACTCATGTTCCTCTGTTTCACTTGCAGTGGGGCCCAGGCTGGAGATACAAGAGAGACCGACCTCATCATTTCAGTCCCCTCTCAGGTACGTGACAGCAGCACTTGCAGCAGGTGCAGTGCACTTGTAGTGCAAAGTGGATTTGCCTTTAGTAAATGACCCCTATGGAGTTCTTTGCCTCATTGAGTCAGTAGCAAGATACCCATACACTGACAGAATTAAGCTGCTTCAGAACCATTCACACTTCACCCAAATACCTAAAAAGTTGGGACTAATATAGGATTACTGTAATAGACTTTGTCAGTATTTGCAAATATTTTAACATCATTGCCTTTGTGATCCGAAAGTATTTCTAAAGCCCATGTATGTCATATGCATATTCGGCCGAACCTGCTAAATAGCCATCTGCCCAGCACTACATTGAAGGGTAGATATCGACTTGTGCATAGAAATTCTTAGAGATTTTATTAATGGTTCATTCTGCAGTTCATGCTCAACCACAGGTCATGCTGCAATTACCATTCATGTCAATTCAATGGAGACCTTAAAAATTGTATAGCAATTAATTTTAATCACATGTCTATGGGCTGTCTACTGTAAATGAAGTGACCAAGCCCTATAACTGTACAAAAAGCAATGGAACTATTACCAAAATACATTTTAGCCAGTCACATACAGCAAATAGTGTGCACTTGTTTCGCTCCCTCTTTTAATTCCTGTGGCTGAACCTGTACAATTTCGGATGGATGGGGGTCACCTTGAGTACAGACCAGCCATAGAATTGAATGGAGGGAGCAGTGCTCCACAGTAGGAGCTGTATCCGGAGGGATGGAGCTGGTGATATGAAGTGCTACAGTACATGCAAATTAATGGCTTTTAAGTATTCAAATGTTTACAACTCTATGGGGGTTATTTACGAAAGGCAAATCCACTTTGCACTACAAGTGCACTGCATATATGGACCAAAATCTCTGAGGAAAGTTTCCAACACCTTATTAAATCTGTGCCCCGAAGAATTAGGCAGTTCTGAAGGCAAAAGGGGGTCCAACCCGGTACTAGCAAGGTGTATCTAATAAAGTGGCCGGTGAGTGTATATTAACCAATTTATGAAGCACCGACACATACTGTAAAGGCAGAAAGGTGGGCTTTATTGGCCACACACCGCACATATGTGTCGCTGGGCAGGTGTTGTTTATATCCTGAGGGAATGCTTACAGCGCACTCTCTGTGCAGACAGCTCTGGGCCCAGATTACAGATCAGTAGCCGGCGAGACTGGCTTTCATTTATGTGACCACTGTGATAGTGGTCACAAGGTTGCCAATCATTACAGCCCCCTGGAGGTTCCAAACAATTTAAAGAGGTGCTGGGATATAACATTATGTATATTATTTGTTTGGATTTGTGCAGTATTGTTGTATGTACGCATGAGTTTTTTTGCACAATATTCACATGAATTGTTTTTAATAGCTTGTTTAGAAGTTTTCGTCTATTTATATTATATCAGGGTATTTAGTGTGAGCTGCTTCCCATTTTGACTTTAATTTTAGTTAATGCACTAAGCACAAAATCTGTGTGGTTTATAATACTAGTTGTATAGTATGGATTCACTGATCCTTCTGCCTTGAAATTTTCACTGAAGGTAACCTCTGATGTTTTCAGAGGCATTGACCAGCACAGTAACAAAGTGAATTGATAGAGCATTGGGGGTTATTTACGAAAGGCAACTCCACTTTGCACTACAAGTGCAAACTACAAGTGCAAAGTGCACTTGAAATTGCACTGAAAGTGCACTTGGAAGTGCAGTCGCTGTAGATCTCAGGGGGACATGCAAGGAAAATAAAAAACAGCATTTTAGCTTGCACATGATTCAATGATAAAATCAGCAGAGCCTCCCCTTATTTCAGATCTACCCCTCATATTTACAGCGACTACACTTCCAAGTGCACTTTCAGTGCAATTTCAACTACATGCTTCATGCAATAAACATGAGTCGGATACAAGACAAGTAAGGCCGCGTACACACGATCAGTTAGACCGATAAGAACGGTCTGATGGACCGTTTTCATCGGTCCAAACCAACCGTGTGTGGGCGCCATCAGTTATTTATCCATCGGTTAAAAAAAAGCCAACTTGTTTTAAATTAAAAATCCATGCATGCTCAGAATCAAGTCGGCGCATGCTTGGAAGCATTGAACTTTGTTTTTTTCAGCACGTCGTTGTGTTTTACGTCACCACGTTCTGACACAATCGTTTTTTTTAACCAATGGTGTGTAGGCATGAATGATCATCAGTCAGCTTCATTGGTCAACTGATGAAAACGGTCCATCAGTCCGTTTTCATCGGATGGACCGATCGTGTGTACAGGGCTTTAGTCTGCTCAAAGAGAAGCAGGAAGCTCCTACACACATGCAGTTTCACACTGGATTACTGCACAGATCTAGAAAAAAATATATAAAGCATACCTCCCAACTTTCTGAGATGGGAATAAGGGACACCTATCAGCAAAAGTATGCAGGCTAAGGACACACCCCTTGCCACGCCCCCTTAAAGGAGAATTTTACAAAGAAATAAGATTGGTTGAACCCACAACTGCTTTTTCACCACTACTATGCCATTATATTGGCTTTCGGAATTTACAAATGAAACAATTTAGAAATCAGATCAAAGGTTTAGTTCTGGAAAACACTTTTTGATAGATAAAAAGTGAATTTTTTATACAACTATATAGATCAGAAATGAGGAACACATGAGGAGGAATGAGGGACAGAGGGACATTGCTCCAAATCAGGGACAGTCCCTTGAAATCAGGGACAGTTGGGAGGTATGTATAAAGGACACCAATATTGAAGTGAGTACACGTGCCTCTTGTATTGAGATAATATTTCCTTATATCAGAGTTTGACTTTAAAAAATCTAACTGATATAAAAATATTGTATCCTTCATACCTCAGTGTAAGGTGATTTATCATAATTATGGGTCCTCAGTGCACACTGACAGCACCATTTACAAGATCAAGGCAACATAACTCAGCTCTAAATATTGTAATATATTTCTGGAATAAACAGCAACATTTATGGCTATTATTTCTTAAATGCTGAGGAAAGTACTCTTGATTTACCACAAAGTAAAGTTTGCATCCATAAAATATTTTGTAAAAGGTCCCATGAAATTCTCATAAGTTAGGATCTATTCACATGGGTGTGAATCCCAGTGGCAGTAATCTACTGATTCCTACTGCTGGGTTTGACAATTGCTATTCATTAGACATGTGCATTAGTTTTCGTCCAAATTCATTTTCGTCCGAATCTTCAGGGATTTTCGCTTTCGTTTTGACAATCGATAACGAACACACAGAATCCGAAATCCAAAAGATCCGACATAAAAAAATGCTTTATTTTTGTTTTGTTGCAACAACAGTTCGATACAGATAGAAGATTCGACATGACGGTGACAATAGCAATCTGTGCTCGAATGCGCCTAACCTGTGCCTAACCTATTAGTGCAAGATTATTCGACATAGAGAGAAAAGATTCGACATTATAGAGACATTAAGATTCGACAAAGCAGCTAAAAAGATACGATCACAGCGAGCAGACATTTATGGTCAAATGCTCCGCCCATAGGCTATAGAAGAATTCTAATGTTGGTTGACTAGTAATAATAATTAATACATTTTAATTATTACTAGTCATACAACATTAGGATTCTGCTAGCTTGTTGGCGGAGCATTCGACCAGAAATGTACGATTGCAGCGCCGTACAGTTTAGTTGCTTCGTGGAATCTTCTTAGAACATTTGACAGACATCATAAGCCTTCAATTGACAGATTCGACCTTAACTAATTCGGATTTTCGGAAGAATGCATTTTTAATGAAACAAAATAAATAAAAACTAATTTCGAGAGTAACAAAATAAATGTATTTTTCGGACGAAAACAGATTCCGAAACAAAATATTTCAGTGTGCACATGTCTACTATTCATGGATGTTTGCACAGCCATTGATTTGATTACCTGGGGTACAATCGTATAAAGCTGAAAGAAGGGACCTAATGAGTCCTGAAAGCTTGCATCCTAAATTACCTAAGTTATTTAAGTTGATTCACGCCAAACGTATGAATCAACCTGCAACAACTTGGACCCCCCCCCCCCGCCCATTCTGGGCAAAATCATCACCCCTAGCGCCAAAGTCAAAAGTCTTGGGGTCATCTTTGACTCCTACATGACAATGGATGCACAAATAGGGTCAGTAGTCAGCGGATCTCACCATCTGCTGCGCCTACTTCGCAGACTTACTCCTTTTATTCCCAAGGAAGACATAGCGGTCGTGGTGGGAGCTATTGTAAACTCAAGACTGGACTATGCAAATGCCCTTTACCTCGGACTCCCCAAGTACCAAATCTCTCGTCTACAAGTCGTTCAAAATACGGCCGCTAGACTTGTAACTGGGAAAAAACCCTGGGAATCAATCTCACCTTCACTGAGATCCCTTCACTGGTTACCAGTAAAAGACAGAATCACTTTTAAAGCACTCTGTCTAACGCATAGATGTATCTATGGGAATGCTCCCCATTATCTATGCGAAAAAATAAAAGCTCATAATCCCAATCGCGTTCTGCGATCCACCAATCAAAATCTCCTCCAGATACCGAAAGCCAACTACAAGTCCAAAGGAGAAAGGAGATTCGGCATAGAATATGTAAATCACTAGATACGCCTATTCACGAACGTACGCCCGGCCGACGCAGTACAGATACGCCGTTGACGTAACGCATTATCAGGCCTAAAGTTATTCCATCAAATAGCTGGAATAGTAATGTTAATTGTATGGCCGTCGTTCCTGCGGTGAAATTTGAAAATTTTACGTCGTTTGCCTAAGTCGTCCGTGAATATGGATTTATGTTGTTTACGTCCACGTCAAAACCAATAGGACCGTGCGGCGTACTTAGCCGCAATGCACACTGGGATATGTACACGGACGGCGCATGCGCCGTTCCAAAAAAACGTCAATCACGTCAGGTCAACCCAAATTAACATAAAACACGCCCCCTCAGCCTATTTTGAATTAGGCGCGCTTACGCCCACCGCATTTAGGCTACGCCACAGGCAAGTACTTTGTGAATCATGTACTTGCCTCGCTAACTTACGGCGGCATAGTGTAAACACGATACACTACGCCGCCGCAAGGATAAGCCTGCCTACCTGAATCTAGCTAAAAGTATTATATCAAATGTTCTTATTTATACAGGAAAAGCAAAGTATTATTATTGTCATTTTTATAGAATCCTGTATTATTGTAATAGAAGTCTACCAATACCTTTTATTCTAGTCCTGGCTAAGGAAGAGGAAGGTCTATATTTATTGCTGTGTGTATACATAATGGTAAGTTTTAACTCACTTTTTATGATAATGATGATAATTAGTATTTATTTTATTATTATCACTAAAGTGTTACTAAACCCACAACAGTAAAATCAGTCTGTAAATGCAGTAAAGCATGCTTGTTATACTCACTGTGGAACCTGAGGGGTTAATCCTCCGTATTGAGTATAAAGGCTGTGTGATCCTGTCTTCTTTGATCTGATCTGATCTTCTTTAATTGACTCCAACCCATCTCTCAATTGAACAGAGCATTAGGAGTCATGCTCAGTTTGGTGTGTATTGCTAGAAAACAAAAATGTGTATTTTTTTTTTGGGGGGGGGGGGAGTGCATCTGATCAGTATAGAGCCAATCAGCACTGTCCAGGCAATGGATCAGGGGAGAATGAAAACTCCTCTTACAAGCCTTTAGGGGTTGTAAAGATTTGTTTTTTTATTTTCTAAATAGGTTCCTTTTAAGCTAGTGCATTTTTGGTTCACTTACCTTTTCCTTCGATTTTTTTTCTTTGTCTGAATTTCTTACTTCCGGTTTCTCCTCAGTAAGCTTGCCCCCATCATCCAAGTTGTTCTGTCTGGGGGTTAGTCAGTCAGAACAGCTTACTGAGGAGGAACAGGAAGTGAGAAATTCAGACAAAGAAAAAAAACATTTAGAAGGGAAATCGAAGGAAAAGGTTAGTGAACCAACAATGCACCAGCTTAACCCCCCTGGCGGTATTCCCGAGTCTGACTTGGGGTTAAATTTCTGTGCTGCGATCGGTAATCCCGAGTCAGACTCGGGCTCGCCTCGCTGAATCCACAGGCATGGTTTACTTACCTTGTCCTTGGATCCAGCGATGCCCCTGCGCTGTGTGAGCGAGCGGGACCTCGCTCGATTCACACAGTGCCTCTGTGTGCCGCTGATCTCCGTTCGCTGCGTCGTTGCGACGCATGGGAGCGGAGAACGGCGCCAAATTCAAAAAGGTAAACAAACACCTTACATACAGTATACTGTAATCTTATACACGTAAATACACACCCCCTTTGTCCCTAGTGGTCTGCCCAGTGCCCTACATGTTCTTTTATATAATAAAAACTGTTCTTTCTGCCTGCAAACTGTAGATTGTCCATAGCAACCAAAAGTGTCCCTTTATGTCAAAAATGGTTTTAGAGCAGCTAGAAAACAGCGGTAATAAATTATAATCACTTGCAGAATTGTGCAATAGCGATTTGTGGGGAAATTCGTCATAAAAAAATAAAAGTAATGACAGCGACAATTCTGCAACTGAGCACATTTCAGTGATTTTGAGTTGATTACATTATTGAATAATTTTTATTATAATTATATTATTATTTGTTATAATTATTTATAATTTTGTTTTTAAAAAAATGTCATACCCGGGATGCCTACTAGACTCTTGTTTGGTCAGATTTAAGTGAGTTATTCCTAAGAATTACAGGCCTACAGTATAAAATGTCAAATTTCCTTGCAAATAATGGTACCGCTTTCAGCACCTTTTTTCTGAAATAATCATACCGCCAGGGAGGTTAAAGGAACCCATTTAGAAAATAAAAAACAAACCTTTACAACCCCTTTAAGCAGACACTGATAGAAATCACAAGACTCCTGTAGCGCCCTGGTCCTGTTGAACAGGCGCTGCTTTAAATTTAGTGGGGGTTTGAGCTGTTATTTGGCTCAGACCAGAATGATTAAAGTGGAGGTTCACCCTATAAAAAAATTCTAACACTGCATCCACCCCAGTTGTGCATATAAAATGACACTGACTTTTTTTTTTCTTTTCCGTAGATAGCGTTTAGCCGTGGAATTCACCGCGGCTTCCGGGTAAGGAATCCCGCGGGAGTGGGCGTTCCTATTGACATGCCAATTGATTGACATGCAAACGACGGCGCACACAGCGCGTCACGACTTTCCGAAGGAAGCTCGGGTGGGCACGGCTCTATTCGGCGCCTGCGCATCGGCGCCGAATAGAGCCAAGCCGACCCAAGCTTCCTTCGGGAAGTCGTGAAGCGCTGTGTGCGCCGTCATTTAGCATGTCAATCAATTGGCATGTCAATAGGAACGCCCACTCCCGCGGGATTCCCTACCCGGAAGCCGCGGTGAATTCCACGGCTAAACGCTATCTACGGTAAAGAAAAAAAAAAGGTCAGTGTCATTTTATATGCACAACTGGGCTGGATGCAGTGTTAGAATTTTTTTAAGGGTGAACCTCCACTTTAAGGGCAATTTAGCCCCTGGTCCAGCCATGACTGCGCTGAGAGTATCCATCATTGCTCGCCTGGGGGTGTCATTACCACCCCAGGCCAAGGGTGGCAGCAGTAAGATCAAGGTGAATTGAGTGTCCCCCTCGGCAGCAAATCAGTAGGAGTGGTTGCCCGCTGTGCATGCTGGGGAGGGGTATTTAAGAGGCAGACGCCATTGGTGCGGGTTCTGTCGTCTGTCCGCACCTCGTGGCCCGCCTGGCCTGTGGTGTGTGTGCGTTCTGAATCCTAGTTCTGGGACCACGTTGGCCCAGGACTGCGGCTTCACCTGAAGGCTCAGTTGTCTGGCTGGGGCCTGCACTGCAGAGGTGATCCTGTGCTGTCCGTCCTGTGTGAGGAAGCCATCTGATGAAGGAAGCCAGGGGAGGACCTATCCTGGAGAGGGCCATGCAAGAGGCTGGTACCTTGGGAGAAGGTCTGCAAACTTCATCGAAGAATGCACCGTACACCGAGAGGCTTGACAGTGTCGCCTGTCGGATCTAAAGTTCTAAAGAAACAAAGCTAAAGAGATCCGGGTGCTGAATCCTGTGGCAGGGGATTCCGGACCAAAGTGTCTCATCAAGAAGGGAAGGTCTGTGGCAGAGACTGTACTTTACTTTGTGCGCCATCCCGGGTGCTAGGCCAGTGAGAGGGACCTATCTGGGGTGAGCAATACCCACTCTGGCTAGAGGGGTCAACGAGAAATGTATGCTGAAGTGTTTCCTTGCTTTGATTACGCACCTGAACCTACCTGCCCTTCCACCCCTCATCCTTCTTTTCTTCTAAAGTCCTCCCAAATTGAAATTCTTCAGACTCTCTTTTCACCCTGGACAGCAAGAACATGGAGGTAACGTGCCACCCAAAATATGACCAGCAGCTCCTTATATACTGCTGATGAGAAAAGGTATTTGGACGTTTCTATTTACTAAAGCTATTGCATTTCCATGTTCTGTGTACTGTGGGAGACCAGATATAGTGGATGCAGGTTCAGGGTTTAGTAGCACTTTAATGAATTTTATTGCTGTTTTTCTTTGTTTCTCCTAGCATTCTTTCCCTGGCGGCAACAGTCACTAGAACTAAAATTAGAGTAATTTCCTCCAGCAGGAATACAGACAATATTAAAGCTGGGAAAGGCTCAAACCCTTTCCTATCCACTTTATTTAAAGTGGATATAAACCCTCACATATACCCAGCAGTGGTGGCTTGTGGTTTCTTGTTTTGGGAGAGGGGGCAAACAACCCCCCCCCCCCCCCGCGCGGCACCAGTTTTGGAAGACCTGAGATAACACAGCATAGAGATAAGTGTAATTAACACTCTACACATACGTCCTGCTGGCCCTTCCAGTTATATTTCCTAGAGCTACCCTTTAACTCACATTAATAAGATTACTAACGTCAAGCTGTCCTCTTATATTTATATCTAAAACCACACCAAAAAGGCTAACTTTACACTTGAACAAAATACCACATAATGTTTGTACACGGCAAACTGTTTCAGACTTGCTTTAATCAGAAAATTCTGATCTAAACAAATAGGTGAGAAATGTATAATTTGTCAAATCTTCAGATCAGTGTTGTTCACAAGTAGAAATTCAGCATTTAGCTATTTGTATTAAGGATATGTTTCATAACTGAATGCCTCTCACAGTTCAGACAAATTACGAAAGTCAAGTACTCAATGTACTTGAAAGTCAATGTTCATTTTTTTTAGTGGTAGGAAATCTAACCTAGAAAGCACAGTGGTACCTGTTGTCAGAAACATCATGTGGAAGGTCATGCCAGCGGTAAGGCTATTTGGCATGCACATAAACATGCACATGTTTTGGAGTATGTAAGCCTAACAAAACATGCAAAATGCACACAACGACATGGATGTGGATGAATAGTGAACTACTTAAAGCTGGCCCCTACATGAGATAATTGCTGAATGCTCTTTCAGCTTGAGTTCCTTTTATCCCTAATCCCGAACCCGCTTGGTCCTGTTATTCACCTGCGTCAGAATAATCTTTGTCTATCTATGTTTGCTGCTTACCTATTACTGACCTGGGCATGGACTCTTGACCAAGATTTTGCCTATCAATTCTGTATCTCTGTATCTTACTTCCTGCACATTCCCCACCTCACCTCTGACCTTGATCCCGCTCACAATTTGGTGTCTAACTGTTCAATTGTTATTGAGCTTGGCTTGTTATCCCTTTCTGATTTCTATTGGACTTGGTGTATTCTGAGTACCCTCACCAATATTATTCTGCTTACTTGACATCAGTTCTCCCAAATTCAAGTCTTCCATTCCAGCTTCCTGGCACCTGCACCTGCCCATTTCCATTGCAGTCCATGTGCCATATTTCAGGGGTGCCCGGATGGGAATTGTGCAGAAGGCCAACCTTATCATTTTGATCTCCATACACAGGTACGTGAAACCTTTACAGATAGTGTCACTACTAGAATAAGGGTAATATTTTAGAAAGTTCACTAAAGTAAACCTGAGAAAAAGAAAAAAGTGAAAAAAAGATGTCATATACTTTAAATGCTAGGTGCCAGTACATTGCAGAGAATTTTAATTGTGACCCTTTAGAAGAGCTACTGTAAACTGTCCGAATTGCTAAACTAAGATTGAGATTAAGTAAATCCCCAATCCATGGACATGACAAAGGCTTGTCCCCACTGTATATAAGATGACCGGCATGGAGAAATGCATTTTGGGATGTGGAATGGGGTCTGAGTGCATTTCTAGCAAAAGGAGTGCATCTGTAGTAAGCCTTTCTAAAATGTTTATAGTATATGTGCTAGCATCTTATCATGCCTGTATAGGTGTAACATTTGTTGGACTTTTTTCCCAACACAGGTTTACTTTATTAAAATTTGTATATATACTATATGTACCGTATTTATCGGCGTATAACACGCACAGGCGTATAACACGCACCCTAACTTTAAGAGGGAGGTTTCAGGAAAAACTTTCCACAGCCCCCTGCGTATAACACGCAGGCACAGTTTACCCTCTATTTTCAAGGTAAAAAAGTGAGTGTTATACGCCAATAAAGACAGTATATATATATATATATATATATATATATATATATATATATATATATATATATATATATATATACACATACACACACTGTATATACAGTACTGTGCAAACATTTTTGTCAGGTGTGAAAAATGCTGTAAAATTAAGAGTGCTTTCTCAGCATTGAGGACATTATTGATCCTAACCAAATCTCCTACTCTATTTGCAGAAATGTAGTCCTAAACCTTCAAGGAACCTCCACCATGCTTCACTGTTGCCCGCAGACACTTTTATTGTACTGCAGCCGCTCTCCACCACGGCGAACAAACTGCCTCCTTTTACAGCCAAATATTTAAAATTTTCACTCATCAGTCCAAGGTACCTGTTGAAATTTTTCTGCACTCCAGTTCCTATGTTTTCATGCATAGTTGAGTCGGCTAGCTTTGTTTCCACATGGGAGGTATGACTTTTTGGCCACAATTCTTCCATGAAGGCCCCTTCTGGTCAGACTTATCCAGACAGTAGATAGGTGTACCTGGGTCCCACTGGTTTCCACCAGTTCACTGCTGATGGCCCTGTTGGACATCTTTGGATGTTGAAGGAAAGTAAGCATGATGTGTCTTAAAAATGAAAGCAGATAATTATCCATCATGCTGTACCATCAGGGAGGTGTAGGATTGGCCCCAAATGTATTCTGCAGTAGGACAAAGATATCAAACACACAGTCAATGTCATTAGAAACTATCTTCAGTGTAAAGAAAAACAAGGAGTCCTGGAAGTGATGGTTTGGCCCCACAGAGCCCTGATCTCATCGTCATAAAGTCTGTCTGGGATTACATGAATAAACAGAAGGATTTGAGGCAGCTTACATCCATAGAAGATCTCTGGTTAGTTCTATAAGATGTTTAGAACAACCTACCTGCCAAGTTCCTTAAAAAACTGTGTGTGCAAGCATTGTGTGTACTGGCGACGTCATCACCGCGCGCCAGTCACGTGACGCCTCCTACGAGTGAGCTTGCTGAGAGCCTGAGCCAGCTGCTAGTCCAGGCCCCAGGAAAGATCCCCGCATTCAAATTGGGATCTCTCTAGAGCCTCCACCGACTGAGTTGAACATGGGTCACAAGAGTGCAGAATGAAGGGCACTCCTGTGACCTACAGGAGAAGTAGGGCGAAAAGAGCTTCGGCTCTGCTTTTCCTTTGTTGCAACAAACTTTTTTGCCAAAGCATACATGGCTTTACAATAATGTGATATTATGTATCTTTTCTTCAGTGATAAATATACAAAAAATACATACCATAAACAATTGAAAACTGTGATGAAACCAAAAAGTCTCTATGTGAACTGTTTGTCCTTCAATATACACTTTACCGGTCCAGGAGTCCAGCATAGTTATCACCCAGGCTGGTTCATCACCAGTCTTCAGATTCCCAGCGCTGCCATCTTGCTTCTGGAAATACGGCTGTAACTTCCTTTTGTTTCACAGCCCACTCCCCTCTGCTCATGCACAAGACACACTGCGCATTTGGGCTGGTCTTGCAGTCTCCTGGGACACATCACATGTCCCAGGAAGTTGCAGGCAGGGCATGGGGGTGGATAGGCAGACCTCTGCTCTTCTTACCTATGTGAGAAGAGCAGAAGTGGAAATGGGTACCTGACAAAAATAGGTACCTGCATCCAAAAAAAAAGAAAAATTCCAGAAGTGGTGGGAGGGTTCATAAAAAGTGGAACTTCCCGTTTTAGAAAAGTCCTGTAATTTTCTGCTGGGAGCCTGTATTTATCTGGGTAAGGTAATGTCTGCAAAGACATTATTGCTGAAAAAGAGGATTTATACATTTTGCAGCTATTGAGCAATATATTTAAATTAATGTTTTTGTGCCTGGAGTTCAGCTTTGAGTTGCAGACAGCTCCTTTTCAGCAAGAGACATAACTTTATTTTGTCCAGGTTATAATTCAGGAGGAAAATTACTCTCTGAGGCCTCGTACACATGACCGAGAAACTCGACGGGCGAAACACATCGTTTTGCTCGTCGAGTTCCTTGTGAAGCCGTCGAGGAACTCGACAAGCCAATTTTCTCCATTCCCGTCAAGGAAAAAGAGAACATGCTCTCTTTTTGGCTCATCGAGTTTCTCGATAGTTTCCTCGACGAAAATGTACACACGACTGGTTTCCTCGGCAAAAAAATATCTCCCAGCAAGTTTCTTGCTGTTTTTTGCCAAGAAACTCGGTCGTGTGTACGAGGCCTAAGGCACCAAACATTAAAGTATATTTAAAGTGAACCACCACAATCCCAAATAAGCTAAACGCGCTAATGTTATTTCAAAAATTATTTTTATCCTTTTAAATCTGCAGCTTTTCTTTAAAAAAATCTTTCTTCAGGCAATTCAGGTTACGGGTTGACAATGCTCTTTTGATAGCAGTTTTGTGCTGGGCTCTGAGGAAGAAGGTATTCCTTTGAAATGCGTCAGCTGGCAGTGGTACCATCTGGAGTCTGGGGTCTTTTGGACCAATCACTGTCATCCGGATATTACCTGTATCGCAAGTTCTTACCATCTGTTTGTAATTTTTTATACTTTACTTTTAATAAAATATACCTAAGGATAATGCACAAGGTTGGTGTGCCCTCCTTTTCACATATTTTTTTTTTGACACTGCTCTTTCCTTGTCTCCCAGCTGTGCTCCTGTTTTTGCACCCTGTCACATGGACAAACTATTATAACCTTAAGGGAAATTCTATCACTTAAAGTGATTATTAAGGCTAAAGGTTTTTTACCTTCATGCATTCAGCCGCCCCTCAACCCCCCATCCGCCCCCCCCCCAATACTTACCTGAACCCCATGTTGATCCAGCAATGTGCACAAGATCATTGGCTCCCACTGCTGTCAATCACAGCCAGTGAGACAATAAGGAGAGAGAGGGGGAGGGGCCGAGACATGGCTCCAGGCCTGAATGGACACGGAGAGCAGCAGACCAAAAGCACAGCTGCTTGCTCTGGGGGCACTCAACAGGAGGGAGGGGCCAATAGCCCCAGCAGGGGACACAAGAAGAGGTATGTATAACATGTTTATTATTTAAAATGAAAAAAAAATTGCCTTTAATGGGCTTTTAAGTTCAAGTATGTAGGCTGAAAGTGGCTGCAAGGAGGCAGCAGGAGAAACTGTCCCCCGCAAAAAGTTTGGTTAAGTCCAATAGCAACCACCCAGCTTCCTGACTGAATGACACCCAGGTAGTTATTTCTCCATTCATTGTGGTCCTTGCAACTACTTGTGGTTGTAGCCACCAGCCAGACTGCCATTGCTAGTTACTGCACACCAGTCAATGCTGTGTGACATGTGTGTGCACTACTCTACTCCACCCACAAAACACACCTGAAACAAGAACAAGGAGGAGGTTGGTGGTCTTTTTTTTATTTTGATAAGTAGAAGGATATTTAAAAAAAACCACTGTGCCGGATTCAGATACCTGAGCGTATCTGTCCGGCCGGCGTAACGTATCCTAGATACATTACGCCGCTGTAACTTTGGGCGCAAGTTCCGTATTCAGAAAGAACTTGCGCCCTAAGTTACGGCGGCGTAACATATGTGGGCTGGCGTAAGCCCGCCTAATTCAAATGGGGATGTTGGGGGCGTGTTTTATTTAAATTTGCCAGCCTGAAATTGCAGCCTAAGATACGACGGTGTAAGACACTTACACCTGTCAGATCTTAGGGATATCTATGCGTAACTGATTCTCTGAACCAGGCGCATAGATACGACCGAGCGCACTCAGAGATACGACGGCGTATCAGGAGATACGCCGTCGTATCTCTTTCTGAATCTGGCCCACTATGTCTAGGCAGCAGGTTAGGGGGTATCATTATTACTATTATTATTATACAGGATTTATATAGTGTCAACAGTTTGCACAGCACTTTACAATATAAAGTGTTTGTTTGTAGTCAGGATATGGCTTAAAGGGCACATTTTAGATGTAAATTGTCCATTCTGGGGTTCTTCAATGATGCTGCTGAATTGTGTCAGACTGTTAAAATTAAGATCAAATATCTACAGGGCCGTGCTAAATGAGTAGTAAATACATCCATATAGTACAAATAATATATCATCCAAATGAAGTGGAGTCTAAAAAAGGTGAAAGTAGTAAAACCTGGAATCCTCTTCAGTACATCTGCAACATAACCACCATCCATCACCAAGATCCTATCTGGAGTACCACCACCTGTCTGTGGACAAAATGCCCACTTACCAGCTTAATGTGACCTCTTATCACGGAAGGTCAGCAACGCTTGTGGCCATACATCCAGTCAGGGCCTTTTCGATGCTGCTTAAAAAATCTCCCTAAAGCCAGAAGTGAAGACCATCCAGATGAAATTCATAGCATTGACCCCAATCTCATAGGTCAAAACGTGCTTTTGCCCCTTCTTAGGCTATAATTTCTACTGATAAGACTTCTTCCTTCCTATAAAAAGCACACCCTGTGATACAGGCATGGACCCATCAAATAGAACCATCTCCTCCTCACCACTCTCCTGACCCCAAGATTACATCACACAATAAACCGTCACTAGCATGGCTCAGCCTCCTACACGTAGTACACCCATGTTCTGGGCTTCCTCGTCATGGCCAGATAACAGGATTCCAGATTTTACTACTTTCCCCTCTTGGACTTTATAACATTCACCTTTTTTGGACTCTAATTCATTTGGATGATATATTAATTATTTTACTATATGGGTGTATTTACTACTCATTTAGCGTGACCCTGTAGATGTTTGATTAGTTTGTGACTATGTTTATATCTCACAGCACGGTTGCTGCTACAATTAATGTAGCTGTTCTTCTCAGGTTGATTTTCATTGGTAAAAGTGAAGTTTTTTTTCTCTCTTTGTTATAATTTTGAATCCAATCAAAATCAGCTCTGCTGAAAATCACAACTATTCCCATTTGTTCACAGTCTGAAAAAATATCTGAAACAGTGGCCAGAAAACACCAGCCCACAACTGAGAACTCCAGGGCTAATAATCTGTCTAATTTCTTGATACACATGTCCCTCAGATTTTATTTTACATGATCTAGTAATGTGAAAATATAACCTATTTTCTCTAACTAAATGAATGTAAAAATTACTCATTATATTCTAATGCCTCTAAGGGTAGTTTTTTTAGACTTAATGTGCCAGCATTTCCCCAGTGTGAATGCAAAGTAACTCAACAGAGAATTCATGCAAAGCAGTGGATACCTTCTCATGCTTGTATTTAAAATGCATGAGCTGGAAGGCTCAAGTGGAAATATATGCTAACAATTTGCCCAATACATAGCTTTTCAGTTGTGTTGCTTATGAAGGGTACCTGTAGTGGAAGCTGTTTCTTGAGCAGATTGAATATTTACTAGTTTCCATAGAATTGATTACTTCTGTTGGATTTCACAAAATGTTTTGCTGGAGTAAGCAGTAAATAGCCAGTCATCATGATGGATGTATGCCTTAAATTCTCATAAAGTAGTTTTTCATGCTGCAACTATCTGGTAGAAATGTTTTAATAAAATCTCTTAATATATACCTTTACCCTGTCTTAAATAAAGTGCCTCAGTTATGTTATTGATTTATTTAAGTCCTTTATCAAGCTCTCATTTATTTTCTTTAGAACATCACAAGAAATATTAAATCAATCATATTAGCCCCTGACCCTGATGAAGCTCACAATCTAAGGTCCCACACCATTAACACATAAAAAGCCTTTTGGACACATTTGGGTGCAAACCATGTAACCTATAAATACTTTGGCCCAGATCCACAAAGGAATTACACTGGCGTATATATTGATACACCGCATAATTTCTACGATCCCCCGTTGTATCTTTGTTTTGTATCCCAAAACAAGATATGACTGAATGTGGGCTCGATCCGACTGGCGTACGTCTTAGTACGCCGTCGGATCTTAGGTGCATATTTACGCTGGCCACTAGGTGGCGCTTCCGTTGATTTCCGCTTAGAATATGCAAATGAGCTAGATACGGCGATCCACAAACGTACGTCCGGCCAACGCATTTTTTTAAGTCGTTTCCCTAAGGCCTTTTTCGGCGTATAGCTACCCCTGCTCTATGAGGCGTACGCAATGTTAAGTATGGACGTCGGGCCAGCGTCAAATTTTCCGTTGTTTACATCGTTTGCATAGCTTGCTGTGGGTTAATTTGGAGCATGCACACTGGGAAACCCCCACGGACGGCGCATGCGCCGTTAAAAAAAAACATCAATTACGTGGGGTCAATAGGAATTATCATAAAACACGCCCCTATCTCATCCATTTGAATTGCGCGCCCTTACGCCGACACAGTTACACTACGCCGCCATAACTTACGGCGCAAATTCTTTGAGGATACGAAAAATACGCTGTAAGTTACGGCGGTGTAGTGTATCTGAGATACGCTATGCCGGACGTATAGATGCGCCAAGGTACATGGATCTGGCCCTTTATGTTTTTATAACATATTTGTGTTGTGTTTTTATGAATGAAGGAGTGGTACATTACAACCAATATGTATAACATAGCCTAAAGAGAATGGCAAGGGAATATACAAATATACTATGTAAATAGCACACTATAGTATAAAGGATTAGCTATAATGTTATTAAAGTGGAACTTCAGTCATTTTTTCAACTTTCAATGTATCTGCCTTTGTTGTTTTAACATTGGATAGTAAAACATTTAACTTTGGATAGTAAAAAATGGATAGTAAAACATTTTTTTTTCTGCCAGTAAATATCTTATACAGCCCACTTCATGTTTCTTGTCTGGCCTAGGCTTCTGACATCACGCACAGCTCTCTCGCTCTCTCATGACAGTTTGCCAGGAGGGAGGGAGGAGGATGAGTCATAAGAGGGCCAATTAGAGCTGCAAGAGCTGAAGGTGTGCATCTGTGTGTCTGTGCAAATCCAGGAAGTGAACAGGCAGCAGCTTCAGCTGCCCACAGTTAAAATGGTTGCAGCCATTCTATGCATTCAGATAAAAAAACATTCTGTGTGTAACAGCCTCCCCAGCACCCCCCAATTACCTATCTGATCTCCTTCTCTCTCCAGCGATGTCCACAATCCCCTCAGCCACCCAGTACACTCCTCCTGATTAGGGATGAGCTTTATGTTCAAGTAGAACATTGGCTGTTCACCCGTTCGCCAAACAACAAACAATTTGGAGTGTTCGCTGCAAATTCGAAAAGCCGCTGAACACCCTTTAAAAGTCTATGGGAGAAATATAAAGTGCTAATTTCAAAGGTTAATATGCAAGTTATTGTCATAAAAAGTGTTTGGGGACCTGGGTCCTGCCCCAGGGAACATGTATCAATGCAATTTTTTTTTTAAAACTGACGTTTTTTCGGGAGCAGTGATATTAATAATGCTTAAATTGAAACAATAAAAGTGGAAAAAAATTCCTTTAAATTTCGTACCTGGGGGTGTCTATAGTATGCCTGTAAAGTAGCACATGTTTCCCGTGTTTAGAACTGTCTCTGCACAAAATGACATTTCTAAAACTACTCGCGGCTATAATGATTTGTCGGGTCCCGGCAATACAGATCAAAGTCATTGAAAGTCATTGAAACAAAAAATGCGTGGGGGTCCCCCTAAATTCTATTACCAGGCCCTTCAGGTCTGGTATGGATATTAAGGGGAACCCTACGCTAAATAAAAAAAATGGTGTAGGGTTTCCCCCAAAAATCCATACCAGACTCATCAGGTCTGGCATGGATTTTAAGAGGAACCCTGTGCCAGAATTAAAAAAAATGGCGTGGGGTTCCCCCCAAACATCCATACCAGATGCTTATCCGAGGGAAACTGGAAAGCCCCTTTAACAAACATGTTTGTTATTTTTTTTAAACGACGAGCCTTTACAATCACTTTAAAGCGGAGGTTCCACGGTTTCTCGAATTTTTGTTAATGTGCAATGCTTAGTAATAGAGATAGCAATGTAGCACTCACTTGCTAGTCGCTTGTAAGAGCATCGGTTTGGTTTCCGTCATGAATAAGACGTTTTAAAAATCAATCCAGGGGTTTTTCATCTTGCTTGTGGGCATTGTGAATGTGATGCAATTGCCTATATGCTTCAGTCTAATGCTCTCCCTGCTAACTTAATGCTGTTGGTTACAGGTAACAGGTGTTTTATGTGTGATTCATCTCTCTCTGTAAGGACTGTTCATATGTTAAATAAGGCTAGCTTTTGAAAGGCCTTTAATTGTGTGATAACCCTGTCTACAACCTAGTGATTCTCAGAGGTGTTAATAGGTGTCAAACTGGAAGCAGACGAAACGTCTGCTTAGGAAACTCAAGTGTGTGAAGGTGGTTTGTTGTGTAAGGAATGTGCAGTGATTAGACATGATAATTGTCGGTCGGTGCCGACCTGTCTGGAATGTTTTAGTAATTAGCCTTAGTGTGTGATTGGGTTGGGTGGAGATTTCATTGTTGCTTCAATGTCTTGGACTGTATAAAAAGCTGAGAAGAAAAACCATTAAAGGCTGTGTTGTTCAAGCAGTAAGCTGGTCTCATGTGTGGCTTTCTGGGCGATTCCAGGGATATCCCTCCTCGTGGAAGATTGGGGTGATTTTCGTTATGGGAAGAAGGGAACGTTGACGGGGATATCATACCGATACCGTCACAATTGGTTGGTAGCAGTGGGATTTTTCCCTTCTATTCCCCTTCACACCCGGATTCCAAGCAGACACTGGAAGAACTACTGGAAGTTCGTGGAAGGATTGCTAGCAACAAAACCAAGCAGGTCATCATAGCAGAATCAATGGAGCTAGACCAGGAGGACGGGATTGCAGCAACGCCAGCAGTACAAGAGATGGAGACACCAGTGATTCAGGAGGAGGAATCGCCAGCCAACAAGCTAATAAGAGAGAAGCTAGCGTGGTTCAGCCCGAACCCAACGCCAGATGTGGTACTGAAAGTGATGGACATGTTAGTAAACGCAGAGCTACAGAAGGATAAACAAATAAGGGACGCAGAGCTACAGGAGGCTAAAGAAATAAGAGACGCGGAGCTACAGAAGGATAAACAAATAAGGGACGCAGAACTACAGAAGGATAAACAAATAAGAGACGCAGAACTACAGTTAAAACTGGCAGCAGTCCAACAAGCAGCCGCACCTTCTACGAACAGTGAGTACAGCACAGCAGACGCAAGGAAGATTCCGTTTAGCGCTTTTAAAGCTTTTGATGAAAAGGACTGTGAGATTGATAACTTCCTGGCGGATTTTGAGCGACAATGTAACCTGCACCGAATAGCTAGAGGAGACTGGGTTGCAATATTGTCAGGCAAACTGTCAGGCAAAGCTTCTGATGCTTTCCGGACCGTGCCAGATCAGGATATTCATAGCTACGCCCGGGTTAAAGAAGTGCTCCTGGCTCGTTATGCAGTAACCCCAGAGTCCCACCGACAGAAGTTCAGGGACTCACGCAAAACCACGAAAGACTCTTATGCGGAATGGGCATGCCAATTGTCCCGGTCGGCCTCTAACTGGGCTAACAGCAGCCAGGCCACCACCGCAGAGGACATTTTGCAACTAATGCTCCTGGAGCAATTTTACAATCACATCCAGACGGACGTCAAGGATTGGGTGAGAGATCGCAGGCCCATGACTCTACCAGAGGCCGCGAAGTTGGCGGATGAATATGCGGATACTCGCAAGACAAACCAGGTCACACCACGGGTACAACCCCCACAACCAATGGCGCCCTCACACCCACCAGCCGCTAGATACCAACCGCCTAACAGACCGATGACATATAGCCCTCGCTACCCACGCCAGGAGGACAACGAACAACGCTGCTTCCGGTGCAAACAGTTGGGTCACTTCAAGCAGAATTGCCCCATGAATGACAACACCAGGTCAAATTGGTCTCAACCTGGGTACCGCCCACCAGCAGCAGCCCATTGTGTAGACTCGGCTTGGGATCCCCAGGAGCTGGGTCAGGAAGAACCATTGGGCACCCCTTACGAAGCCCTCATGGTACAATCTGTTATTACGGACAACAGGGAACACCATTGTCAGCTGGTCATGGGCGACAGCCATGAGCCGGAGGGGCCTTGGAGGGAGCTGGGCAGAAAGAGGCACCGCCAGCTACCCTCCAAGAAGAAGAGGTCCTGGAAGTCATATAACCAGCGGACCTGGGAGGAGAAGAAGCGACTGGAGGAGATGGAATCGCAGCGGGCGCCCCAGATGCGGGCCGAGATGTTCGCCAAGGGCCCACCGGTGGCCCCTTACACCACCACCCAGTTCCTGATGATGAAGGACCACGTTGAAAGCCTGCAGGACATGAGCAAGCAGGATCTGATCCGTGAGTACATAGAGCTGGAGGAGTGCATAAGCCGCATGGAGGAGGAGAACAACCACCTGAGGTCACAGCGGGCTGACCCCCCCAGGCTCCATGAACTGGAGATGGAGCTGGAAAAGCTCAAAGAGGAGAACCGGCGGCTGCGGAGGGAGCAGGGGGTGGCTGACCTTATGGGGCTCTGAGTCCCCTCTCTCCCCCCCCCCCCGGACTCTGAGCACCAGTGCTACAGCACTTCAACAAATATAACTTTTTCTTTTTATGAATCTCCTGTGATTGTCACTTCAGAGCCATAACCTGCCCCTCCCATAGCGGGACACCTAGATGGCGGCGCACAGACCCATTCGCCATCTTCACACTGACTTCTGGTGACTTTGCAGATCGCACAAAGACTTGGGGACTGACCGACGTGTGATCTGAAGACCCGGTGGCATACCTGAGTCTGAAGCAGTTGCCAAGGGAGGTCAGTCACGCCAAACGGAGTTAACCTCGGACTAAAAGCTCTGAACCCGTCAACCCTACTGGACCAGGGAAGGTCCAACCGGGTTTGCCGGAGCAGGGAGAAAAGGGGGGGCCATTGTGATGCAATTGCCTATATGCTTCAGTCTAATGCTCTCCCTGCTAACTTAATGCTGTTGGTTACAGGTAACAGGTGTTTTATGTGTGATTCATCTCTCTCTGTAAGGACTGTTCATATGTTAAATAAGGCTAGCTTTTGAAAGGCCTTTAATTGTGTGATAACCCTGTCTACAACCTAGTGATTCTCAGAGGTGTTAATAGGTGTCAAACTGGAAGCAGACGAAACGTCTGCTTAGGAAACTCAAGTGTGTGAAGGTGGTTTGTTGTGTAAGGAATGTGCAGTGATTAGACATGATAATTGTCGGTCGGTGCCGACCTGTCTGGAATGTTTTAGTAATTAGCCTTAGTGTGTGATTGGGTTGGGTGGAGATTTCATTGTTGCTTCAATGTCTTGGACTGTATAAAAAGCTGAGAAGAAAAACCATTAAAGGCTGTGTTGTTCAAGCAGTAAGCTGGTCTCATGTGTGGCTTTCTGGGCGATTCCAGGGATATCCCTCCTCGTGGAAGATTGGGGTGATTTTCGTTATGGGAAGAAGGGAACGTTGACGGGGATATCATACCGATACCGTCACAGTGAACCCCACAAGCAAAGACTTCCTGGAAGAGGTGATGCGAGTCACGTGACTCGCGAGATAGCGCGAGAATACACTTATGGCTATTTAAAATGGTCTCCTGTGAGTCTTGACACGTCACTCCCAGGAGACATTGCACACAGCTCCCATAACGCACTGAGGCATCGGGGAAAAGGAGCGATACGCCCACTCCCGCGGGGAACAAGACCCGGAAGCAAAGCTAAATGCATCTGAATCAAGGTAAGCGTAGACACCAAGAAAGAAAAACTGTGGATTTTACATTTATTAAGGCTGCGGTTCTTATTAATAGAATGTCCAAATTGAGGGTATACCTCCGCTTTAAGAACTGTTTAACTAAAGCCGTGATTCTGACATATACTTTGTTTTTCGAATGTGTTATAGAGACTATACAGAGACTGTGCTGTGGCTCAGAATGTTACACTGACTGTGACACAGACTGTGAAGAGTCCATGTTTAGGCAGCTTTCATAATTTGTTTTATGTTATTCTGACGAACTGTATATGCATGTTTTTGCCATCCTAACCCTGTTTTGCACTGTCGCTTTTAACTTTACACATGTTTAGTAAACTTCAACTTACAGTTAAGCTGCCTATAAACAGACTGAAATTTGGCAGGTTCAACAACCAAATTCAGATCTGTGTATGGCCTCCCCTTTCATTAAAAGTCAATTGTTAGATCAACTTTTGTTAAATGGACAAGCTGGAATTTTTTGGTCAATCAGAGGCTACAGCAACTGATCAGTGTATTCTGAAAGTGGACAATTCCAATGTCAGGGGGGGAGATAATCCTCCAGTTACCTCATTTAAAAAATATATAGGAGAATATTTAGGGGCATCCCTCATATGCCTACCAAAAAGAACTGAATGGGCTATCTCGGTACCCAAGGAGTACAAACAAGTATAAAAGATATAAAGTTTTATTTATCCATAGTTAATAGTCAAGACATACGGTATGTCCAAAGATATAAAAAAAAAAAACATTGATTGGAACACCATTTCCAAGCTGATAAATATTCCAAGCTGATGTTGCTAAACAAGTACTGTCCTCAAATAAGGCTGAGGGCATTCATACTCTTGGATGTATTTAGATGTATCCTCGATCCTCGATATGTTTCACGGTGAAAACCACCATCCTCAGGAGAAATCTCATACAAATCATCTATAATAAAGCAGTACATTGTCATTTCAATATTTCAAACTGTCCTTTAAGAAAGTATGAGAGGGAAGTAGGGTTTTGAATATTGCAATGCAGGCAAGAACAGGCAAACAGGCACAGCAAGGAGAAGGGATGCCCGAAGCAAAGAAAACGGACACATGTACCCAGATATGTGCTGAAAATAAAGTAACAGGTTTCCATAGTACAACCACCTAAAATAGTATTGAAAAAGTGAGACCAAGTGAGTATAGGGAAAAGGCTGCTTGGGGCCTGAGAGGTTGCTGGCTGGCTCCACCCATTAGATATTTATGGTTTTGTTTCATTACATTGCCTTTCTGATCTGTGGGGCTTGTCCCTAATGCTTTTAAATTTGTATATTGTTTTATGTTAACAAATATTTTTTACACTATTCTATGGTTATGTTATCAGTGCCTTGAAAATCCTAGCCAACACCCTCTTGACCTGTGAGTATCGATGGGAAATAGGCCCTAAGCAGCCTTTTCCCTATACTCACTTGGTCTCACTTTTTCAATCATATATTCTGGATGATGGCACATTGGTATACTATTTATCAGTCTTAATTGAGGCTATACTCTCCCTTTTTCACCTAAAATAGTAAATACCAAGAGGGAGAGGAGGGTGAAAAAATGAAATCACATGGTGGTCTCAGAGGAAAAAGTGTGGGAAAGAGCAGAATACAAAGGGAAGAAGGGTGGAGGTGGGGAAGAAAGGGGAGATAGAGGAAAAATGGGGAGGGGGGGAAGGAAAAGGGGGAATGGGGAAAGAGAAAAGAAAGAGAGAAAGAGAAAGAAAAAAATAGGGATGTAGATGAAGAAAAGGGATAAGCAAAGGGGGAAAACAATGTAAGGTACATGTAGATAAACAGAACCAATGGCCTTACACACAAAATAAACTAACCTGGAATCAATCTGGATCAAAATGGTGTAATCCTGGGAGGAACAGGATTCAATCCAAAACGCCAGACATCCACACAGTTGAGATCGTACAGGGGGATTGCCACGATATTGCCAATAAGACTGACACTATCATCTCTAAACAAGCCTTGTAGCAGAAAGTATTCCCTCATTTGTGTGGAGGGATAAATCTGTTCAATGGAGGGAACAAACCTTCTACGGCCAGTTCTGTTAAAATACTTAGTGGTCTGATTTATTTATTTCACATTATTCTTACTTTTTCTGTACCTTCTATTCCTTTTCTCTTTTCATGTCTTGTTTTTCCCTCTGATCTTTTTTTTTAAGGACCTTGCTAGTAGGAATATTGAATGTGTACTAAAGTAATTTTTTAGGGGGCCTGTGGAAACACTGCTTTATGGCTTTATGGCAAGGCTAGTGTAACATGTCTCCAGGCTGTGGCTCACCATTTCCTGTTTAATATTTTTAAAATCTGACTGATTTCTGTAGCATTACATTTATGAATAAAATGAGCTTCCCTTTAGTGATGTCATGGGCCACATTTGAGGTCCCCTTTATAAAGAAATGTTACCAATATTGATATAGACAATTTGTCTTTTTCACAATCAAGAAGACTATATGTTTACTATATAGTTTTATCTAGTTGTATTGCCATATTGTGAACATGTTCATAATGGTAGATTGTTAGCAGTGTTATAAACTCCCTTATCACATTGTTCTAGAAAATACAGTTAAAGAGGAGGCTTTTTTCAACCTTTGTATATTGCAGTTCTTCAACTTCTTAAACAATGTTAAATAAGTCTTTTGTAAACAATTTACTGGCGGTGTACTCCTGGCTTGCCACTTACTAAACAGTTACATAGAGGTGTAAATATTGATGTCTACAGTGAAAATGCCCAGTATGCAGTCTCAAAAATGGTATGCTAAATGTTATTCAAATCTTATACAACATATTTAAACGTAAATGAAATCCCAGTGCTTGTATAATTGGAGCACTTCTGCCTCACAGTAATGAATATCATGATGCATGGAAATGCATGTTACATTGAAGTGTAATTCATTTTAGATGGCACCCCAAAACACAAGAACACATGGTAGTCTGCTGTGTTAGAAAAAAGGGTCCTGCGCAATTTTAAGCATGTTAAGGTGCATGGACAATTCATTTATTTTTAACGAACTATCTTAACCTAATGCATATTAACATGCAACATAATATTGCACCACAAGCGGTCCATGGTTTATTACAGATAGTTCACGGCCTTCTTTTCTTGTGAAAGAACCTAAAAGCTAATGGCATCATAGACAAATATACCAAGATGTGTTTGGTTTGTGGGAGAAAGACAACAGGGCACCTAAAAGAAAACACATGTTTTTGGTGTTATTTTGATAGCCATGAGCCACAGCACTTGCCTGCACATACCTGCAAGAGTCTCCCAAACCCCTCAGTCATAGAGTGAATTTTCTCATTGGACATTGAGACTGCCCATAAGGCCTCATGCACACTGATCGTTTGCTCAGTTCCGCTGCATGCCTCTTCTCCTGGCAGCAGAAAAGCTGCTTTAAAAAAGCAAGCCAAGTGTCATGTAGCTTGGTTGGAGGCCGGGTGACAAGAGGACAGCTCTGGTCCAAGTACCCCTGTGTGTGGAACAAGGGCACAAAGAAATACAGGTATTGGTAATCAGGTAGCAGGCAGTGGTGGCCTCTGAACAGCAGTCAGCAGCAGTACAGGTACACCAGAAGAGAACCAAGTATAGCATCCAGGTACTGGACCTTGGAAGCTTGGCACAGAGACCGTAAGGACACACAGTCAGAAGTAGATGCTCAAGGACATAATCAGATGACAAACCAGGGTCAGCATGGATGGATAGCAAGGACGTTGTCAGTAACCAAGCCAGAGTCATAGCAGGAGAAGTGTAGTCAGACAGCAGGTTGAGGTCTGTTGGAAGGGGACAGCCAAGCCATGGTCTGAGTCCAGAATCCACAAAGCAAGGTCATGAGCAGGCCGGGTCAACAACGGGAGAACAGACAGCAAGAGCAGAAACATAGAAACAGGGGTCATGCATAGCTGGAGAACACCCAGCAATGAGTACACATCTGAGCCTCCTTTAAATAGGCATCTTGGCGCCATTCCTGGGATTGGACATGCGCAGGCCTGCATCAATGCACATGGACATGTGCACCAATAGGCACTGGCACACACAGATGCATAGATGTGTCAGTGTACGTTAATTACAGGCCCAAGTCTGTATGCTGGAACATGTGCATTAGCAGCCCGAAAATTAGCATTTGCCGTAGCATTAGCATTAGCTGTATCCCATGACATCCCAAGTATTCCACACACAATCATGCACATTTGCGCATATGCACATTAATGCATTCTATTGGCCAGAATATTAATTTATTCTGGTCATTAGAATGCATTAATGCACATATTTGCGAAAACGCATAAACTTACCTGGCTTTTAGGCACATTTATGCACATTATGCGTTTTTTTTCTGCACAAAAGCTCCTATCCTCATTGCACTGGTGATGTTTTTTTTTCCTTCTTCTGGGTGTAAATTCTTCTCTTCTAATACACCTGTAAATGACTGTGTGTGCATGGACACATATGCTTACAAAGAGGTGCATTTACTGGCAGAAAAAAAGCACCAAATCCCTGTAAGTGTGCATGGGCCTTTAGAGTGATAAGCCAATATGAATGTGTTGGACAGGCCTAGCAGCAAGTTCCGACAATGTCGATAAGTGTAAAAACGTTTCCTGTCACAAGTTTCTGGCACTGACTTAACTGTGACAGGACGGTCAAGTATGTGCAGACACTTTGGGCCAGATTCACATACATTTGCGGCCGTGTAACGTAACCCGTTTACGTTACACCGCCGCAAGTTTCCAGTTTTAGTGCCCGATCCACAAAGCACTTACCTGGAAACTTGCGGCGGTGTATCGTAAATACGTCCGGCGCAAGGCGGGCCAATTCAAATGGGCGTGTGCCATTTAAATTAGGTGTGCCCCCGCGCCGGACCTACTGCGCATGCTCCGTTTCGCAATTCCCGTTGTGCTTTGCGCGCAGTGACGTCATTTTTTCGAACGGCGACGCGCGTAGCGTAATTCCGTATTCCCGGACAGCTTACGCAAACGACGTTCATTTTTAAATTTCGACGCGGGAACGACGGCCATACTTTATACAGCAATACGATTGCTGTGTAAAGTTAAGGCACCAAAAACGACGACTAACGTTGCAACGGGAAACTAGACTAGCGGCGACGTATCGAACGCGAAAATCTGTTGTGGATCGCCGTAACTCCTAATTTGCATACCCAACGCTGGTTTACGACGCAAACTCCCCCCAGCGGCGGCCGCGGTACTGCATCCTAAGATCCGACAGTGTAAAACAATTACACCTGTCGGATCTTATGGATATCTATGCGTAACTGATTCTATGGATCAGTCGCATAGATAGAAACAGAGATACGACGGCGTATCAGGAGATACGCCGTCGTATCTCTTTTGTGAATCTGGCCCTTTGTACCTGCATCAGCTTTTGTTTATGTCTCACATAACAGAGCTTCTTTAAAGGCCACATTGCCACACATCTCACTTCGCTAATAGATTACCCGACTCCTTTCCTCTTTACATGTATTTATTTTACTGATTAAATATTAACATAAAAGCTGTACCTTTCTTATATACGTAATTATGGACATGAGTAGAAGAGAAAGATGCTCTCAGAAAATCTCTTGTGTGTGCTTTGACAATTGTTATTGATACAATTTGACAATTGACATGGCCCGCTGTCAAGGTAGATCATACTGTACATGAGTAGCACAGCAAGATCACACAGAGCTGGTGAAGCATGATTTTACATTACAATCATCATAATCCCAATGTTCCCATTATAGTCACTAGTTTCATACACTATTGGATTTTAGGCTTCATTCAAATTAAAAATAAAATGTTTCTTAGCCTTTAAAGTGATTGTAAAAAAATAAAATAAAAATAACAAACATACTTACATCCTCTGTGCAGTTGGTTTTGCACAGAGCAGCCTGGATCCTCCTCTTCTCTGATCCCTCTTTGCTGCTCCTGCCCCCCCTCCTATCGAGTGACCCCACAGTCAGCAGCTTCCTATGGGGGCACTGGAGCCGAGTCACAGCTCTGTGTGTCCATTCAGACATGGAGCCCCGACCCAGCCCCACCCCCTCTCTCCCCTGAGTGGCTGATTGATTTTGATTGACAACCGTGGGAGCCAACGGCGGTGCTGCTGTGTCTCAGCCAATCAGGAGGAGTATCCCAGGCCACTTAGACATTCCTGGACATCACTGGAAAGAGATGGGGCTCAGGTAGGTGAGTAGGGGGTGCTGGGGTGGCTGTTACACACACAAGGTTTTTTATCTTAATGCATACTCCTTTAACTCACAGTAAATATGTTTAACTCTAAAACCTCCAAAACCCAGTTGATCCAAAGGTCGTATCTTTTAAAGTTTGACCAAGCTTGTTTTCATAGGGCAAAGGATCCTCCACAAACCTAGAATAGCAACTGGATTATATTCTAAATTAACAGATGTAAGAATAACACATTTTAAAGCCTATGAGTTGCATGTTTAGGGAAAAATCACCAATTATTTTGTATATTAACCTAAAAAGTCTTTTAGGATCACACTTTTTGAAACAGTACCCCACAGCATCACTAGTCTCACTTTGAAAATCCAATTTCGTAGTTGGAGATTATCAGGGGGATGTGTAGTTAAGCAATGCATTCTAAAAAGTTTGCATTAACTCAGAGACACTTCTGCAGACATGTCATGTTGACTTGGTAACTGTGTGCCCTGTGCATGACTACTCAGATTCCTTAGGATTTACCATGCTCACATGAAATTCTATTAAGGCCATGCAGACAAAGCGCCCTTTTGTGTATATGGTGTAGGGTTTACTATCCATAAAAAAGAAACCTTGCTATGTTAACAAAAGGATCTTCAATATGCCTCTAGTATATTTGAAAGTTCTATCTTTATTATCAGTCCACACAAAAGTGGGAAAGCCATGTATAAGCTACAATAACCCCACAGGATTCCTGTATACAAACTTCATCATGGTCCCTTGGAAGCCACCTTAATGCTGATTGCATCATATTGAAGACTGGTGAAGAGCTGGTTCAGATAGTAAGGTTTATTTATTTATGGTTGCTTGTTCTCTAAAACCATCCTTCAACTTAAATTATAAGACTCGCCAGAGCACCACTACCCTCACATCCTGCTTGAACAGAAAAAACTGCAGCTGTCATTCAAATACCTGAGAGGAGGGATCATAGGTGTTTCTTACCAGGGATGTGTGTGTGTACATCGTCACAGGGAACCGAAAGTTAACTGGAGAACAGTTGCAGTTTCAGTGTACATGGTGTACGTTCCTCTCTAAGTGTAGGGGTCAAGTCCTGGGGAAAAAAGTGTGGGAACTCCCACCCAAGATCCACTCCCCCACCAAAACAAAAAAAAATTATAAGCTCATATGCATAATTACTAAACCGCATGTTTTTTTTCCGATCCACTGTACCTTAGTAATCCTTTATGTTACTGGCCACTTCCTGTATATGGATTCATTAGGTAGTGTGCGGGTTTTCCGTCACTTCCTCGATGCCGCAATGTCTCCTGGGAGCTTTTGTCATTGTTCCCAGGAAACATTGCGGAGGTCTGCCGCGAGTTATCGCGGGATTTAGAAAGAAGCAAGTTCTTTCTAAATCCCGCGATAACTTGCGGCAGACCTCCGCAATGTCTCCTGGGAACACGGATTGGCTTGGGCGGCTCGGCTGTTCTCGGCTGCTCTAGTCCTGCAAAGGGAACTGAGTTCCTGCTGTAAAAAAGTGCAGGAACTCCATTCCCACGCAATCCCGCAGGACTTGAGCCCTGGTAGAGGTCTACTTTAAGGTTGAGTATTCCCCCACAGCAACCTCAGCCTTGTCTCAAGACATTGGTGAAAATGGCACAATGTATAGATATTCTATGTGTGTATAAAGTGACCCTGTAACAAAGTGCCTAACGTAGCCTAAAGAAAAGTCAGTGTATTCCACTAGCGGTGTGCTTCTAATCGCCCCCGAAGGGGTTAAAAAGGGGTCAAAAGTGGCCACAAAGCGCCGCTGCCGAAGTGTTTTGCAGGTGCTCGGCCAGCACTGCCAATGCATTTCAATGGGCAGGGTGTAAACAGCGCTCCTAAACTGCCCCAAAGATGCTGCTTGCAGGACTTTTTTTACTTAGTACCTGCTGATGAAACCCCCAATACCCCCCCCCCCCCCACCCGAAACAAAAAATTATCTACGGCCCTGTGTTGCCTAAATTACCACATTGTAGTATTCTTATTATGTAGGATTAATATAGTGCCAACAGTTTGCGCAGGGCTTTACAATATAAAGGGAGAAAATACAGCAACAATACAATTCAATACAAGAGGGTTAGAAGGGCCCTGCTCCTGCAAGCTTACAATCTAAGAAAAATGTGTATTTCTGTATACTGTATGTTTTTAGGAAAAAGTTTTTTATCTTTCTAATTGTACTTGTCTTCTAGGACCAATGTTTTTTGAAAGAATAGTGTGACTTGATGAGCATAAGAGCATAACTGCATGCTTTCCAGATTTCACATAGCACAGGAAGTAAATTATCTAAATAAAAAAAAAATTCTGTGACTCTGTGAAGAAAACTTATGTCTTGTGTCTTATGATTACTAATGTCCCACAAGTGATATTCATACAGCACATGTCATTCCAACTGAGTTGTGTTGGCTCGGTATACATTTGAATGGGATCATGTTCTTCTTGTAGCATGAATTTCGAGTTTGGACAAAGTAGTATTTTAAGTTAAAAACTTGAGTAGGGAACTGTCTTCAGGCTTACCTGAGAAGGTGTGGATTACCCCTTGCCAAAAAACAGGGTAACCCAATTCAACATAACAGGGGAAGATGCCCTTTATTTTCATATGAAGAGCTGCCCTTCACATTGCTTGGAGGATAGCTAACAAATATATGTTGCTTATAAAGACAAATCATACAATTTCTGCCTATATGTCCAGTCTGTAGCACATTAAATCATTCAGAAAAACATAAATAAAGTCAGTATGGAACCACAAGCCTCATCATGGTAGTCCTGAGGGATTAGTTGTTAACACTAACAGTTAGACAAAGGGATTCTTTCTCCCCCAGGAGCTTATGTTTACGGGGCAGTAAACAGTCTGTAACTAAGCAAATTCCATGTAATTTTCTTGTTATTATGTTCCGAGAAGTTGACTTTTAAGGTAAACCAGGCCCCAGCACTTAATAACTAAATACATTTTTACTAATTATGCTAATAGGAAGGGCAACTTTAACCAACCCAATATGAATGTTTTGTTGTATGCGTCTAACTTCTTTAAACCAAGAAAAGTGGACACCTAGCTGTGTAGCACAAGTACCTTCATACCACTGTTCCTTGAATATTAGGCCATCAGAAAGTATACAAATAGAATCAATGTATATAACATATATTACCCTTCTAACTTAACCTAAAAAACATATGGGGGCAGATCCACAAAGCGAGTACGCCGGCGTATCTACAGATACGCCGGCATACTTTCAAATTTGCCGCGTCGTATCTTTGTTTTGAATCCTCAAAACAAGATACGACGGCATCTGGGTTAGATCCGACAGCCGTACGTCTTCGTACGCCTTCGGATCTAAGATGCAATTCTTCGGCGTCCGCTGGGTGGCGTTCCCCTCGTTTTCCGCATCGAGTATGCAAATTAGCTATTTCCGAGAATCCACGAACGTACGAGCGGCCGTCGCATTCTTTTACGTCGTCTCTAGCCGTCTTTTTTCGGCGTATACTTAAAGCTGCTGTTTGGTGGCGTATAGTTAAACCTGCTATGTTAAGTATGGCCGTCGTTCCCGTGTTTATTTTAAATTATTTTTTTTTTCGTTGTGTAAGTCGTCCGTGAATAGGGATGGACGTAATTTTCGACATCATTTAGCGCAATGCACGGCGGGAAATTTAGGGACGGTGCATGTGCAGTTCGTTCGGCGCGGGGACGCGCTTCATTTAAATGAAACACGCCCCCTACCCGCCCAATTTGAATTCCGCGCCCGTACGCCGCGATAGATACACTACGCCGCCGTAACTTACGGCGCAAATTCTTTCAGGATTCAAACTAAAAAAAGTAAGTTACGGCGGCGTAGCATATCTCAGATACGCTGCGCCAGGGCAGATCTTTGTAGATCTGCCCCATGGAATCTAATTGCTATTAGCAAATTAGTTTGCTTTTAATGTGAGTATATTTCAATAATAGGGCTGCTGTTCCACGTGGAAAGGAATTATTTTTGCATTGGTACTGTTATGGGAATAATTCTGGTTGTGACTCTAAAAACAAAAGTTAATTCTGCAATTGCAGGAAAAGATTTACAGGACACAATCACTGTGTTTAAAATGTCCGTTCTGACAAAATATATTATTATATGTTATTTTATACTGTACATAAGGGGTGGTGTGAGGTGTTATTAAAAACGAACAAATAGAAATACGTAATTAAAAACACAGATTGTAATACCGTATTTTCCCGCGTATAAGACAACCTTTTGTAAAAATATGCCTCAAAACTCGGGGGTCGTCTTATATACGCCGGTACCTGTATGCAGAATCTCAGTCAGATTGCGGGCATCCATTATTTAAAAGCCGCGCCTCCTCCTCTTGCTGTTCCGTGATAGACGGAACACTCAGTTTCCCAGCAGAGCTTGTGTTCTGCCTATCACGGATGTCCTCTCTAACAGTGAATATCCATGAATTTATTTATTGGATATTCACTGTTATTTTTTATGCAATCACGTATTCCTTAGGTTTGTTGTGTTTCACATCACTTCATTATATGGCATTCATTAGAGCTTTATCCATTTGCTCTTAGGTAGCGCTATTCTATACATTTTTCCATTCTGCACAGATGTCAATGTAAATCGCGGGCCAAAAGTACTTTTTGAAATTGATGCAGCGCTGCAGATGCAGCGTCGCACCGATCAGGACAATGCCATTAAAGGGCTTAAAGATACAAAATCTTGAGAGGGGAGGGGGGAATAGAGAAAGAGAGCTTCTAGGAGAAGTTGTGTCTGTGTGTTAAGTAAAGGTTACAGAACATATTTCAACAGTGTGAACAAGATGGAGTCTCTTGTGCCTAAATGAACAATACAGTAAAAAGTCTGTGTCAGTGCCCAGCTCTCAATGCTCTTTGTTTGACAATCTCTTGCCTATTAAGCCCCATAAACATGGGCCGAATGTTGGGAGACAACAGCCGATTCAAGAAAAAGCATCCGGCATTTGGTCGTTCAGCCGGCTTCTGTAGGGCGTGCATGCTGGAAAACCAGCAGCTGACCAACTCCTGATCAGCACTCTCAGCCAATGGCAGCGCTCTCCCGTCCCCCTGTCAGAACACAACAGCTCAGTGGGAAAGATTACTGAACTAACCTGGCATGGTTAGTATAGTGGCTCCATCTGGAACTGTCAGTTTTCTTCATGCAACTGCAGGATTGCACAAAAAAAAACTGCAGTGTGTACATAGCTTTAGCCTGGAAAATTAAGATAATTGAATTTCAAGATTCAGCTCCTATTGACTTCAATGGGCTTACCATTTGCAAGTCCCAAACTTTTTGATCAGTTCCGCGAACATCTGGTAAAAAAAAACCAGGCACATTCAGAACATCCCTACTGTTAAACATAATCTTTTTTCTTCAAAGAAGAATTTACAGTAGATGTAAACTGTAACTGACCTTTGCCACCCTACTCTTCTATAAATGTTTACCTATAAGATCCGACTGCTGCGGCCTCCATTGTTTATTTACATTCTTTGTTGCAAGTCATCTCTCTCCCAGCCAGTCAGGTGCATCACAGCCCCATAGACTTCTTTGTGCAGTTTTATTTTTCATTTATTGTAATCGGGGTATCTGGTCTGTAGCTAACCTGGAAGAAAACTGAAGAAAGTTTATATGTTTTCAATGTTTAATTAAACTTTTAGCATGTATTTAGCCTTAAAGGGGTTGTAAACCCTGGATAATGGAATGAACTTCCCCGATGGGGTTTTTAGGCAGCAGGGTGTGTGAAAAATAGTAAGAGTCAGGATATGGAGTTATAAAAGTAAAAAATGTTTAATGATACATATGAAAGTCCTAAAAGTGAGCTCTGGTATTACATACACGATCAAAAAGTACATACAGAGGGATGAGCACCAAAAGGTGACATATAAGAAACATGAATGGTATGCAAATATGTCAGATAGGTTCCTGATGCGTTTCAACCCACTTATAGGGTCTTCTTCAGAGGAACTGGGAGGTGCCCCAGCAGCCATTGGCTACTGCTGCTGTCAATCAAATCTAATGATGCGGGGGGCGGGGCTGAGTCCTACATTTGGCATCTATGGACAAATGATGGACTCAGATGCGTGCCCACGTAACACCCCGGGAGAGCACTTCTCTTAGGGGGTTATACGATGCAGGGAGGAGCCGCGAGAGACGCAGAGGAACCCCAGAAGACAGTTTTCGGTGCCACTCTGTGCAAAACTAACTGCACAGTGGAGTTAAGTATGACATGTTTGTTATTTAAAAAAGAAAAACATGAAGCTTTACAATCACTTTAAAGCATAATAAGGCCCAGAACACCACATGAAGGAAAAACATAAAAGAACAATGCAATATGTACCATACAATTTATAAATTATGTATGCCTCATCTAAATGCCCTTACTTGTTATTCATGCTATGCTTTCATTTTTGTCACTGCATTTGAAGATGGCACCATGTTTGAATGTTCTTCCTGCTGATATCCCAATCCTGCTTCTGTCATTCATAGACATCATACCGGCAATCTTGCATATGCAAAGTATAAAATACGGGGTTTCAGGAAGTACTGAAGTCTCAGGAGTCTCGAGAGATCTGATAAGATTCATCATAGCATGGCATTCTCTGCAATCACTGCACAAGCAGTGTGCCTTGAATAAACAATGAACTGCACATTCACAAGTGATGTCATTGGCTGAAGCAAACAGCAATATCTACCTAACGGCACAGTTTTAGATGAAATGGAAAGGTAAACATGAGTTTTACAGTATTTACATTAGTTGCTTTATGATGGGGAAAGTGAAAAGGCAAGGTTGAATTCCAAGAAGGTGAAAATGTAGCGCTGAAAATAATAAACAGTAACAATGTGTAACTGAAAAAAATTAAATATAAGAGGATCTGAATCCCATCTATATATAAATAGAAGAACATAAGTCCAAGAGATATGTCAATCTTTGAAAAACACAGAGTCCATCACAGCCAGGTATGTTCTCAAATGGAATCAGATGATAAGAAAGATGCATAAGATATCCAAGGAAATATGTCATCCAAAGTGAAAGTAGATTATTTACTCTTACCGAAACCGGTGGACCCAAATGTCAATGACAACAGGTCAGTAAGGCATAGATATCCAGGTAGGCAGGTCAGTCACAACGGGTCCGGGGGAACTCCAGATGGAATCTCCGTGGTGATAGCAGCAGCTGGAGGGCAGGAGACCAAATGAAATTGCCACAAATAACTCATATCCAAAAAGGTATGTAAAGAAAAAAGGAAGCTTCCAATGGCTCAGGTCAAAAAGGTAGGTTTTAATTGATAAAAACCAACATACATCAGATAAAAAGGTGATCACAATTAAAAGCAATATGGGAAGTGGTGTACCAAGTTGACGCGTTTTGTCCTACTAAGACTTCTACTGGGACATCTACCAGCTCCCCCATATTGCTCATATATATAGAAAACGTAATAAATGTACAGCCAATCTAAAATAATCAATTAAAACATTAGTAATAACATGATCCGGAATTGGAGGTGAACTGGTCACATGAAGACCTGTGTTGCAAGCCTTGATGTGGTAACCAATCATATGAGACCTTTAAACGCCAATATAAGTGTGTAACCACCGCACAGACTTGATGTAGTCTGCACGCGGTACAAACAATATCAAAAAGCCAGCGAAAACGGGTATAATTGCTTGCGAGATTAGTGGTAATCAATCAAGATCGGATCCAGAATAAATCTCACTCGCCCCAAAATGAGGCCATCAGAAGACTGGATCACATGATGCTGGAAGTAAGGAAGTAACCCCCTCAGACCGTGACCTTGCACGTCGGCGGCGATGATGACGTGATACGTAAATCACGTCAGGCGGCCAGCGTGAAAACACACACAGAGTCACATGATCAAAGGGGACTCCACTCACGTGGTGAAAAAACATGCCTCATGACCAGCAGGATGGTTAATATGAAATCATGCAACTCCAAAGTACACCCACTAGGGGGAGTAGATCGGAAAACATGAAGTCTGATAGCTCTGCATGAGACTCCAATAAACAAGCAAATAAAAATACATGGCAACATAAATCACAATAGCACTAATGAACCAGATGTCAATGGGATATGGTACTATAGACAACCTTACCCTCGTCACTATTTAAAATACCACGATCGAGATCCCACTGGAACCCAGTTTTTGGTTATAGATACGTTTTTTCCCCATTGGAGGGGTGATTCCCCTAGTGGGTGTACTTTGGAGTTGCATGATTTCATGTTGACCATCCTGCTGGTCATGAGGCGTGTTTTTTTGCCACGTGAGCGGAGACCCCTTCGATCACGTGACTCTGTACGTGTTTTCACGCTGGCCACGGTCTGAAGGGGTTACTTCCTTACTTCCAGCATCATGTGATCCAGTCTTCTGACGCCGCTGATGGGCTCGTTTTGGGGCGAGTGACGTCTATTCTGGATCCGATCAGAATAGACCACTAATCTCACAAGCAAGTATACCCCTTTTCACTGGCTTTTTGATATTGTTTGTACCGCGTGCAGACTACATCATGTGTGTGCAGTGGTTGCACACTTATATTGGCGTTTAAAGGTCTCATATGATTGGTTTCCACATGGAGGCTTGCAACACAGGTCTTAATGTGATCAGTCCACCTCCAATCCTGGATCATGTTATAACTAATGTTTGAATTGATTGTTTTAGATTGGCTGTACATTTCTTAAGTTTTCTATATATATGAGCAAAATGGGGGAGCTGGTAGATGCCCCAGTAGTCCTAGTAAGACGAAACGCGTCAATCTTGGTACACCGCTTCCCATATTGCTTTTAATCGTGATCACCTTTTTATCTTATGTATGTTGGTTTTTATCAAATAAAAACTACCTTTTTTACCTGCACCATTGGAAGCTTCACTTTTTCTTCACATACTTTTTTGGATGTGTGTTTTTTGTGGCTATCCCGTTCGGTCACCTTTCCTCCAGCTGCTGCTGTCCCCACGGAGATTCCATCAAGTAGACTCTAAAGTTCCCTCGGACCCTTTGGATCGTTGTCATTGACATTTGTGTCCACCGGTAATCTACTTTCACTTTCGATGACATATTTCCTTGGATATCTTATGCATCTTTCTTATCATCTGATTCCATATGAGAACATACCTGGCATACCAAGGATTGACAAATCTATTGGACTTGTGTTCTTCTATTTATATAGATGGTTGTAAAAAATGATCGTGTGTGGGCAAAAACAACGTTTTAAACCCGCGCATGCCCAGAAGCAAGTTATGAGATGGGAGCGCTCGTTCAGGTAAAACTACCATTCATAATGGAGTTAACACATTCATCACACTGTAACAGACAAAAAAGCACGAATCGTCTTTTACTAACAAGGAGTCAGCTAAAAGCAGCCCAAAGGCGAATAGAACTTCCCCTTAGAGTGCCGTCGTACGTGTTGTGCGTCAACACTCTTTGTTCATCATTTTTCTAAAACGATGGTGTGTGGGCAACATCGTTTTTAATGATGAAGTTGGAAAAACTTCGTTTTTTGGACATGCTGAAAAACAACGTTTTTTTTTCATGCCGAAAAACGATTGTGTGTACGCGGCATAACAGTTTATTATTTTCAGCGCTACATTTTCACCTTCTTGCACTTTAGAATTTTTGTTACAATGGTATGTAGCTGCTCACTGCTCTTTATGGGTTAGCGCAATATTTATTCACACTTATAAGGTTGAATTCCACTTCAATATCTTGTCAGTTAAGTAACAGGGGGCTGAGAGAGGCATATGTTGCTCTTAATAAGGCCCTTTGTGCAAGGTTATTTAAGGGGGTTGTAAAGGTACAATTTTTTTTTCCTAAATGGCTTCCTTTACCTTAGTACTATCCTCCTTCACTTACCTCATCCTTCGATTTTGCTTTTAAATGTCCTTATTTCTTCTGAGAAATCCTCACTTCCTCTTCTTCTGTCTGTAACTCCACACATTAATGCGATGCTTTCTCCCTGGTGTGGAGTGTCATGCTCGTCCCCTCCCTTGGACTTCAGGAGAGTCAGGACGCTCTCTACGTTGCAGATAGAGAAAGGAGCTGTGTGTTAGTGGGCGTCCTGACTCTTCTGTAGTCCAAGGGAGAGGGCGAGCACGACACTCCACACCAGGGAGAAAGCCTGTGTGGAGTTACAGACAGAAGAACAGGAAGTGAGGATTTCTCAGAAGAAATAAGGACATTTAAAAGCAAAATGGAAGGATGAGGTAAGTGAAGGAGGACTGCACTAAGGTAAAGGAAGCTATTTAGGGGGGGAAATGTACCTTTACAACCCCTTTAAATTAAACCAATGTTGCTCACAAATAATATATACAGCTTCGACTGTACAAAAGGAATCATCATTAAAAAAAAAAAAAGATTTTGGGGACAACAGTCATACCCCCTTGTGTCCTGTACAAGTAAGAGCCGGTTCACACTGGGGCGACTCGTCAGGCGGCTGAGCCGCCTGACGAGTCGAGTCCCATTCTATGCAATAGAACCATTCTAATAGGAGCGACTTAGAAAAAGGTTATTTTTTTTATTTATTTTTTTATTATCAATTTTTTTTATTAGTTTTTCAACACCATTTCCATTTAACAATATATAACACCATTGTAATACTATAGACATCCTTATCTATATCCCATGCACCCCCCCTCAAAAACAAAAAAAACAAAAAGGGAAACACAAAAAGGGAAAATTGTCCCCCTAGTCCTCACTTATTCCCCGTGGCTCTCTTCCACCCCAGACAAAAAAAAAATTATATTTCCCCCCCCTAGTAAAGTTGAGACCCCTTATATAAGAGGCTTCTAAAAAGCCATTCAAGAAGAAGTAAACAAAAAAAATGTTAACAAGTGTTTCCAAAATCTCTGAGGCCTCTAAAAGGCCATACATCCCCTTATAACTTACCCCCCTCCTTTTTTTTCTCCCATCCCTTCATCAAGGTCCCTGTTACTACTACTACAAAAAAAAAGAAGAGTGAAAATATCCCCACCCCACCCTTGGTGTCCCCCCTTCTCTTATATCTATACAGATGGGGGTTGGGGGCAGTGCCGCATGGGTATTTATATTGAGAGCTAAAGAGGAGAAAAAAAAAAGAAAAAAAAAACACAGATTAGTCTCCACCCCCCCCCCCCTCTCCCCCACAGGCTTTCTACTTTTTCTGCAGCTCCTTATATTATTCAATCTCTATTGAGAGTTGTTCCCATTCCAACCATATTACTCTAAACTTATCTTTTCTGTCTTTAACCCTCGAAATCCATCTCTCTGCCTCCATAATTAAATTCACTTCTCTCTTCCATTCAAGAATAGGTGGCCTTTTTTCTTGTTTCCATATAGGCAGATTCAGAAAGACTTAGGCTGGCTTATCAGTAGATACGCCAGCCTAAGTCTGAATCTGCGCCAACGCAAATTTAAGCGTATTCGGGTAACCAGATACGCTTAAATTAGGCTAAGATACGAGCGGCGTAAGTGTCTTACACCGTCGTATCTTAAAGTGTCATTTTTAGGCTGGCCGCTAGGTGGCGCTTCCATTGAGTTCGGCGTAGAATATGTAAATCACTAGATACGCCTAATTACGAACGTACGCTTGCCCGTCGCAGTAAAGATATGCCGTTTCCGTAAGGCATTTTCAGGCGTAAAGTTATTCCATCAAATAGCTGGACTAGTAATGTTAAGTGTGGCCGTCATTCCTACGTTGTTTGCGTAAGTCGTCCGTGAATAGGGCTGGACGTAATTTACATCCACGTTGAAACCAATTCAGGTAGGCGGGCGCATCCTTACGGCGGCGTAGTGTAAATATGATACGCTATGCCGCCGCAAGGATGCGCCCGCCTACCTGAATCCAGCTAATAGTCTAGGTATTAATAATTTTGCTGCGTTTAATAAGTGAGGCATAATACTATCCTTATATGATTTCATGGACCTCGCTGACCCATGGAATAAGTAGTTTAAGGGTGTCAATTCCATTTCCCCATGAGATAGCCTTTCAACCCAGGGGGCAATCTCTTGCCAAAGAAAAGAGTTCTTGTACGACTTCGGGGGCGGCTCTGGGAATCCTTGCGGAGTCGCCCCCGAAGTCGTGCCGCCTAAGTGTGAACCGGCTCTTAGTGTTTGGTATGCAAGTAGTCAAAGCTTTGATACATGGGAAGGAGGAATGCCTATGCTTCTGCAGATGCTAAGTTTCAAAAATTCTCATTTGCAAAGGAAAATCAGTCGGGGATGCTGTTAGAGCAATGCTATGATGTAGTAACGTATGTTCCTGCTATATAAATACAGACTCATATACTTTATATCACTAGCGAGTGATACAGGCTTACTGGCCTTTCACTTAATCAATGTTTATCTAAATGAAATAATAGACAAAACCCAAAATTCGAAATCTCTTCTTAAAGTGGAGGTTCACCCAAAATATAAATTTTTAACATTAGATTTAGGCTAATTAAGGGGAGCAGAAACGGGTATTTTTTTTTAAATCAATACCGTGCTTACCGTTGTAGAGATAGATGTTCTCCCGCCGCTTCCGAGTATGGGCTGCGGGACTGGGCGTTCCTATTTGATTGACAGGCTTCCGACGGTCGCATCCAGCGCGTCACGAGTTTCCGAAAGTAGCCGAACGTCAGTGAACAGGCGCAGTATAGGGCACCTGGTGACGCGCTGTATGCGACCGTCGGAAGGCTGTCAATCAAATAGGAACGCCCAGTCCCGAAGATCATACCCGGAAGCGGCGAAAGAAAATCGATCTCTAAAACGGTAAGTATGGCATTGATTTAAAAAAAAATACCCGTTTCTGCTCCCCTTAATTAGCCTAAATCTAATGTTAAAACATTTTTTTCGGGTGAACTCCCGCTTTAACAAAAGTAAAAATACTTTTTCTAGCAATTTGCTTTGAAATGTGTAAAACTACTCTGGGACTTTATATAGTGTGCTTAGTACCCTTCAAATCTGTTGCATAAATGAGTCATTATTTGAGCATCTGGATTCACTTACAAATAATCCTTACCAATCACTCTTCCAAATGCTAATGCAGCATGATTTCTGAGGTTTACACTGTTCCTTAACATCGTCATATAATTGCACTCTGCTAAATTATACGTGCTCAGTTTTATAGGATGGCTGGTTATTCATTTTCTTCCTTGAATACTCTTTTAAAAGTATTTTACTCAGTGAGACATAAAGACTAAAAATACCTTTGAAAACTTTCATGTTAACATATAAATGAGGGTAGGTCAATTTCATGGGTTCCATTCAGTTTTGACACTGGCCGAGCAATGTTTGCTTCTTCTCACCACTCATTGTACCATTGTGCAGTATGGATATTGATTACTATATACTTTAATTCTCACATATGTGCTATATTGTAAGTTATTGGTATGTTTATTTGGTGTAAATAATTTCACAGATGTTTTGGTTGTTCAGTTTGACCATTTGACCTCTGGAAGATTTACCCCTTCATGACCAAGCCACTTTTTGTGATACGGCACTGCGTTACTTTAAAAGACAATTGCGCGGTCGTACAACTTTTTCCACCACAAATAGAGCTTTCTTTTGGTGTTATTTCATCACCACTGCGTTTTTTTTATTTTGTGCTATAAACAAAAATAATATTTCTTTTACGTCCTGCTATAAAACATATCCAATAAAAAAATAAAAAATATAAAATTTCTTCATAAATTTAGGTCAATATGTATTCTACTACATGTTTCTGGTAAAAAAAAAAAATCTCAATAAGAATATATTGATTGGTTTACACGAACATTAGATTGTCTGCAAACTATGGTATATATTTATGGAATATTTTTATTTTTATTGTTTATACTAGTGATGGAGGTGATCAGCGACTTATAGTGGGACTGCGACATTGCGTTGGACAATTGGACACTAACTGAAACTTTTGACACTTTGCAGGAACAAGTGAAACTAATACTGTACTGTGATCAGGGCTAGAACAATGTCACTGTGATAATGACACTGGCTTGAAAGGGGTTAACATCTAGGGCGATCAAGGGGTTAACTGTGTGCCTAGCCAGTGTTTTTGTGTACTGTGTTAGGTGCTTTTATTAAAGTGAAGACATTGATTTTGTTCTCTGCTTTGAAGGAACACAAAATCCTTCCCACCACTCCTGTCAGAACAGAGATCTGCCTTGTTTACACACAGATCCCCATTCTGTGTATTATACTGACGATCGGAGGGTGCTGGCACACATCCAGTGCCCGAGCACCTGCAGATCAGCTTTATGTCCCATACAGAAAACAGGAATTAAAAGGAAATCCCTCCAAAGTAAGGGAATTCCAGGGAGCGTCACCAGAACTAGTGTCCCTTTGGAAGATTTCCCCAATAATACTGTCCTGGTGTCAACTCAAAATGTGGGGTTTTACTCTTAATTTTATTGATAACTGTAAGCGGGTCTAATAGAGAGGGTAAAGCTCCCTAACGGGGGCACAGGCAACAAAAAACACTGACAGATGTTCTAATCCCTCTCCACTCTATCCATAAAACAACACTTAGGCCCCTTTCACATTGAGGAGTTTTTCAGGCGGTAAAGCGCTAAAAATAGCGCTGCTATCCCGCCTGAAAAACTCCTTCACTGCAGACTCAATGTGAAAGCCCGAGGGCTTTCACACTGAGGCGATGCGCTGGCGGGAGACAAAAAAATCTCCTGTCAGCAGCATTTTTGGAGCGGTGAGAGGAGCGGCATGTATACCGCTCCTTCACCGCTCCTTCCCATTGAAAACAATGGGAACCGCGGCAATACCGCCCGCAATGCGCCTCTATAGAGGCGCATTGCGGGCGATATTAACTCTTTATCGGCCGCTAGCGGGGGTTAATACCGCACCGCTAGCGGCTGATACCCGCGGTAAATCCGACGGTATAGCGCCGCTATTTTTAGCGGCGTTATACCGCCACCGCAGCTCCCGCCCCAGTCTGAAAGGGGCCTAAGATCTAAAGCAAGGTAGCACCCACTACTGGGTTCATGTTCTAGGAGCCACTGTTTGACTAGTAGCGACTGGTGCTCCATCTGGGGGGCGTTAAACAAACAATCACTCTTTTGGGGCCCATTGAAGTCTTATACTGTTTGTGTGTTCAATATTTGCATAATTTGCAAAATGTCAAAAAATAACCCCTGTGCTTTCATGTTTCTAAAGGAAATACCTGTCATTTTCATATCCTCTAACCTCCAACTAGAGGCACTACATCCCACATCTCAAGTTGTATACTGTGTACCAGTCCTCAAGCTCTATAGAAACTGTTGTGTCATCAGGTTACAATAGCATGGCACTGTCACTTTAGTTGACACTTACTCTGGTCCTTTTAAGATGATGCAATTTTGTTGTTATAAGCATATAAGATAGTGGGACAAACCCCAAAAAATTATTCAAATATATTAATAGTAAAAAGATCAGGTCTGAGCATGTAGGTCCTTTACAAAATAATCTGGAGTGGGTGACTAGGGACAAAGAGAAGGCAAATGTATTACCGTGAATACTTTCTTCAGCTCTGTGTATACAAAGGAGCATGGGGGAGCTCGTGTCCATAATGGGGGTGGTAGTGACACAGCCCCAGATGAGCCACAATGGGTCAAAAGTGATATGGTCCAGAAATGTTTAAACAGAATAAAGGTTGATAAAGCACCTGGACCAGATGGCATTCACCCAAAAAGAATTGAGCTCTGCCATTTTAAGGCCATTGTTTCTAATATTTAGGGACTCTTTAATGACTGGAATGGTACCACTGGATTGGCCCAGAGCCAATGTGGTGCCTATATTTAAAAAGGATCAATGGGCCAGATTCACAGAGATCTGCGGCGGCGTAACGTATCGTCTTTACGTTACACCGCCGTAAGTTTTCAGCGCAAGTGCCTGATTCACCAAGCACTTGCGTGTTAACTTACCGCCGTGTAACGTAAAGCCGTCCGGCGCAAGCCCGCCTAATTCAAATGGGGCGTGTACCATTTAAATTAGGCACGTTCCCGCGCCGAACGTTCTGCGCATGCTCCGTTAGGAAATTTCCCGCCGTGCTTTGCGCAAAATTACGGCGCCCCAACGCGTTTTTTGAATGGCGACGTGTGTAACGTACTTTCGTATTAACGGACGTCTTACGCAAAAAAAATAATTTAATTCGACGCGGGAACGACGGCCATACTTTAACATGGCTGTTCTAAATGTAAGCCATGAAAAAGCAGGCTTATGTTTGCGACGGGAAAAACTGACTAGCGACGACGTAAGGGATTGCGACGAACGCGCGTTTCTTCGTGGATTGCCGTAATCAGCTAATTTGCATACCCGATGCTGGAAAACGACGCAAACTCCTCCCAGCGGCCGCCGGAGAATTACACCTACGATCCGAAGGCGTACGAAGCCGTACGTCTGTCCGATCTTAGCCAAAAGCCGTCGTATCTACGGTAGGGAAGCACGTGACGTCACCCGCTGCCACACATCGGACTATGCGGTTTATGCTGCTTGTTTTGTATGCACTCCTGGCACTGGATATAGTGCCTTCCATGTGAGTTTATTTTAATATTAAATTTTACTTATTGTACCACGGAGAAACACTATGTTTTGTCCTTCCTTTATTACCTTCGGTTTCCATGCTTGCCATCAATATTGACCTGCCCTGAGAGAGATCCATTTCCCTGTTTGGTCTGTGCTGGAGATATGCCTTTTATACACCCTTGTGGGAAAGCGTTATTTGAATATCTGTGAGGTGAGCGGCCATTGCTATTATTGGTGGAGGTTTCCTGCTATCCCACCCTACATCACCTGCATGTTTTGTATTGCCAGTCACTTTTAAAAGGATCACCTGGATGACTTTTATTTGGACTTTATTTTAGCGCTGCACTATCTTTTACATATACCTTCAGGAATTTTTTTAATTGAATCCCAGTGTTCAGCTGCTGTTTGATTTTGTGTTTTATTGTGCTGATTTTTCTTCTATTTACAAATTTGAAAGTACGCCGGAGTAGTAGCAGATACTCCGGCGTACTTTTTCTGTGAATCTGGCCCAAAGTCTTTATCAAGTAGTAATGGGAAAATACTGGAGAGTTTAATAAAAGACCACAAAGACGAGTTCTTGCTGAAAAAAAATATTTTTAGCAACAGCCAGCATGGATTCATGAAAGACAGAAGTTGTCAGACAAACCTGATTTCTTTTTATGAGAGGCAAGTAAAACCTTGGACAGAGGCGTGGCTGTCGACATGGTATACTTAGATTTTGCAAAACGCTTGACACAGTTCCCCACACACGGCTCTTGTGTAAGGAAAAGTCTACAGGATTGGAAAGATCAATTTGTAAATGGATAGAAAACTGTCTAAAAGACAGAATTCAGAGGTTAATGACTCTTACTCTGAATGGTCTAAGGTTATCAGTGGTGTACCCCAAGGTTCAGTGTTGGGACCCTTACTTTTTAATATCTTTATAAATGATATTGGATCTGGGATTAAAAGTAAAATTTCTGTCTTTGCAGAGGACACTAAGCTATGCTGTGGAATAAGGTCCTTATAGGATGTCTCCAATTTACAAGCCGACCTCAATGCTCTGTCTAATTGGGCATTGAGATTTAATGTTGATAAATTTAAAGTTATGCACTTGGGGGCTAAGAATATGCATGCATCATACATACTAGGGGGAGTACAACTGGGGGAATCAATGGGGGAGAAGGATCTGGGGATTTGGTAGATCATAAGCACAATAATAGCATGCAATACCAATCTGCGGTTTCCAAAGCGAGCAAAGTCCTTTCTTGTATTAAGAGAGGTATGGACTCCAAAGAGAGAGATATAATTTTGCCCCTGTACAAATTATAAGACCTCATCTGGAATATGCAGTTCGGTTTTGGGCACCAGTTCTCAAAAAGGATATCGGGGAACTGGAGAAAGTGCAGAGAAGGGCAACCAAACTGATGAGAAGCATGGAAGAGCTCAGGTATAAGGAAAGATTAGAGGAACTGAATCTATTCCCTCTTGAGAAGGGGAGATTAATGGGGGATATGATCAACATGACAAATATATAAGGGGTCCATATAGTGAACTTGGTGTTGAGTTATTCACTTTAAGGTCACCACAAAGGACAAGGGGGCACTCATTACGGCTAGAGAAAAAAAAAGATTTAATCTCCAAATATAGAAAGGTTTCTTCCCAGTAAGAGCTGTGAAAATGTGGAACAGACTCCCTCCAGAGGTGGTTCTGGCAAACTCAGTAGATTGCTTTAAGAAAGGTCTGGATTCTTTACTACATGTACATAATATAACTGGGCACTAACTTTAATGCCGTGTACACACGATCGGTTTGTCTGATGGACCGTTTTCATCAGACTAACCGATCGTGTGTGGGCCCCATCATTTTTTTATGCATCGGTTAAAAAACTAGGAACTTGTTTTAAAATTATCTGATGGTTAACTAACCGATAGAATAAAACGATCGTCTGTGGGCACGTCCATCGGTTAAAAATCCACGCATGCTCAGAATCAAGTCGACGCATGCTTGGAAGCATTGAACTTCATTTTTCACAGCACGTCTTTGTGTTTTACGTCACTGCGTTCTGACACGATCGTTTTTTTAACTGATGGTGTGTGGGCAAGACTGATGAAAGTCAGATTCATCGGATATCTGATGAAAAAATCCATCAGACCGTTTTCATCGGATGAACCGATCGTGTGTACAGGGCATTATAGTTAAAGTTGATCCAGGAAAAATGGTGTATTGGGAAGCAATTTTTTCCCCTGCTGTAGCAAACTGGAGCATGCTTTGCTGGGGGGTTTTTTTGCCTTCCTCTGGATCAACTGTGGGTGAAGGATTGTGTATATGGGATTGTATTTTTTTTTTTTTTTTGGTTGAACTAGATGGACTTGTGTATTTTTTCATCCGGACCAACTATATACTGTAGGGCTAATTCTGGATTTAGTAAAGTTCTAATGAATGCCCATATAACATTGCATCAAAACAATATTTATAGTATAATTATGGGACTTTTTAGGCAGAGCATTTAGTAGAAAAATAAAATGTATTTCATTCAGTTGAATTTATACAATATTATTCCATTTATTTTTTTCAGATTAGCCCATATTACATTGTCTTGTGCCATTAGTTCAGTATTGTTGCATAAGGGACCCCAGTTCAAGTAAAACCCTACCACCGGCACTGCACAGAAAAAACAAATTCAATTTTTTTTCCTCCAATTAACCTATAAATAGAGTGTAAGCCATGTGAAAAGGCAGCACAGAGCATTTTTCCAGCAAGCAAATAAAGCAATCCTTATATGTTCCATATGTAGGGTTGAAAATCATGTTGTGCTTTAAAGATTTACAAACTGTTTATGAACATGCTGACCAAGTACAGCAAATTTACAAACTCATATATAGCCCAAACGTTTATTACTGAACTAAATGTTCCTTTGTGATGAAAAATATTAAACTTTCACTAAGTGCTACGACTATTAAATTACACTGTTAAAAGCTGGGTACACAAAGCCACCTGCACATGCCTTTTTCACTCTGGAAGATGCCACAGTGATGATTTGACATAGAGCACTTAGAGCGGTGTGCCCCACGCCTGTGGAGCTGCATTAAGTAAACATTCAAATTAATGGAGAATGTTTCTACCTTTATTACACAGATTTGAAGAGGGGAAAGGATGTTTTAAAATTACTGCACGTAGTTGTGGATGTTGATAATCGTCTCTTGTCCCCCAATAGGTGGGGGTGTTCAACAGGAAAGAGCAATGCTGTGCTCTCTGTTAACCACTTCTGGACCTCCCCATGAAGATATACTGCGGCAGAGCGGCCCTCCTTTGCAAAATGATGTACCTGTAAGTGATTTTGTGCAAAGGGTCTGGGGCACGTACCATCGGCAACCACCTCCTGCTGTGATTGGACACAGCGGGGAACAATCAGCGATGCTGGCGGATCCAATGTTCACCAGCACCCCACGATCGTTCGTGAGAGAGGCATGTAAACAAGGCAGACCGCTGTTCTTTCAGAGAGGAAAATGGAGATCTTGTGTTCCTGCTAAAGAACACAGAACTCTGTCTTCCCCCAGTCAGAGCATCCCCCACACAGTTAATAATCACTCCCAGGGAATATATTTAACCCTTTGATCGCCCCTGATGTTAACGCTTTCCTGCCAGTGTCATTAGTACAGTAACAGTGTATTTTTTTCCCTTATCACTGTATTAGTGTCACTGGTCCCCAAAAAGGTTCACTTAGTGTCAGATATGACCGCCGCAATGTCACAATCCCCCCAAAAAAAATGCTGATCACTGCCATTACTAGTAAATAAAATAAAAACTCCATAAATCTATCCCATAGATTGTAGACTCAATAACTTTTGTGCTACCCATCAATATACGCTTATTGGGCTAGATTCAGGTAGGGGGACGTACAATTGTGCAGGCGTAGCGTATGTTATTTACGCTACGCCGCCGCAACTTACAGGAGCAAGTGGAGTATTCACAAAGCACTTGCGCCGTAAGTTGCGGCGGCGTAGCGTAAATGGTGCCGGCGTAAGCCCGCCTAATTCAAATGTGGAAGGGGGGGCGTGTTTTATGTTAATGTGTGATGACCTGACGTGATTGACGGCATGCGCCGTCCGTGTACATATCCCAGTGTGCATTGCTCCCAAGTACGCTGCAACGACGTATTGGTTTCGACGTGAACGTAAATTACGTCCAGCCCTATTCGCGAATGACTTACGCAAATGAGGTAAAAAATTCAAAAATCGAAGCGGGAACGACGTCCATACTTAACATTGCGTGCGCCTCATAGAAGCAGGAGCAACGTTACGCCGAAAAAGCCTTACGCAAACGACGTAAAAAAACTACCGCCGGGCGCACGTACGTTTGTGAATCGGCGTAACTAGGTAATTTGCATACTCTATGCCGAAAACTACGGAAGCGCCACCTAGCGGCCAGCGTAAATATGCACCCTAAGATACGACGGCGTAAGAGACTTACGCCAGGCTAATGTCGGCGTATCTAGCTTTCTGAATACAGAAAGAAGATACGCCGGCGCAGCTTTGAATTTACGCAGCGTATCTATGGATACGCCGGTGTAAATCATTGCCGAATCTAGCCCACTGTTTTGTTTGTTTTTTAACAAAAATATGTAGCGGAATACATATTGGCCTAAGTTGATGACGGAATAATTTTTTATTTTTTTTCATTGGGTATGTTTTATAACAGAATGTAAAAAATATTGTTTTTTTTCAAAATGTTATTTTCTTGTTTATAGCGCAAAAACTAAAATCTACAGAGGTGATCAAATACCACCCAAAGAAAGCTTTTTTAGGGGTACAGTGTCGCACGGTCGCGCAATTGTCAGTTTAAATAATGCAGTGCCGTATTGCAAAAAATTGCCTGGTCGTGAAGGGGGGGTAAACCTTCTGGGGCAGAAGTGGTTAAAGTGTATCTCCAGCCATTTTTCTCAGTTTTAGTTTTATTTCTAGACAATATGAAAGATTATAACCTATTTGAGAATTATATTGTTATCTATGTCCTTGTTGGATATATTTTTTTTCCCTTGTGACCATTTTACCATTACACAAAGTGCTGGGAAATACATTTTATAGTTGTCAATAGAACAGAAGGTAAGGGGAAATATTCCAATGGGGTCGCCTATTTCAATGACAACTGTCTAAGGGGAGATTTCCTCTTGCTAAATCTACCCCATTTAAGACAGGTCATGTATTGATCCAATCAAAGTCAAACTGATTGGGGAAGAAAGGATCAATGCTGAGCAGGAAAAGCAAAAGAGCCCCAGATCCACAGAAAGCAAGGGGGAGAAGTGGATGTAGCACACAGAATTAATAGAGTAGGAGCAAGAAGATCCTCAGGTACAGCTTAAGCTGCGTACACACGATCAGTCCATCCGATGAGAACGGTCTGATGGACCGTTTTCATCGGTTAACCCATGAAGCTGACTGATGGTCCGTCGCGCCTACCCACCATTGGTTAAAAAAAGAACGTGTCAAAACGCGGTGACGTAAAACACGCTGTGCTGAAAAAAACGAAGTTCAATGCTTCCAAGCATGCGTCGACTTGATTCTGAGCATGCGTGGATTTTTAACCGATGGTTGTGCCTATCGGTTAGGAATCCATTGGTTAAATTCAAAGCAAGTTGGCTTTTTTTTAACCGATGGTTAAATAACCTAAAGGGCCCACACACGATCGGTTTAACCAATGAAAACGGTCCATCAGACCGTTGTCCTCTGTTTAACCTATCGTGTGTACGAGGCCTGACTCTGCATAAGGCCTCATGAGCACAGCAAGCATGACCAATTCTCACTGCAGTGCTCAGTAAGAACTGCAGTCATCAGAAACAGGAGTAGACAGGATATACTATAGAAAATCTCACACTGCAGATATGCAGCTATGAGGTTACAAGGTTTGGGTTTTCCACGCGTTGAAGGCAAAATCCTGTGTCTTCGCAGTTCACAGACAGGCAGCACTAATGCAGAAATTCATCAACATATTAACCAAAATGAACTTCCTAGCCTTTGAACTTGTGTCAGCTGACTTAGAAAGACTAATGCTGCGTACACACAACCGTTTTTCGGGTTGTAAAAAATGATGTTTTTAGGGGTCTAGAAAAAACTACGTTTTTTTCAACCTGATCATTAAAACGGCCTTGCCTACACACGATTGTGGAAAAAAAATGCTCTAGCAAAGCACAGTGACATACAACACATACAACGGCATTATAAAGGGGAAGTTCCATGTGGATGGCGCCACCCTTTGGGCTGCTTTTTCTGATTTTGTATTGAAAAATTAGACCATGTTCGAAATTTTTACATCGTGAAAAATGCTCTGGAGCCCACATACGATCGTTTTTAATGACATAAAAAAAAAACGTAATTTTTTACAACCCGAAAAACGGTCGTGTGTACGCGGCATTATAAGGTTGTTTTTAATAAGCCATCATTCTCACTATAAAAGGGTGAGTTCCAAGCAGCCATATATTGACAGTGTGCATTAGTTATAATAGGTAAAACATAGGAAGTGCTGCTGTAGATGAAACCATTACGGAATGTCCTGTAGGTATCTTGGCATGATTGGAGCACAACAGACAGTCAATTAAAGAGCTGACATTTTTGCAGCACCTCACTGCATTCTTTGGAAAGCAAAAAAAGAAAAAACACAGTGCACCCAAAACACTGCACACACTAAGCTCAGATGCAACACAGTCCCCTGCCGTATCCCCATATACACATAAAATGTTTGGTATTTATTAGTTATAAAAAAAAGTCTCATTGAAATAAAAAAAAAAAAAAAATATATATATATATATATATATATATATATATATATATATATGTAGCAAATTTTCCTATTTCCTATTCCAATCTGTTTCTTGGTTGCTAAGCAGCATGGTCATAAAATGTTCCACCCACTGTGCTTAGAAAGGAGAAGGATTTGTGAGTGATAGCTCTGGTCTCTGGCAGCAGGAGTTCCTCTGGAGACCAGAGCTGCTATTTACAACGAGCATACATTGTGCTACACTGTGGGTGCATATAATCACAATAAGTAAACTACAAGCCGGTGGCAGGTGCAGGCTTGACAATGCACATGTACTGTACATTGCCAGCTTGCTTCCGGGTTTAAGTTACGCATGCGTGTCCCCCTGCCAACCCCTGTGGTGATTGGACAAAGCATGAGTTTGGCAACAGATTTCTGCCAATGTTTTTGGCTGAAACCTGCTAATCGGCCAATCACACACAGTGAGTTCTGTGTTTACAAACACACACTGTACAGAGAACAGCAATCTGGCTGTTTCTTCTCCCTGGAAAGCAGGGATTGTCCCTAGATGTTAATCCCTTCCCTGCCAGTGTCAGTGTACAGTAATATCATTGATCACTGTACTAGTGTCACTAGCAATGTCAGTGTTAGTTAGTGACCCACCCAGCCAGTGTCTGTTAGTGTCACACTATCACAGTCACACTATAAGTCGCTGATCCCCCCCATAACAGCATAGGGCCAGATTCAGGTACATTTACGGCGGTCTAACGTATCCCATTTACGTTACACCGCTGCAAGTTTTAAGCGCAAGTGCTTGATTCACAAAGTACTTGCCTGTAAACTTGCGGCGGCGTAGCGTAAATGCGTCTGGCGCAGGCCCGCCTAATTCAAATGGGGCGTGTATCATTTAAATTAGGCGCGTTCCCGCGCCGAACGTAGTGCGCATGCTCCGTTCTGAAATTTCCCGCCGTGCTTTGCGCGAAATGACGTCACACCGACGTAATCTTTTGAACGGTGATGTGCGTTACGTCCTTTCCTATTCACGGACGACTTACGCAAAAAAAAAATTTTAATTCGACGCGGGAACGACGGCCATACTTTAACACGGGCAGTCTAAATATAAGCCATGAAATAGAAGCCGTAACTATCCTCCGGGAAAAGCCGACTAGCGACGACGTAAGAGAATGCGACGAACGCGCGTACCTTCGTGGATCGCCGTAAACAGCTAATTAGCATACCGGACGCGGAAAACGACGCAAACTCCACCCAGCGGGCGCTGAAGTATTACACCTACGATCCGAAGGCGTACGAAGCCGTACGCCTGTCGGATCGAAGCCAAAAGCCGTCGTATCTTGGTTTGAGAATTCAAACTAAAGATACGACGCAGCAAATTTGAAAATACGCCAGAGTATCAGTAGATACGCCGGCGTATTTCTACTGTGAATCTGGCCCTCAGTGTCTATAGCTGCGTAAATTCCAAAGACATGAATTTCAAAGACATGAAGCCTAAATTTATGAAGAATTTATTTTTTATTTATTTTATATTGAATATGTTTTATAACAGAAAGGAGAAAATATCATTTTTGTTTTTTTAAAAACATTTTCATTTATATATAAAAAAAATTAAAACACAGCACTGATCAAACACCACCAAAATAAAGCTCTATTTGTGTTGAAAAAAAAAAAGGGATATAATTTTAATTTGCATACAGTGTTACATGACATTACAATTGCCAGTTAAATTAGCACAGTACTGAACAGCAAAAAAATCCCTGATCACGAAGGGTGTAAAACCTTCCGGAGGTCAAGTTGTTAAACATTTCACATTTTATTTTAATGAATGAATGATTAGTGTTGCTGGGCTGAGATCACTAATTGTTTTATCAAAAAAGAGATTAAAAAAAAAGGATTGCTGTGCAAAAACAGCTACCAAAAGATCATATCACCTACAGTGGGGCTGGGGCTGTGTATGTGTGTGCGGTAGGGCTGGGTTGTATACATGTAAAAGCAGCTACCAAAAGATCATAACGCCTGGCATCTGCAGCAATGAGTGATGCCACTATTTTGAATAAACAATCAATGCTGTTTGCTCATTTATAATAGTAAAAGATCACTCAGAGCTGTGCTCTGTGTCATCTGTCTGTGGCCACTTTTACACGTACAGGGCACCAAAGACCCTGTTCTGAGTGATCCTTTACTAATATGAACAGTGTTACTTGTTCATTCATAATATTCAAAGATCAGAGAGCTTAGAGATGGGGCAGGGGCTCTGGGCTGTCTGAAAGTCCCCAACATGAACGTCCAATATTTGGGCTTCAGAATGGGGTGCAGGTAAAGCCAGCTTAAAGAGGTGAGTTTTGGAAAGAACGAAATCAGCGATCATAATGGGACTAAGTGCTACATACACTTGGTCTTGAGGACCTAAATAAAATGTAAATCTTTTTAATGAGCATTTTTCTTTAAACGTAAAAAAAAAAAAATGTATTGATTTTATCGATAATATTTGCATATTTGCAGTATGCCCTCTGAGATCCATTGGATTGGATTAATTTTATTTAAAGTTAACTTCTCAGTCATAAATACCCCCCCCCCCCCCCAATCCCCTGCTGTACAGAAAAGGCACTATCTGACATGACGTGCAGAAGAGCAGGTTAGTACCTCAAGTGCATATTGGGTCCCCTCCATTCAGTAGTTCTAGTATATAACCACTTCAACTTTTAAGTTACATCCTTGCTGTCCTGTGTTTGACCAGGACAGAGATGGAATTACGAGGAATAAATAAAAATTAAAAAACAAAATATACAAATGTCAACTTGTAAATACAATTTAAATAATAAAAAGTGGATTGTGGGGGGGGGGGGGGAAAAATGGGTCTGGATCGGTATTTGGCTCAATGGTCAGGTTTCTGTCCTTTCTTTATTGTTAAAGAGATGGTTGGCTTCTTATTTATGTTTACAGGGAATCTCCTACATTGCTCCCCCTGTTCTTTCCTTGTAACTCTGAGAAATATCTGAATCTTGTTCTCTCTGTGCTTCAGATTAAAGATTTTAAACCCATTAGAGGCATTTCTGTACTTAATCTCACCTACACAGTGGTGATCATTTCAGCCGTAACCTCTGCAATATGATAAGGCTGTTAACTAAGAGCAAGGTGGTGTTGAGGCCCTGGAGTTGGTTTTTGCTTGAGGACAGTACCCAGTTTGCATTGCTCTCCACGCCTGAGTTTACTTGATAAAGGAAGGAACAAGCATTTTGAGAAAAATGTAAATAACATAAGTTGAAGAAAATGTAAATTATTAAAAAATAAATCTAAATCTGTAAATGGGTCTGGACCAGTGTGGGGCTATCAGCACTATCAAGGGTCAGGTTTCTGAACTTTCTATCTCAGCTTCAGAGACTGTTTGTCTCTCAGGCCCCGTACACACGGTCGGACAAAACCGATTAGAATGGTCCGACGGACCGTTTTCATCGGTTCACCGCTGAAGTGGCCTGATGCTCTGATGATGCGTACACACCATCGTTCCAAAAACCGATCGGATCAGAACGCGGTGACGTCAAACACACGACGTGCTGAATAAAACGAAATTCAATGCTTCCAAGCATGCGTCGACTTGATTCTGAGCATGCGTGGGTTTTGAACCGATGCTTTTCTGTACTAACCATCGGTTTGGTCCGATCGGGCAGCGGTTTGGTTTTGAAGCATGTTTTAACATTTTGGACCGAAGGAAAACAGACCGATGGGCTATACACAGCGTCGGTTTGGACCGATGAAACTGAACCTCGGTCCATTCTCATCGGTTTTGTCCGACCGTGTGTACGGGGCCTAAGTGATCAATGAAGATCTAATTTGGTTCTCTCTGCACTTCAGAAATGGCATTTTGAACCCATTAGAAACATTCCCCTTTACTATTCTCACCTACATGCTGGCATTTCTCACAGACTTCACCTCTGCTAGAAGAGTGTCTGAGCTGGTGACCTTATCTTGCATTATCTTTCATTTTGTTTCACAGGGACAAGGTGATGTTGAGGCCAAAGACCTAAATGTTTGTAAAGACTTATGGCCCATACACATGATCTGAAAATCGGAGGACAGATCGTCTGACTTTTTTCGCTTAATGGTCGCAAGTAGAAATTGAATAGGTTACTAAAGTCACGAAAATTCTTGAAAGACACAAAAAAAAAAATTGAAAGTGATGTCATGTGTTGTAATGTATTTGTATTGTATTTTTGGACGACAACTATACTGACAAACGAAAATCGTTCAATCTGGTATCGTACGAAGAACATTTTCGTGCTTGTCCGATAAAATAATATTGGCGGAATTGTTGTTTTTACATATTTTTTTAGAAGATCCTACTGCTAATGCCATTTTCCTGTAGTCCTGTAGTAATTTGTGCTGGTCCTCTTTTAAGACAGACACCTTTCCTGGATGGGCAGGCTTAAGAAAAGGGTGCTTTGCCCAGAAATGCCTTGTCACGTTCATTTATATCACATATAACATCATCATGTCTCTCTGTTTAGTCTGTAACATTTCCTCGCTGTCCACAGTGGTTATCATCTATGTAATATACACATACAGTCTGCTGCTCCTGCTGGTTCTACCTTCCCTTGGTTGACATCCTTGCTCCAAGCACCTTACATCACATCCACTTGGAGGGGCTAGTTTATCACTGACAACCCAGATCCCTGCCATGTGCTGGAGACTTAAGGATATGCTTTCTAAGACATTTTACATGTGCATACCTCCCAACCGTCCCGGATTTCGCGGGAATGTCCCGCGATTCACGGTAATGTCCCGCGATTCGCAGCAAAACAAAGCTGAAAAGCTTTGTGGATCTCCGTAAGTCCTCATTTGCATACGCGAAGCGGCATTTCGACGCAAAATGCCCCCAGCGGCGGATGCGGTACTGCATCCTAAGATCCGACAGTGTAAGTCTCTTACAGATGTCGGATCTTCTGCCTATCTTTGGAAAACTGCTTCTGAGGATCAGTTCCAAAGATAGGCACAGGGATACGCAGGCGGAACAGCAGATCCGCCTGCGTATCCCTTTTGAGGATTTGGCCCTATGAATTTATTACATAAGTAAAATACATTTTTATCTAGTACGTTTCATCCTTTTTTAATGATAGGGATTAGAGGAACCTTAGATTATGCAAGTACCAATTATTGTATATATATATATATATATATATATATATATATATATATATATATATATATATATATATATATGAATTTGATTATGAATTATTAATATGTGATACTGTGGTATAGATTACCTGAATATATTGTAGATGTTGTATGTAAAATATAATTTCTATTCAATACAATATTTTGGCCCACCGCGTACTTCATTAAAAAGTCATGCCTTTTTGCTTTTCTCTGGCGATATGGATGGTATCTGTCCATTTCCATATAACTAAACCTCAAGGTATTTCTTACGTTTGTACTTGACAAGGAAACCTGGATATTCAAAAAGCAGAGCATTGGCCTCAATTTACTAGACAGTAACATGTGGTCACTTTATTGATGCATTATATTTTATCACATTTTTTAAAACTGAAAATATTTTCAATTTGCAAAAGGTTTATTGCATACATAATATATTTTTATACTGCAAATGTTATTCGTATTTAATTATTGATTTTTTTATGTATGTAAAAATGTATTCACAAATGATTATAAATAATTAATTATAATATAATGAGTCATATGGCCATTTCAGATATAAACAGTACATAGCGACATCTACTATGCATGTGATAAAAACATTCATGTGAGTATATATAAATGTGTACCTGTTTCACAGACAAGCCTGATATGTAGTATACCCCAATACTATATGAAGCAGTGAATGTGAGGCCTCGTACACACGGCCGAGGAACTCGACGTGCCAAACACATCGAGTTCCTCGGCGAGTTCAGCCCTGAAGCCGCCGAGGAGCTCGGCGGGCCGAGTTCTCCCATAGAACAACGAGAAAATAGAGAACATGTTCTCTATTTTCTCGACGAGTTCCTCGGCGGCTCCATCGGGCTGAAAGTGTACACACGACAGAGTTTCTCGGCAGAATCCGGCTCTGACCGAGTTTCTCGCTGAATTCTGCCGAGAAACTCTGTCGTGTGTACGAGGCCTGACATGCAACAAACATTCACTGATAGTGAATCTTCCTGATGCATGTATTTTAAATTACTGTGATTCGCCTACAGTGAATGTGTGATGAATGTCACACTGATCACTTTATAACTTTGCCTCAATTGTTAGTCGAGTGTTAATATTCCATTTCCTTGCAGGGGATTAGAAGCATAGCGTACCTCACAGTGTTTCTTTCAATGCTTGGGTCCATAGTCTTTGGATTGAAAACCCTTTTATAATTTTTATAATGTAAAAAGTAGAAATCCACCCTAAAACTTAAATCCCTGCATCTATAGACATCCACAATCTAACACTAACCTTGCTTGCCCTGTAAAGAAAAAAAAATCAGTATACATACCTTTTCTAAAGGCTGCTCTGACCCGATCCCACGCTGAGCTGTCAGCCGCCGCTTCCCTGTTGAGGCGGGTGCAGAGGACACATCTGACAACGGAAGCTCCACAGTAACTCTATGGGTGACGTTGTCGACCGTGTCCTCTGCAGAGCTTTTGCTGCTGGAGATCGGATCAGATCAACTTAAAAAAAGGTATGTATACAGATTATTTCTTTACAGGTCTAGAAAGGTTAGTGTTAGATCATAGATGTCTATAGATTCAGGGATTTTAGTTCTAGGGTGGACTTCTACTTTAGATAATAATCTAATATTTAATTGTCTTCCAGCGCTACTCTCGCTCTTAGTAATAAACAGTCTCACCATAAACATAGGGCTAGATTCAGAAAGAATTTACGTTGGCGTATCTATTGATACGCTGCGTAAATTCAAAGCTGCGCCAGCGTATCTTCTTTCTGTATTCAGAAAGCAAGATACGCCAAAATTAGGCTAAGATCCTACTGGCGTAAGTCTCTTACGCCGTCGTATCTTAGTTGCATATTTACACTGGCCGCTAGGTGGCGCTTCCGTCGATTTACGCAAGGAATATGCTAATTAGGTAGATACGCCTGATTCAGAAACGTACGTCCGCCCGGCGCATTTTTTACGTCGTTTATGTTAGGCTTTTTCCCGGCGTAAAGTTACCCCTGCTATATGAGGCGTATCCTATGTTAAGTATGGACGTCGTTCCCGCGTTGAATTTTGAAAATTTTACGTCGTTCGCGAATAGGGCTGTACGTAAGTTACGTTCACGTCTAAAGCATTGATGATTTGCGGCGTAATTTCGAGCATGCGCACTGGGATTCTTTCACGAACGGCGCATGCGCCGTTCGTAAAAAACGTCAAATACGTGGGGTCACAATTAATTTAAATAAAACACGCCCACATCATCCACATTTGAATTAGGCGGGCTTACGCCAGAACACATACGCTACGCCGCCGTAACTTAGGGCGCAAGTTCTTTATGAATACCGAACTTGCGCCCTTAGTTACGGCGGCGTAACGTATCTGAGATACGTTACGTCCGCAGAAAATTATGCCGGGCTATCTGAATCTAGCCCACAGTGTACATATGATACAATAATGTGAGACTTAACATCAAATAACACCACAGTTAACATGAACAAATTGTAAGTAGGTGAAGTCTATAAAAAAAGTGGATAAAAAAACAATTAGATATACTTTACTACAATCACCATGATATCTCCTCCGTGATCTATGTAAATTATTTATATAGATGGAAGCTCACCAGAAGATATTGACCCCTTGCAAAGCAAGTGAGTCAAAGGACAATTTTCACAGCCAGGTATTTTAAAGCAAACAAGCGGTTCACATCTAATTCAGCAGAATAATTTACAATTATATAACATTTTACTCACAAGGATAGTAAAACATCAATCCAACTCATACCAATATCCCTGCTTACCAGACATATTTACCCCTTCATCACAAAGTAGGTGCAAATAGCTTTCTCCACACGTAAACCCAAAGGAGACTCCCCAGACCAACTGACTCCCTTCCTCAACAAGTCGGAAACTGCTTTATCAAACAATATCGTACTGATCAGCCCCCCCCGATCTTTCCAATCACAATCACATAGAAGAGCGACAAGATGCACTCACATTTAAAAGCACATAAAGACTCCTTTAAAACAACCAAGTCTGATTGGCACTTTCTGGTGCGCCTTGTGACAACCTCACTTCTAGTTGACGTGTTTCATTATTATGACTTCCTCAGGATGTGGAAGTCATAATGACGAAACACGTGAACAGGAAGTGTCGTATTCACACAGTGCACCTTGAAGGAGCCTTTATGTGCTTTTATATGTGAGTGATATTTAAATTGATAATTTTTGGTTTTGAGTATTTATTTTGTCTGAGATGAAGCTGAGCAGATGAAATACCATTCCTAAGAATTTTGGTGGCTCTTATTGCTCTTCTATGTGATTGTATTTGGAAAGATCACTGAAGAATGGAGACTGATCAAAAAGATATTGATAAAGCCGTTTCTGACTCACTTTGTTGAGGAAGGGAGTCAGTTTGGTCTAGTGAGCCTCCTTTGTGTGAAGCCTCGTACACACGCTCGATTTTGCAGAGTAAACCAAGTGTGTGTACGAGGCTTTCAGGTTTCTCATCGGGAAATCTGCCCAGAATCTCGACGAGAAAAATAGAGGTCCTGCTCTCTATTTTCTCATTGAGATTCTTGTCGGCCTGTTTCCTGACGAGAAACCTGAGAGTCTGTATACTTACCTGTCATCGCTGAAACCCGCGCATGCTTGAAATTACTTTGACGCATGCGCGGTAGCTTCCACAGCATAGGTAGGGTGAAGTAAGATGGCGGCGACGGCATCGAATGTGACGAGTGCATACTCGTCGTACGCGATGACGTCACCGCGTTCTTGCCTTTTAAAAGAACTACGGTTCTTTTGAAAGGAGTGTGTGTACACTCGGGCGGCAAGAGATTCTTGCCAAGTATTTCTTCAGTAAAAACAATTTTTTTTTCCTGATGAGATTCTGGCCCATGTGTACGAGGCTTAAGGCCTCGTACACACGATAGGTTAACCAGAGGACAACTTGCTGAAGGACCGTTTTCTTCGGTCAAAACCGATCGTGTGTGGGCCCCATAGGTTAAAAAAAGACAACTTGCTTTAAAATTAAACTATGGATTGGTAACCGATAGGTCAAAACCGATCGTTAGTAGGCACAACCATCGGTTAAAAATCCACGCATGCTCAGAATCAAGTCGACGCATGCTTGGAAGCATTGAACTTTGTTTTTTTCAGCACGTCGTTGTGTTTTACGTCACCGCGTTCTGACACGATCGGTTATTTAACCTATGGTGTGTAGGCGTGACGGACCATCAGTCAGCTTCATTGGTTAACCTAGGGCAACGGTCCTTTAGACCGTTGTCCTCTGGTTAACCTATCGTGTGTACGAGGCTTTAGAGTTCACTGGTGGTGATCTAAAAATGGCACAACGCCTTTTTCCTTTCCATGCGGAGAAAGCTATTTACACCCACTTCCTGATGAAGGGGTAAATATGTCTGGTAAGCAGGGTGTCAGGAACTATGAATCAGACTGAGACAGAAAATGCAGTAAAAATTACACCTTTATAATGGTAAAAAATTATACAGATCAGTAACACTAGTCAAAACATAGCCAGGGTAAACGTAGTCAAAACATAGCCAGGGATCGGAAGCCAAAGCGGATAGTCAGAAAAGCCAGTAAATCAGAAAACCAGAGATCAGCGTAGTCGGAGGCAGAAGAACAGGATAAGGAACCAGAAGAAACATTAGCTGGGCAAAGTCTTCAACAGGAACACAGCAGTGAATCTCCAGATATGTTTGACCAAGGCAAAGGCAGGAAAGGAATGAACAAGGTAGTTTAAATCGCCAGAATGGACTGGCTGTAGGTGGGACTGACAAGCAGGTAATGATAACCAGGTGAGCCACTGGAGGATCACGGATCAGTGACAATTATCTGGCAGCTGAGCAGCTTGAGCATTGAGAAGGGAGTTGCTAATAACCTAGCCCTGACACAGAGATATTGGTATGAGTTGGATTGCTGTTTTACTATATTTATGAGTAACATTTTTATATAATTTTGGATATTAACCAAAATATTACACTAGGTCATTGTTTTTGCTTTATACGTATCCTGAGTAAATGGAATGGTTGAGTCATTGATTTTTGGTGAACCTTTAAGGCCCCTTACAGACGAGAGGATCTATCCACTGGGATTGATCCGCGGATCAGTTCCAGCGGATAGATCCGGTCGTGTGTAGGCCCGACGGATTCCCAGCGGATAAAAATTTTGTAGCATGCTACAAAATCTATCCGCTGGGATCCAGTCCAGCGGACTGATCCGGTCGTCTGTACAGACTCACCGGATCAGTCCGTCGCTCCCATCCCTCGCATGCGTCGTAATGATTCGACGCATGCGTGGAAGTGTTTACCTTCCAGCGTCGCGCATGTCGCGACACGTTTTCCGCGTGGATTTTGATCCGATGGTGTGTACAAGCCATCGGATCAAAATCCGGAGGAGGAATGTCCGCTGGAAACGGTCCGCTGGACCGTTTCCAGCGGATAACCCCTCATCTGTACGAGGCCTAAGTTGAAAATTGGGCAGATTCTATTTTGAAATGAGAGTGGTATTAGCTGCTTTGTGAATGCAATCATTTGAGTTTTTTTCTTTCTTCAATTATTTACAATATACTACACTATGGAGATGTTTTTCTAATATGTTTCTAAACCAAGGAGCAATTAACATAGCTCATATATAACTGTGAATTCTTCTGATGTTGAACTAGATGTGAACATCTTGCCTGCTTCAAAATACCTGGCTGGGGAAATTTATCTTTGACTCACTTGCTAACAAGGGGTCAATATCCTCTGGTGAGCTTCCATCTATATACGTAAATAATTTACAGAGATTGGGGGGGGGAGAGAAATCGCAGTGATTGGAATAAAATATATCTCAGTGGACTTTTTTATTCACATACTAACTTCACGTATTTATAATTTTTTCATGTCAGCTGTGGTGTTATTTGATGTTATGTTTCACATGATGGTATCATACGTACATTGTATTTGTGGTCAAACTGTTTGTTACTAAGGGTGAGAGTAGCGCTGGAACACATTTATATATTAGAGTATAGAACACAGCGGGGTGTTAAAAGTGGAACTTCACCCAAAAGGGAAAGTTCTGTATTTCTACCTCCCCCCCCCCCCTTAACTTTTGTCCTTTTTTTTGAGTGGGGGGTTGGAGTGGGTACCCACTCCCACTTTCGTAGTTAGCACAAGGTATAATTATATTTGAATATAGTCTAATAATCATACCCCATCAGATATGCTGCAATTGCTAAAATAAAGTGGCAATGCATTTAAAAAGTTTACTCAGTTTTGGATGTACAGAAGTAAGGTTATAGTCCTTGGCTGGTATTGTTGCATGTGCCCCTAGGAGGGATTTCCGGTGACATACAGAGTTCTACTGTATGTTCTTTTCATAATTATATAAAGAAACCACTGGGAAACTGATGTTAGCAGCATTTTGGTGTTAATACAAGTGGATACTTTACAGAAATTCATAAAGAATATACCCAAGAGAGGAGCACCAGGCCATGGCCAGCAGAAATGTCCTAACACAGGGTTAAAGCTTGCCCTGTGTTATCCGAAGCAAATACTGTATATACTCGAGTATAAGCCGAGATTTTCAGCAATTTTTTTGTGCTGAAAATGTCCCCCTCGGCTTATACTCGAGTCTGTCTGCATACCTGATGAACCTGTTATGCATTCAAGTCAGACGGCGGCCATCCACCCAGTCAGTGTACAAAAGCCGCGCCTCCTCAGTTTCCCAGCAGAGACTCTGTTCAGTGTTCTGCCTATCACGGACGTCCTCTCGTCCTTGTCACACGGACGAGGACGAGATGATGTGATAGGTGGAACACTGAACACTGACGTTCAGCCATCATGGACGAGAAAGAGGAGGCGGCATGGCTTTTGTACACTGACTGGAATGGATGGCCGCCGTCTGACTTGAATGCATAACAGGCTCATCAGGTATGGCACAGTGAGGCTACAATGGGCACAAAAACAAGATCCTCAGTCCAGCGCTCAATGGGTTATAGCAGACAGCTTGCAAGAGGACATAACATATGCTGACAGTTTATTAGCTATAAATCATAAAACACCACCCATGTGAGCAAGCAAATAAGGAATGGGGAAGGAATGAAATTAAATTTGTGACACCATAAGATTTTTAATTTCATTCCTTCCCCATTCCTTATTTGCTTATTTACATGAGTGGTGTTTTATGATTTATAGCTAATAAACTGTCAGCATATTTCATGTCCTGTTGCAAGCTGTCTGCTTTTATAACCCATTGAGCGCTGGACTATCTTGTTTGTTTTTTACTGTTTCATCCATACTCTCCAGTTTATGTCCAGCTGCACTGGGCGTTATTTCCACATTGCTGATAACGATTTGCTTCCACACTTTTTTTTTATGTTTTTAGCACTGGTGACTTGACACTTGCTGCAATGGGCACAGTGAGGCTGCAAATGGGCATTGTTGACCCTCATTTCCGCTTACAGTAGCTGCTGCATTTCCTACCCTAAGCTTATACTCGAGTCAATACGTTTTCCCATTTTTTGGGGGTAAAATTAGGTACCTCGGCTTATACTCGGGTCGGCCTATACTCGAGTATACACGGTACGTTTTTGGTGGCCCTGCTGTGCTATTTGCATTGTTTTCATTACTTGTTTTTGTAATGATGTCATTGTGTTAGGTATGATAAGCTGAATATGCTGCTGAAACTTGAATACTTCAATAGGCATCCATTTTTATGTCTGTAAAGGTCTTTTAATACAGAAAATGTTAAAACATCACATGCCGGAACGGCTTGAAAGCTGCCATGCACACATATATGAAATGCAGAGGAAATTACATTATAACTGTCACTGATCAGTAATAAAGAGTGCACAGCTGTTACTGTTCTGAGTCAGCATAGGTTTCAGTTGTGGAGATGCTAGGGCAATAGGCCAGTTCTAAATGCTGTGTAAAATGCCCTTTATAAACAAACACATTCAATTGGAACTGTATCTAAGGGATCCTTCAGGACATGAACACACTTGTTCTTTAATTAGGAAATTAAATTGTCAGTTCTCAATTATCAGGAGAATAATGTGTGAAAATGCAGATTTTTCTGTGTTTCAGTGCTGATTGCTGGATACTCTTCATCATTCTTATTCACACTGGTTATTTCAATATATTCTATAAAAATCCCTGAAAATCCCATGATGTTCAAATTATTCCAAAGCCAGATATAATTATTTTATGAACCTTTCAATGACTCTGGGTGCTAATTTAAAATATAACTATAACTAATGTAAGTAGTCTTTTTTAGACTATCATAAATATTTAATTGTATTAGCTGAGTATGAAGAGCTTGTGTAAGGCTGAAATGCTTCATTTTGTGCAGTTCAAGTTCAAAGATATGTCTAGTTAAAGTTTTGGAAAATTTTCACATAAGCGACTTAAATATGTAATTTCATTGTAATTCTATTATTTTATCCATCAATAGAATAAAACCTGTAACTAACTATAACACACGTCTGCAAAAACTATAGAACATATTTGAAATGGGAAGTCAAAATGTTATTTTATTTAAATAAATTATTCTTTATGTTGCGACTTATTGTTCATTAGCATACCAGCTGTCTCTGTCTTTTGGTATAGAATATATTTTTAGCATCACACAGAGATTAAATAATGATTAAATAATGGGTCTTTGACTTTTTTTATTTTTTCTTCTTCTTCTGAATACTACAATTAATAATAATAATAATAATAATAATAATAATAATACTAATAATAATAATAATAATAATAATAATAATAATAATAATAATGATATTTATAAACCCCACATTCTTCAGAATTTTATAGTAAAAGTCAGAAGGTTTTTTATCTTAATGCATTCTATGCATTAAGATAAAAAGCCTTCTGTGTGCAGCAGTCCCCCTCGGCCCTCCTTACACATATCTGAGCCCCATCTCTGTCCAGTGAGTGTCTCAGCCTTCCAGGACTCTCCCTCCTGATTGGCTGAGACACAGCAGCAGCACCATTGGTTCCCCCTGCTGTCAATCAAAGTTGGTTAGCCAATCAGGAGGGAGGGGGTAGGGCTGAACCGCAGCTCTGTGTCTGAATGGACACAGTGAGCTTCAGCTTGGTTTGGGTGCCCCCATAGCCAGCTGCTGACTGTAGGGGCACCAACAGGAGTGAGGGGCCAGGAGCACAGAAGAGGGCCTCAAGAAGAGGCAGATATGTGCTGCCCTGTGCAAATCAACTGCAACAGAGCAGGTAAGTATGACATGTTTGATATTTTAATAGGAAGAAAAAACAAGACTTTAAAATCACTTTAACCACTTAACTACCGGCCGCCGTCAATTGACGGCGGCACGATAGCTCCATAGTTTTGACAGGACGTCATATGACGTTGTCAGGGATGTACTGCTCGGAGCGCGCCTACGCGCATGCGCCAACAACGGACCTTGCACGCACTTATTCAGCCGTTGCGCACACCTACGCGCATGCGCCAACCACAGACCTTGCACGTACCTATGCAGCCGTTGTGCGCGCGTTAGGCCCCATACTCACGACCAAACATGTCTGCTGAAACTGGCCCGCAGGCCAGTTTCAGCAGACATGTTTGGTCGTGTGTGGGCGCGAGCGGGCCGAATTCCAGCAAACATTTGCCCGCCGGGCCTTTTCCCAGCAGACAAATATTCCTGGACTTGTTTTAAAACAGCCCGCTGGAATTCAGCCCGCTCGGACATGTACGGTCGTCAGTACAGACCTACCGTACATGTCCAGGCGCCCGCCGTCCCTCGCATGCGTCGAATGACTTCGACGCATGCGTGGAAGCATTTTAAAGGCGGGCCGCCCACGTCGCCGCGTCATTGTCGCGGCGACACCGCGTCATCGACGCGGCGACACCGCGGACACGCCCCGCGTATTGTTTACGCGCGGACTTCTGTACGATGGTGTGTACAACCATCGTACAGAAGCCCTCTGGCAGACATGTATGGTGAAAACGGTCCGACGGACCGCTTTCACCATACATGTTTGTCCGTGTGTACCCGGCCTAAGACGCACCTTGGCGCCCAGCAGCCTATAAAAGACACTGTAGGGATGCTGCACCTCGCGGCTTGATCTGCTTCTGTTCCCTTGTATTCCTGTTCCTGTTTGAAGCATCCTGTTCCAGTGTATGACCTGGCTTCTCCTGACCTTGCTTCTATCTCCAGTCCTGACTTCGGCTTGTTTGACCCTGCTCAGTTCTCTGCTTGATTACACATTGCTTAGACCCAGCCTGGACTCTGACTATTCTCCTGCCTGCCGTTATGCTGTTGCTCTGAAGTGTATGACCCGGCCTGCCTGACTCTGCTGCTCTGCTGACCTGCATCACCTGCTCCGCTGATCTGCATCTGCTGCCCTGCCGACCTACCTCTGCTTCTGCTGCTCTGCTGATTCGCATCTGCCTCTCTGCTGATTTGCATCTGCTGCCCTGCTGACCTGCATCAACTGCTTCCTGCCCAGCGGTTCCAGCTTTACCAACAGCAACTACCAGAACAGGCACCCTTACCTCACCGTGCTCTTACCACCACTGTCCCCATTCCAGTGGTCTCCGAGCCGGGGTTGTACGGGAGGTCTCCCTCCACGCATCAGGCTCACACCCAGGTACGTAACAGACGTCCTCGTCTTTTAGAGCCACTAGGGGGCGCATGCACCGGCCGCGTTACTGGGAACATGATGCACGTGCCCGGCGGCCGCGATGGCCGCCAGGCACCCACGATTTCCCAGTAACTGAGCAGGACCGTGGATCTCTGTGTGTAAACACAGAGATCCACATCCTGTCAGGGAGAGGAGACAGATGCTGTGTCCCTTGTACATAGGGACACAGATCGGTCACCTCCCCCAGTCAGTCCCCTCCTCCCACAGTAAGAATCACTCCCAGGGTACACATTTAACCCCTTCCTCGCCCCCTAGTGTTAACCCTTTCCCTGACAGTCACATTTATACAGTAATCAGTGCATATTTATAGCACTGTTCACTATATAAATGTGAATTGTCCCAAAAATGTGTCAAAAGTGTCCAATGTGTCCGCCATGTCGCAGTCCCAATAAAAATCGCAGATCGCCGCCATTACTAGTAAAAACAAAATAATAATCAAAAATTATAATATAATAATTATGTCCCCTATTTTGTAGGTGCTATAACTTTTGCGCAAACCAGTCACTATACGCTTATTGCAATTTTTTAATACCAAAAAAAAAATTTTTTTTTTTAAATTGGATATTTATTATAGCAAAAAGTTAAAAATATTGTGTTTTATTTTCAAAATTGTCGCTCTTTTTTTGTTTATAGCACAAGAAAAACCGCACAGGTCGTAAAATTTGTTTTGGAGCCACGTCGCACAACCACGCAACTGTCAGTTAAAGCGACGCAGTGCCGGAAGCTGAAATTTCGCCTGGGCAGGAAGGGGCCCAGTAAGCAAGTGGTTAAACACTTCAGCTCCGGAGGATTTGGCAGTCAAATGACCGGGCCACTTTTTGCGATTCAGCACTGCATCGCTTTAACTGAAAGTTGCGACGTGGCTCCCATACAAAATTTACGTCCTTTTTTCCCCCACAAATAAAGCTTTCTTTTGGTTGTATTTGATCACCTCTGAGGTTTAACAAGTTTGAAAAAAAAGCAATATTTTGTACTTTTTGCTAAAATAAATATTCCCATTTTTTTTATTTTTTTAAAGCAATTTTTTTCTCAGTTTAGGCCGATACGTATTCTACATGTTTTTGGTAAAAAAAAATCGCAATAAGCGTTTATTGATTGGTTTGCACAAAAGTTATAGGGCCGGATTCATGTAGGCATGCGTAATATTGTGCTGTAAATTAGGGCGCAAGTTCCGTATTCAGAAAGAACTTGCGCCCTAAGTTACGGTGGCGTAACGTATGTGCTCCGGCGTAAGCCCGCCTAATTCAAATTTGGATGATGTGGGCGTGTGACCCCACGTATATGACGTTTTTTTCCGAACGGCGCATGCGCCGTTCGTAAAAGAATCCCAGTGCGCATGCTCGAAATTCCGCCGCAAATCGTCAATGCTTTAGACGTGAACGTAACTTACGTACAGCCCTTACGCAAACTACGTGAAAATTTCAAAATTCGACGCGGGAACGACGTCCATACTTAACATTGCGTACGCCTCATAAGAGCAGGAGCAACCTTATGCCGAAAAAGCCTAACGTAAACTGCGTAAAAAAATAGCGCCAGGCGTACGTACGTTTGTGAATCGGCGTATCTACCTAATTAGCATATTCCTCACGTAAATCGACGGAAGCGCCACCTAGCGGCCAGCGTAAATCTGCAGCATAAGATACGACAGTGTAAGACACTTACGCCAGTCGGATCTTAAAGAAATCTATGCGTAACTGATTCTACGAATCAGGCGCATAGATACGACGCCGCAACTCAGAGATAATACAGCGTATCTGGAGATATGCCGTCGTATCTCCTACCTGAATCCGGCCCATAGTGTCTACAAAATAGGGGATCATTTTATGGCATTTTTATTTACTTTATTTTTTTACGAGTAATGGCGGTGATCAGCAATGTTTATCGTGACTGCGACATTATGATGCTATTTTGGGACCATTCACTTTTATACCGTGATCATTGCTATAAAAATGCACTGATTACTGTATAAATGTGACTGGCAGGGAAGTGGTTAACCACTAGGGGGCTAGGAAGGGGTTAAGGGTGTCCTAGGGAGTGATTCTAACTGTGTGGGGCAGGGCTTACTGTTGCATGACACTGATCAGTGCTCCCGATGAGAGGGAGAAGACGATCAGTGTCCTGTCACTAGGCCAAACAGGAAGATGCCTTGTTTACACTGGCCTCTCCCCATTCTGCCGCTCCGTGACACAATCACGGGACACCGGCATGGTCACAGAGCTTGCGACAGGGGCGTGCGTGTGCCCGCAGGGGGCAAAATTTAAAGTAATATAAATTTACGTTACTTTGAGCAGCCGTGCCATTCTGCCAACGTAAATATACATGGCACGGTCGGCAAATGGTTAACAAAATGTACTGACATTAACATAATATAGCAAACAGTTATTGAAAAAGGGAAGGGCAATGTGTGCAAGAGCTTACATACTAAATCTTGATTGCAATTGGAGCCCTCTTTTTTTTTACCTGTAGGTAAATAAGATAACCAGAACCTTTTCTATATGGAAGAGTGGGTTTGATAATAAAGATGACAGTGTCTCCACCCAGGTCAAGGCCTCTGTGAACAGAGGGGATTCCCTTCCTGGGAAATTAATTAGTAATTTAAACATTAACCACTTACCCCCCGGACCATATTGCTGCCCAAAGACCAGAGACCTTTTTGCGATTCGGGACTGCGTCGCTTTAACAGACAATTGCGCGGTTGTGCGACGTGGCTCCCAAACAAAATTGGCGCCTTTTTTTCCCCACAAATAGAGCTTTCTTTTGGTGGTATTTGATCACCTCTGCGGTTTTTATTTTTTGCGCTATAAACAAAAATATAGCGACAATTTTGAAAAAAAATTATATTTTTTACTTTTTGCCATAATAAATATCCCCCAAAAATATATAAAAAAATTTTTTTTTCCTCAGTTTAGGCCGATACGTATTCTTCTACATATTTTTCGTAAAAAAAAAACGCAATAAGCGTTAATTGATTGGTTTGCGCAAAAGTTATAGCGTTTACAAAATAGGGGGTATTTTTATGGCATTTTTATTAATATTTTTTTTTACTAGTAATGGCGGCGATCAGCGATTTTTTTTTCGGTACTGCGACATTATGGCGGACACTTCGGACACTTTTGACACATTTTTGGGACCAGTGGCATTTTTATAGCGATCAGTGCTATAAAAATGCATTGGATTACTATAAAGATGCCACTGGCAGTGAAGGGGTTAACACTAGGGGGCGGGGAAGGGGTTAAGTATGCCTGGGTGTGTTCTTACTGTGGGGGGGGGATGGCCTCACTAGGGGAAACACTGATCCTCTGTTTATACATTGTATGAACAGAAGATCAGCATTTCCCCTGCTGACAGGACCGGGAGCTGTGTGTTTACACACACAACTCCCGGTCCCCGCTCTGTACCGAGCGATCGCGTGTGCCCGGCGGCGATCGCGCCCGCCGGGCACACACACGGGAGTCGGGGGCGAGCGGGGGGCGCGCGCGTGCGCCTCCTGCGGCGCGCACGCGCCCCTAGTGGCGGCTCAAAGAGCCGCCGTATAGCTACGGGCTCTCGCCCAGCAGAGCCGACCTGCCGCCGTAGAATGACGGCGGCTGGTCGGCAAGCAGTTAATTGGTAGCAGAAGAACTATTGTAGCCAGCATATAACATTAACCGTAAGCATATACTGTAGATGCACAATAATACAGAAATAATGCAAGCTTCATATAAGCTGTCAGATGTCAGTAATAACACTACTGACATCCAATGTAGAAACGGGTATTATCAGCAAAAGGACCAATAGGAGTCCTCGTGGAATTTTGTACATATACCCAAGTATAAATACTTATTAATAGCGATACCTTCAGATGAATGTTGCAGCAAAGTCCAGTTACAGGTGTCCCTGAGTATGATGCAGCATTTGTCTTTGTGTCTGAGACCTGAAGAGAAGATCTTCAGAAATGGGGGATCCTCTAACTGTTGTCCAACCACCTTGGAACAGAGCTTCTCACAGCAGAAACTGTGGTGTGGAACTGAGGCACTGGAACTCAAGGTCTGCATATCTACTCTGCACTTTAGTCTCTCTCTAGCAGCTTCTAATCTGACATACTACCAGACCTCTAAGCCTACGATATTGATGTGGCCATCCAAAGCAATATACTGACTCTAGCCTATGTTAGTTGTCAAGCCCTAAAACTAACTATAGAATCTCAGATCAGAAGGGACAGGGTTAACTAGAATAACAGCAGTGGCATACAAACGATATTGCAATAAACAAGATCACCTACTAATATACTGAATGGTGACCACTATACATACAGTAGCACAGACCTAGCTATCTGGCACTATGCATAAGAAATAATAACAAAGACAGGGCAGAAATACTCTGTCACAAGGATTTAGATACACACTCAGCAACAGCAGTTAGGCCCTGTACACACGATCAGTCCAAACTGATGAAAACGGGCTGAAGTTCAGTTTCATCGGTTAACCGATGAAGCTGATTGATGGTCTGATGTGCCTACACACCATCAGTTCAAAAACCGATCAAGTCCAACGCGGTGACGTAAAACATAACGACGTGCTGAAAAAAACGAAGTTTAATGCTTCCAAGCATGCGTCGACTTGATTCTGAGCATGCCCGGGTTTGGAACCGATGTTTTTGCATACTAACCATCGGTTTTGACCTATCGGTTAGGCGTCCATCGGTTTACTGTTCTAAATTTTGCGACCGAAGGATAACGGAGCGATGGGACCCACACACGGTCGGTTTGGACACATGAAACTGAACTTCAGTCCGTTTTCATCGGTTTAGACCGACCGTGTGTACAAGGCCTTAGACTGTTAGATCATAGGAATAATAGTAGTTCCTTGGGGTTTAGAAACATGGACAGGACACTTGTGGCTGAGACTTTTTCTGTCTCTCTCCACTTCCCCATTCAGGGCCCCACAGCCCAGCCAGCAAGGACAGGAAGTGATGTACATAATTATACGTACAACTGGGATATTAGCAGCTAACAGTAGAGGGCGATAGACACCTATACAATATTCATAGATCAGGAAAATTGTTAAAGTTCAATTATACCCATACCTTCCTTACAATTATGAGCTATGTACCGGTCAAATTTTTAATTAAGCTCAGCCATTATTTAAAACCACACTTCCATTCCACACTGTATCGATTCAAATTGCTTTAGGAAACTTTAATCCCTTGTCTTCCTGACTTCATACCTGGAAACATATTTTACTGGCAGCATTTTGCAATTAAATATGTCAGATTAGGTACATAACCTCACACTCCGAATCTGATCTTTTGTGTGCAGGCAACCATAGGAAAATAATATTATGACACATTTTAGGCAATAATATTATCAGTAGTTTAAAGATAAACTCAATGAAAATAAAAAAAATCTGCACTGCAAAGGTCAGTGCTCCTTTTGTCTAGGGGATGCTGTAAGACTGGTTTTGCAAAGTCGCTCCTCTTCACTGCCTATTCGCACAAGCAGTCCTACATTGTATGTGAAGTCCCCAAGGACCCACTCATAACCCAAAATAAAGGGATAAGGAGGTTTTGTCCCCAACCAAACCCTCCGAAAAAAAGGGCAAATGGACTATCACGGTACAGGTTAGACCAGAATCATTTCAAATTATAGGAAAAAAATATATAACCTTTCATAAATACAGATGTAGCAATGTGGACTACAACTGCAAAGTACGGAAATACTCTGGTGTCTTTATGCATTGCATGTCCCTTATTGCCCAGTTCTAATAAATAACATAATATTTGTGAGTTCGGTTAAGGGAACTATGGAATAGGTAGTTTACCAGACTGATAACTGTTCTGCCTGTCGATGCATCTGGACCACATATCCCAGAAATCTTTACTACCATCAGAGGGATTGCCGGGAGGAGCTATAAAAGAAGCCAGCGACCCACCCGTCGCTCTCTTCCTCCTGGGTGTGACATGAGATGGACCTCTCTGTGCGGAGAGAGAGAGGTTTTCGGCCTACCATGTGGTGTAACATCTGCCCAACAATTGCCCACCCGCGCCAGAAGGGTTTAGCTCCGCGGGTTGCCATCCAACATCCTTGCTGCACCAGTCCAGTGACCAACCAGTTGGTGTGTGAAGCTGCAAAAGAAAGATCAAAGTGCCGGATTTGCTGTAGAAGCATCACTACACCAGAAGCTGTTTGGAAGACATTGCATCTAACTGGTTATCGGTGAGAGGGCTAATCGCCTATCTTTTATCTGCACTCTTGGTCACGGTATCACTGGGACACGTTGCATCAGACACATCCACTTTACAAACACTTTCCTGAATTTAGTTGCATGCAGAGTTTAAATGCTTTAACTTTACTTTCTACAAGGAACCTAGTACATCTCCCTACACCTAACTGGATTACAAATAACAAGCTCTGACATACAATTGAAGAACATCAGATCTGCAACGAGAACGTTAAAGTTAGAGTTACACAAGGGCCCTTGTACTATCATCTCTAGGCTTGAGCTTTCATTACTAGAGCCGTTGTAGTTCTGCCAGGTAACCTCTTTCAGTTAGCCCGTCTAGTCTGTTTGGTTACATTCATCTACAGGGGGAAATTATTACCTTGTAAACAAAGTGTTTTAATGTGCTGCATATCTGTTATTATCTTGTTTTGACTTCCAGAGGAATTCTTTTGCTGAGCTGGCGCTGTCGATTTTTTTCCCACCTTGTTGTGTACTTCCCTTTTCAGTTTATTTAAGTAAATACTATAAGAATCTAAATACACAGAGTTGTCCGATTCATTACCTTGCATCGGTATCAGGATATCTGAACCCAGAGTATCAGGTGGATTGGAATGTTCACCAGATCATAGCAGTGCAGATGAGCAGGTAATTCCAAGCAGTCCCCTAGATGGCAGTGCTACACAAAATTTACATCAAACAACATAATCAGATACAGGTTAAAAAGCATGGTATTATTCAGTTTATATCACCAGTATAATGGTTCCCAAGGGGGGAGGATCACTTTGGAATAGTTGATCACGGATAGCATATCTCAACTAGTTTTGTGGTCTAAATGCTGCTTTATCAGGAGAATATCTGCAATTTGATTGACATGTGATCAGTAACAATACATTTAACAAAGTAGCAAAGTCTATTAAATTGATAACAATACCCATATCTCTAAATCATCAGCTCGCAAAGGGGAGACTTATGAGGAAATCATTGAGGAAACTGTAGTGTCAACCAAAATAATAGAAAAGCCAGAGCAGAATGAGGGAATTAATGGTAAATCTTAAACAAAGAAAACTAGTACTTTACAAATTAGTTAGAATTTCTACTTTGCCATTTTTCCATTCACTCTTAGAACGATAGCTTTATTGTTAGTTTTCTACATGGTCATTACATTTTCTTTAGGAGGATACAGTAATAATTAATATCACAAGACCATCTAGTTCCACAACCGTTGGAGGGTCACAGGTTAACAAGGCCATTTACAGAGAGTCATTGTTGAAAGAAGGGATTTTGACAAATTAAAGGGATTGTCCACTTCATGTGGTGTTTTTCTACCTTATTCCAGCCCTGCTTATCCCTTTTACAATATTGTTGGTTTTATTCCAGCTTTCCACATTTCAGTAATTTACCCATACCACTCTTACTGCTTTAAGGAAATTGCAATATGTTTCGAATTTTAAGAACCAACCAAGTTTTACAATGTTCAAAGGTAATAATGCATATACACACACAATTTGGCATACGTTCATAAAAACATTTACTAATCAGTAGATGTAACATCTGGAGGTTGTCAGTCCCTTTTAAATGGAGGTTTCTGAATGATATAGCATACTCAAGCAATAAAAGGATTTGCCGTTACAATATAAAACCAGCCAAAAGCTCTTTATTTTTTAGACCGCACAACAAATTGATGAAAAGTTTGACTCTTCTGCACCTGTTTCCATTGTATGACCATGCTAGATGCATGATGCACAATTTCAAACATCAGGCATTGAACATAGTGTATTGTTGCAGCCATTCATTCAGAGCACTTAATTTTTTCATATACCACTCTTGATAGTAATACATTTTAACACTTAGTTCTTAGATATAGCAACACAATAGTATCCAATACCAATGGTGACACAGGGACCATATTAACTTCAAGCACATTTATTTTCACAATTTTTTTTTTTTCTTTTTTTTTTTTTTTTCACAAACTTCAAGCACATTTAATGTCTTAGCTGTCTAAGGCCGATCAGTCTACACATTTCACAGTTCATCTTAGGTTTTCAGAATTGTTTACTAATGGGCTTCTGTACAACTACTTGGTACCATAACAAATGTGAACACACAGCTAAAATAAGCACATTGAAATGTCACTTTGTTTCCTTAAACATACAGTAGTGATGATAGCACAGCAGTTACATAACAAGATATACCACATTCATCATTTAGGTGCTGAAAACGGAGATTAATACACACTAAAAACACTCTTTACTGGTGGTAGTTTCACACTTGACCTTTGAATGGTCAATATAGGAGGCATTTTTCTCTTCATTGAGGTGTGTCAAGGTTAGGGCCCTAGTACATCTTAAAATGCCTGATTACTATTAAAATACTTCCAGTAATGTGTATGCTGTGCATTTATCTTTGTAACAACCAATGCATTATGGTATGTGTACACTTTATACTGTTTTATTCATTGATAATGCAATGAAACAGAAAACGACACCATCAGACATGAACAACAAATAAAGACTAATATATAAAAAAAAAAAAAAATTGATAATAATACATTTACATGGGGAAAGAGTGATGCTGCTTACCCATAACTCAGGTTCACACAGAGTAACCTATACCACTGGAGTTTCCCCCCAAGGCGACTAGGGGGGACATGCAAAACAATGGACTTGTATCTGGGTAGATAAGGATAGGACAATTGAGATGAGTGAGCTACACACACGGGAAAACAGTGGTTAAAAATAAATTGTGGGGATGTGAAAGGGGGGGGGGAGAGGATAGGAATAGTAGGAAAGGGGGACAATGAAGGAGAAAGGAAGAAAACAGAGACAGAGGAAGGGAAAGGATAAAAGAAAAAGGGTGAAAATCAAAGGTGGGGAGAAGGAAAAAAGAGGAGGTAAAAGCGAGGGGGGGGGGTAAAAAAGGGAGAGGGAGGAGTGGGAAAGAAAGAGGGGGGGAACAAAGAAAAAAGTGGAAGGGTAAGAAACGGGAGGGGGTGTAAGAAAGGGCAGTGGGAAGGGCGAGGGTGGAGAAAGGAAAAGAGGGAAGAATGGGGGGAGGGAGAGGGCGGGAGAAGACCAGTGGTTGTAGAACCAAGACATAAGACCTTCAAATGATTCTCCTTTCACCCAAAATACACATGTACTATTTATAAAGCAGTAATAAGGAATGGCAGGTTATCTATATTTCTCTTAAAAAGAAGAGCAGAAAGAAACATTCTAGGCCACCAGATCCCCTGCAACACTAACAGAGTATAATATGTTATATGCATTGGCAGGATAACAAGGAGGGTTGCCCTTATGTATACATCTCTTGTGGATGCAAAATATTTATGCTAACTAAATGCTGTTTATTCTATAAAGTAAAGCATAGACCAAAGGAATTCATCTACAAATTAACCATTTTGGAATATTCAAAGATGAAGCAATAATGTCCGCAAAGTTTGTCTTTGCCTACTGAAGAGCTCGGCTTTTACATCCAGAAGATATATAATACTCCATTAAAGTTCAAACAATTTCCACCAATTTAAAAACACGAACCATTTCAGTTTTTCCTCAAAGGGAAAATAGATTGTCATGAAATATTGATTTATCCATCAAGACTGTTTCTCTCCTATTTATTTTCATGCATCATATGAAATTCTTATCAGCTGCTCTTCCTTTTTTTACATGTAGGATTGAAATAGAACTTCAGTACAATCAATCAGCTTCGTTGTCCTTGTGACAGTTCTTCTATAGTTGTTTTCAATATATTGAGAACTTTATAAGAACAAAATAACAGTCATATCTAGCAAGCACTGGCAATAAATAAAAATCTGATGTCCATAAATCTGGTCAGGTTGTGTAAGTTATCAGCAGAATAATTAGGAACTTTGACATGCAAGTCCAACACGTACTTGGACTTCTCCACAAAAGGGACACAAAGGTATCTCTATGCCTACAGGCATGCTAAGATTTTATTTGGTCTCATATGAGTTTTCAGAAAACAGGGGCTTTTGAATTTTCAACTATTTCATGTTTTAACAAATAGTAAATGAGCTTTAAAACAAGCCCTCAGGCCGGAATCACATATGTGCGGTTCACAACATGGGATCCAGTGCGTTTCTGTACACCGGTTCAGGTGCGATTCAGGTCTGAATTTTTGCACCTGAACCAGACCTAAATACACACAGGACCCTTTTGGAATGCGGACCACGGTAGTCTCGGACCTGTGTGAACCATCTCAATTGAGAGCCGGTCACACTCACCTGTTATGTGAATATATGTGAAAACAGCCTCATTAATCTCAGTAGTTGCAGGCACTGCTGTGAAATCAACCCATCAAAAACATCAGAGGCTCTGAAACCACAGTTGCATTTTCTGCAGTAGGTACTAGGCAGCTTTGCACTACAGTTACTGTAAACTGTTCTGAAACATGAATGCAACACAGCTTTGGGGTCTTTGTTGTTAGCTTTGAGGATTAATTGTTCCACAGTGCCTGTAACTACAAAGGTCAATGCAAGCATTTTTTAAAGCTCATTTACAGTTTGTTAGAAATATGTATAAACTTTAACCACTCAGCTACCAGCCGTCGTCAATTGACGGCGGCAAGGTAGCTTAATTGTTCTGACAGGACGTCATATGACGTCCACGTCTTTTAAAGCCGCTAGGGGGCGCGCCGCATTACCTGGAACACAATGTGCATGCCCGCGATTGCCCAGTAACTAAGCAGGACCGTGGATCTCTGTGTGTAAACACAGAGATCCACGTCCTGTCAGGGAGAGGAGACCGATGCTGTGTCCCTTGTACATAGGGACACAGATCGGTCACCTCCCCCAGTCACCCCCTCCCTCTACAGTTAGAACACTCACTAGGCTACATATTTAACCCCTTCCCCGCCCCCTAGTGGTTAACCCCTTCCCTGCCAGTCCAATTTATAGAGTAATCAATGCATATTTATAGCACTGTTCACTGTATAAATGTGAATGGTCCCAAAAATGTGTCAAAAGTGTCCGATGTGTCCGCTATAATGTCGCAGTCCCAATAAAAATTGCAGATTGGCGCCATTTCTAGTAAAAAAAAAAAAAATTAAAAAAATCATAATTATGTCCCCTATTTTGTAGGCGCTATAACTTTTGCGCAAACCAGTCACTATACGCTTATTGCGATTTATTTTTTATTTTTATTTCTTACGAAAAATATGTAGAAGAATACGTATTGGCCTAAACTGAGGAAAAAATATTTAAAAAAAAAAATTGAATATTTATTATAGCAAAAAGTAAAAAATATTGTGTTTTTTTTTCAAAATGTATGCTCTTTTTTTGTTTATAGCACAAAAAATAAAAACCGCAGAGGCGATCAAATACCACCAAAAGAAAGCTCTATTTGTGGAAAAAAAAGGACGTCAATTTTGTCACACAAAGGGAGTCATTCCTCTGCTCTCATCCTGCCTGGACTCATAGAGCCAATCTGAGTAGAGGTAACCAATCTAATTTGAAGTGCCATATTGTACTTTATTTACCATTAAAGTGGGCCTCTGCTCTTGGGACATTCTCAGGCTTGGAATCCCCTGAAAGCAGCTTGAATATAGGATTGAGAGCTATATTGCTCTTAAATCACAGTTATTGATCTCTAGTTGATTACTTGATTATATATTGTTATTGTCTGTTATGCTTCCACAGAAATATTGCAGTAAAGACATGTTCTGTGTTTTATCATAACCTGTGTGTTACTCATTGGTCATTGCACTTACACTAGTGCCAGGTGTGCCAGAGAGTACTGAGGTTGTTATTAGGATTCAGAGGCAGAGTAATGAACTGAACTTACTTAAGCAGCCCCTTCGGGCGGTATTGCTACATTCCCTAAAGAGGCTCCTTATAATATCACGCATTTCATGAAGGATGCTCTATCTATGTAAGTAGCAGCACCTTTATTCACATTTTGGAATAACCTGTTGAATTCAGACTTATCTCTTTATAACACCACTTAAATATTTTGGGCATATTCTCAAAAAAAACTTAGGAATTGTTAGCTAGATACAGAATGGTCCAATAGTTAAATGTGTAAATATATTGACCATGTCTGCTGATGGGCTGATGGGCTGAGTTGGTTTATCCCTGAGAAATTTAACTTGACATATATTTACTTAGCGTGGCAATGCCTAGTGGCATTGCACCATGCTATGTATCTGTTATGTCCTTTTTAAGAACTTAGGGCCAGATTCAGGTAGAAGTTCGGCGGCGTAACGTATCGTAGATACGTTACACCGCCGCAAGTTTTCATCGCAAGTGCCTGATTCACAGAGCACTTGCAATGAAAACCTACGCCGGCGGCCTCCGGCGTAAGCCAGCGTAATTTAAATGGGCGTGTGCCATTTAAATAAGGCGCGCTCCCGCGCCGGACCTACTACGCATGCTCCGTTTAGAAATTCCCGTCGTGCTATGCGCGAAGTGGCGTAATTTTTTAGAACGGCGACGTGCGTAGCGTACTTCCGTATTCCCGGACGTCTTATGCAAACGACTCGAATTTTTAAATTTCGACGCGGGAATGACGGCCATACTTTATACAGCACATACGTGTGCTGTGTAAAGTTAAGGCACCCAAAACGACTACTAACTTTGCGACGGGAAACTAGACTAGCGGCGACGTAGCGAACGCGATAAACCGTCGTGGATCGCCGTAACTCCTAATTTGCATACCCAATGCTGGTTTACGACGCAAACTCCCCCCAGCGGTGGCTGCGGTACTGCATCCTAAGATCCGACAGTGTAAAACAATTACACCTGTCGGATCTAGGGGCTATCTATGCGTAACTGATTCTATGAATCAGTCGCATAGATACTCTGAGAGATACGACGGAGTATCTGAGATACTCCGTCGTATCTCGGCTGTGAATCTGGCCCTTAGTATTGCTTTTTGCCTGTAGATGAAATGTGGAGGTCCCAGGTCCACAACCACAAGATGACTTATGTTGACAGAAGAGAACTGACCTAAGAGAAGAGAGAGATTTTTTTTTAATTATACACATTGGGCTTGTTTCCCTATGAAGGACCCAAAGGCAGTGGTTTTTGACGAATGTTATATAACTATCTCCTCTCTGTTCCCTGGGGCAGTGCAGTGACTTAGTGGTTAGTACTTCTGGCTTGTGGTCCTGGGGTCCCATGTTTGAAAATGATATTTATGGAGTTTGCATGCTCTCCTTGAGCAATAAAATACATTTGTACTGTGTATGAATGAGGGCATTTACAGGATCTCATTAATACACAGTATAACATGTATGTTATTGTTTATTTACTACCGGTATGCCTGTCATGTGTTTTTAAATATATTTACAATGCTATATCTGATGGCTAAACATCCAAGAGTACTGTGTTTGTTAGTTGACACAGTTTAACCTTTCTTATGGACACACACGAGTGCCCCCATAGCACTTCTCCAAGTGCCCCCATAGAAACAGCACTTGAAGAAGAGGAGGAGCCAGGAACGTCAGCAGGGGACTCGAGAAGAGGAGGATCAGGTTTGCTCTGTGCAAAACCATTGCACAGAGTAGGGAAATATAACATGTTTGTTATTTTTTTTAAAAGATCACACCTACCTTTTACCATGTCCACTAATCATTGCAGTACCACAGAACAATTTCCTTAGACTATGTGAAGCCATCCCTACCATAAAAGGGCCAGCTGTGCTGTGGTTGTGTTTGCCTCCAGGGCCAAATGTTCCCAGTCCTCCCCTGTCTGCTGAAAAACTCATCTCCTGAGTCCCAAAGATGAAATCTTGGCTGATCCATTTATACATATTATGTCATGTTGTACAGTTGATTATAATAAAACTTTTCATAAACTACAAAAGTAAAATTAAAACACAAAAGATATAAAAATACAAATGAAAAAATTACTAACCCTAATATAAAAGGTATTTTGCAACTTCCTTTTTGAATGTGTACAGAAAGCATAAGTTACCATAAGGCAGGTATATAAATGGATTATTTGGGAGGTCTCAAAGCGTGGTATTTCCACATCAGTCATCCACGTAGACTTCATATTAATGTAAAAATCAAATGTATTAATGTAAAAAATAAAATTGTAATTGTTAGATTTACCTCACTCAGAAGTCTGAAAACATTCTTCAGAAGTAAGATAGTAGTAGCCTCTAATTTTCAAGAGGCAGCTAGTAGCTAAAGTAAGCTGTCCTGTACAGGGACTTACAGTATTTGTAACCTCTGGGGGAGAATAGTGCTTAGTAATCTCTGGTTGGCTGCTATCGGTGTGACTTAGCAACCCAAATTACTTGTATTTCAGAAGAGACCAAGTTTACTTTAAAAGAATGAAATAAACCTTATAAAAAATATCCTCTCAATTTTATGAGGACATTTTATGAGGTCAATGTGAACCAGCTTGGCATTTACAGGATCTCATTCATACACAGTATAAAATGTATGTTATTGTTTATTACCTATGCCTGTCATGTGTTTTTAAATATATTAACAATGATATATCTGATTACCAAACATCCAAGAGTACTGTGTTTGTTAGTTGACACAGTTTGATTTATAAGATCCTTTGGCACAGGATTACAATTATATGTCTAACTGCTGTTTTATGTCATTTTCGGTTTGAGATTTGAGTGCTGTGTATATCATAATTATTTGTTGAGAATAGACCTGGATAACAGGATAACAAATTACACACAGCTGAGTAAGTTAAACTCAGCTGAGTAGGTAAGACTCTCTCTGCTAACATACAGATTTGCCTAACATTTTAATTAGAGTCAGTCAACAATTGAGTAATAAAATAATAGGCTTTCCTATTACAAGGTCCTGTGTGCTCTACAAACAAAAGTGTTAGAGCCCATTCACACAGGGGCAACATGACTTCCAGCACGACTTTGGGAGGCAACTTGGACACGACTTGAGTATGAATCGGATTGAAGTAGTAAAGGAACCTTTTCTGAAGTCGGAGCGACTTCAGTAGTGTACATTAAGACGGCTCCCATTCACTTCCATTCATTTTCTCGACTGCGCGACCTGGGGCGACTTGGGGCGACTTGAAGTCAGATCGCAGGTCGCCCCAGTGTGAACCGGCTCTCATGGAAATGCCTTGAAATAAATGTTTACTAATAAATATGAAATGTTTAGATAAACTGTGAAAATGATAAATTATCAGTTGGTACAATTACAAAAGGTTAATAAAATTTCACAAAAAACATTATTGTATGCCTCGAAACACTTTGGGCAGTACATTTAAAAGTGTAATGTAATCAGATATAAACACATTCAACTCAATTCACAAAGCTGAAACACCCGGGATCCCTATTTTCAACAACAGGTATCAACCAATGAGTTCGGTCAAAAATCCACACATGCTCAGAATCAATTTGACGCATGCTCGAAGGCATTGAACTTCATTTTTCTCAGCACATCGTAGTGTTTTACGTCACCGCGTTGGACACGATTGGATTTTTAACCGATGGTGTGTAGGCAAGACTGATGAAAGTCAGCTTCATCGAATATCCGATGAAAAAATCCATCGGTTTAGATTACATCAGATATCCGATCATATGTACAGGGCATTAGTCTCTTGACAAAGTAGTGCAATGTAAGTGAACAGTAAGGATGGACGAACGGTTCGGCCCGAGCATGAGTTTGGGCCGAACAATTTCTCCGAACAACCGAATTATAGGGTCATTTGATCGTTAGTTCAGCCAGCCGAATGACCACAATGCACTGCTCCACCACAGTGCATTGAAAGCCCTGATTGGCTGAAGCAATGAAAGATTTGCCCAATCAGGGCACAGGGCACTGTCAGAGCCATGGTCGAATGCTGTCATGATGACTGTATCCAACCATGGCTCATTGCTCTTATTCCTGCCCCACACTATAAAAGTATTCTTTCCATAGTGGAAATTTGTAATGTGATAGCAGCGTGGAGAGATACAGGTGAAACTCGAGAAATTAGAATACTGTGCAAAAGTCCACAATGAACACAATGTAACACAATGTGTTACATTGTGTTACCAAGTATATTATTGGATCAGCAGACAGATAGAGTGAGCCACCTGCTGCTGGCCGCTCAACTTTTAGCCACTCTCTCAGCTTCAACAAAAACACAGACACAATACTCCACCCCCTACGTGTTTTGTCATTAGAGGCTTTATCAAGGGGGGTGTCTGACACTGTGTGAACCGCTCTCATATACTCAAGCCCATTTCCTGCAGGGATGGTTTCCTAAAGCTGATAAAGCTTAAAGAGGAAGTCCATCCCAACACTAAAATCACTACATTGACAGGCAAAAACAATCTAAGACTAACCTATCTAGCCCTGTAAAGAAGAAATCAGTGTACATACATTTTTTTTAAGGCGTTCTCGAATCTCCAGCGACAGATGCTCTGTAGAGGACACAGCTGAGAACGGCTGTGAAATGAATGGGAAGTGACATCACCCATAGAGTTACTATGGGACTTCCATTGTCAGATGTGTCCTCTGCACCCGCCTCCAAAGCGAAGCCACCGCTGACAGCTCAGCGTGGGATCGGACAAGTATGGCTTCAGAAAAGGTAGGTATACTGATTTCTTCTTTACAGGGCTAGATAGGTTAGTCTTAGATCGTGGATGCCTGTAAATGTAGCGATTTTAGTGTTAGGGTAGACTTCCTCTTTAATGTTACACAGTGGGAAGCAAAGTATGGGCTACAGACCTTTATAATTATATCTTTGCCTTCTGCTAATTTACAATAAAACAAGTATTTAGACAAAGTTTATTCTACAGAGTAGACCAAAAATTGACCCATAATTTACCATTGGGTTAAAGCGGTAGTTCACCCTCCTTTCCATCATTAGACCATTACATTCGGCATCGTAGCGCGAGCTACGGTATGCCGGTCTTAAATTTTTAATCCCCGTACTCACTGTGCTATCGATGATTGAAGAATCCGACTCCCGCGGGGAATGGGCGTGCCTATGGAGAGGGAGGGTGATTGACGGCCGGCTCTGGCACGTCACGCTCCCCGAAGACAGCCGGAGTAGGTCTCGGCTATTCACGGCGCCTGCGCACAGGCTATGCGCAGGCGCCGTGAATAGCCAAGCCTATTTCGGCTATTTCCGGAGAAGCGTGACGTGCCAGGGCCGGCCGTCAATCACCTTCTCTCACCATAGGAACGCCCATTCCCCGGATTCTTCAATCATCGATAGCACAGTGAGTACGGGGATAAAAAATGTAAGACCGGCATACCGTAGCTCGCGCTACGATGCCGAATGTAATGGTCTAATAAAAAAAACCTTTTTTTTTTTTTTTAACAGGGTGAACCCCCGCTTTAACTAATTATGCCAAACTTCTCCATTTCAACAGGTACCAATAAATACATGTGTCAATCAATTCATAAAAGTAAATCAAAAATCTAATCACAATATAAGAATTATAGACTGTATATACAAAAAAAATCATCAAGATTATACTAATATTGTAATACATGACTATATAAATAATTCCTATAAAGCTTTACCACAATTTAAAGAATACAATTAAAACGAAAAAAACAAAAAAACATGTTTTCTCATAAATAAATATAATTAGATATCAAAAATTATACTATAGTACTTCCAATACATATCCAATCATATAAAAGCATACAAATATATAAGATACAGTATATGCCTAGTCAGAGCAAATAAACCTAAATTACCTACTAAAAATGGAGACAAACCAGTAGGAGATGATGTAGGGACCCATATATGGTATAATTTCCAATAAACATTATCAAATTCTCAAACTGTCCCAGACTCCCATATAATTTCAGGGGAAAGCATGAGAAATTAAGAGTCACTTAAAAACAATTCATATCAGTTTCTACATTTAGGCCCCTAGGTGGGTTTTTAGAACAACTGATTTGTTAAAAAATAAATATATCATATATAAAGCTATCCTATCATTTTAGTAAGCAAAGTATAAATTGTTTGGATTTTAAAATATGGAGGTCTGACTATAGGTTGAAGTCTATGGTCCAATTAAGAGAAAATAGTGGGCCTCATCCGGCAAAAAAACATCCCTAAGGGACAGATGTTACGGTGTCGCTGTTAATCTTCTACTCCTTGCTGCACATAAGCTCCACCCTTACTTCAGTCGTTTTTTTGTATTATGACGGTACTTTCAGACTGGTTATTCGGATGATTAGTTCACTTTTTGGCCTATGCCTTTACAAGTTTTTTTTACCCTCACATATGATTTCACGGTCTATGGTGTCAAATATAGCATTATTTATGGTTCTTGTCACTCGAATTCCTCATGGAAACTTAATTGTATACTAGAATGCTATTGTGTATGATCACTATCTCTTATGCCCTGTACACACGATTGGTTCATCCGATGAAAACGGTCTGATGGATTTTTTCATCAGATATCCGATAAAGCTGACTTTCATCAGTCGTGCCTACACACCATCGGTTAAAAAAACGATCGTTTCAGAACGCGGTGACGTAAAACACAACGACGTGCTGAGAAAAATGAAGTTCAATGCTTCCGAGCATGCTTCGACTTGATTCTGAGCATGCTTGGATTTTTAACCAATAGACGTAACCACAGACGATTTTTTTCTATCGGTTAGTTAACCATCAGATTATTTTAAAACAAGTTCCTAGTTTTTTAACCGATGGATAAATAACCGATGGGGCCCACACATGATCGGTTAGTCTGATGAAAACGGTCCATCAGACCGTTTTCATCAGACAAACCAATCGTGTGTACGTGGCATTAATATTGGCTTTACTGTGCATCTTATTGAAAAAAATATATATCCTCATCCTTGGGTAAAGATTTATTATGGTCTCTAGAGTGCTCATCTGCTCTGAATCTAATCCCAAGAACAGGAAGATCTTTGGGTCCCATGGTTTAATATTGCACTCCGTGTAGAGCAGGGATGTCAAACTGATGACATCCGACCCCATCCGATCCATTAAAAACAGACGTTTGGCGGATCAGATTGGGTAAGATCTGATGAAAACTGACATGCTGTCCGTTTTCATCAGATCGCTCCATAGGAGACAGCGGCGCCCGACAAGCCCCTCCCCGCTCAATGAGCAGAGAGGGACTTGTCATCCGTCGGCTCATCAGAGATCTGCAGACAGATCTCCCGCTGAGCTGGTGGGAGCAGGCGGACTCTGTAGCAACGGAGTCCGCTTAGTGTGAAAAGAGCCTAAAACTGATGTAACTGCACAAAGGTTTATGGAGTAAACCATTCTTTTGGAGTTCCTTGGAAAAGTGCATAAATATTGCTCTAAATTGCCCAAAAATGTCAATAAGCCAGCAAATGGAAAAGGTATGCCTTTGTTATACAAAACCATAGGTTTTTATTGTGCAGCATTACAACCTTGGACCACCAGCCACTGACATCCTAAAATCCAAAGATGTCATCAGTTGGTAAGGAGGATGTCGGGCACCTGTACAGAATCCTTGTTTACCCCTCTCCATTAGCACTGGGGTTATGTTAGCAGGATGAGGGAGAAGAGAAATGCTGGAATACCAGGTCAGTACCAGTGTGCAAAGGTGTATTTACTTTGTAAGAATAAAGCACCTCTAATATTGGGTGTCCTACACCTGGAGATGTTGGTACGGTATGTAAAACTATTTGTTTCAAGATCTTTTTGAAAAATATAAAGAGCTTTCATTTGCACACAATATAAAGCCAAATCTTTGTCTGAGCCTACCTTATGGAAGAATTTTGTTATAATAATTAGGTACTACCTAGAAACCAGCAAATATTGAGACACTTGTGTTATGTGTGGCCTGCTTGACTCCTCCCCTAGAAAAAGACCAACGTCTATCCATATTGTGCAATGTTTGAGGGCACAGTGGGCTCCACCTTCCTTGGGGCCTATGTGTACCACACACATTCCACATTCCACCTAAAGAGGATACACCACTGAATTAATGTTATGTGGTCCAAAGGATCCTTCACCAGTAGGCATAAGTGAATGTGCCTGGATTTGGTTTGCAAATATATCACAAATCTCATGTGAAATTCAAAGTTTGCAAACCCCATTGAATTCTATGGGGACACATCTAGTGGTTGAGTTCTGGCCATTTGTAGGGATAATAAGCAAACTATTGTCAAACAAAATGCATTGCAAGCCATGCACTGGCATGGGAGAACTACCAATATCATAATTTTTAAAATGACTTAATGAACGAATGAATTAAAAATATAGCATCTCCCTGTACACAGAAATGTCATCCCTCCCTAACAAAATGGCCGCTATATGGCCATCCTTTCATTGTGAGGACTGAGATATTTATTCTTTCAAATTATTGGTTGTAACTTAGATGACCAGAGCAAAAGCACTGAATTATAGTTTGTTTCTTATTTCTGACAGGGAATCTGTAAAATTTCCATCCAAAAGTTTGCTATTTGTGAATTTTCTGAACTCATTGTAGCAGCGAACCCAAGCGCACCACCCCAGTGTGAAAGCCCACACTGCAGTGAATGGGAGGCAGTTTTCAGGTGCTTTTCAGAGGCTATTTCTATCGTTAAAACGCCTGAAAACTCCCTTAGTGTGAAAGGGGTCTTACTTTTGTAAATCACACTCTAAATCTGAGCTTCAATAATATCAAGCCATTGCGTTTACTGATTCAAGCAACCTAAGCCTAAAAGTAAATTTTTTTTCTAGTTTATTTGTACACAATACTATTCAATAGTGTCATTAGATGAGGAAAAAATAATAATCTTTTTCGCAATTGCCCCAATCATTGCATTCTACTTCCCATTTAATTACATTTCCATGCATTTTAACTTTGCCTGTAGTTAAGAATTCAATAATAATGTACCCTATTTTCTGGGCACTAGAACTAGGCAGATCTTCACACTTTCTGACCAAATCTCTAATGCCGCGTATAAACTACCATTTTTCATGAAGAGAAAATGTAATTTTAAAATTGGTCATTAAAAACGATCGTGTGTGGGCTCCAGAGCATTTTTCTCGATGTGAAAAATGGGCATTAAAAATTTAGAACATACTCTATTTTTTCTCGTCGTTTTTCACGTCGTCGTTTTTCTCGTCATGAAAAGCGGTCGTGTGTAGGCTTTAACGACAGGGGGAAAAACGTGCATGCTCAGAAGCAAGTTATGAGAAGGGAAATTTGCATAATCAGCCCAAAGGGTGGCGCCATTCAAATGGAACTTCCCCTTTATAGTGCCGTTGTATGTGTTGCACGTCACCACGCTTTGCTCAAGCATTTTTTTTTTCCACGATCGTGTGTATGCAAGGCAGGCTTGACAAGAATCACATAGCGAAAAACGTTGTTTTTTTTCCATGACATGAAAAACAGTCGTGTGTACGCGGCATAAGACCCCTTTCACACTAAGGCCCCTTTCACACTGGGGCGGGAGCCGCGGTGGCGGTATAGCGGCGCTAAAAATAGCGGCGCTATACCATCGGATTCGGGCGCTAGCGGTGCGGTATTAACCCCTGCTAGCGGCCGATAAAGGGTTAATACCGCCCGCAATGCGCCTCTGCAGAGGCGCATTGCGGGCGGTATTACCGCAGTTTCCCATTTTTTTAAATGCGAAGGAGCGGTGAAGGAGTGGTATACATACCGCTTCTCTCACTGCTCCAAAGATGCTGCTTGCAGGAGATTTTTTTCTCTCCTGCCAGCACATCGCCTCAGTGTGAAAGCCCTCAGGCTTTCACATTGAGGATGCTGGGCAGGAGTTTTTCAGGCGGTATAGCAGCGCTATTTTTAGCGATGTACCGCCTAAAAAACTCCTCAGTGTGAAAGGGGTCCTAGGCAGTTTTCAGGTGTTTTAGCACTAAAAATAACGCCTGTAAAGTGCCTGAAAACTGCCTCTCATGCCTCCCCAGTGTGAAAGCCCAAGTGCTTTCACACTGGAGCGGTGCGCTTGTGGGACGGGAAAAAAGCCCTGCAAGCAGCATCTTTGGGATGGTGTGGGGGTGCTGTATTCAGCGCTCCTACACCGCCCCTACCCATTGGAATGACTGTAAAGCGTTTTGGAAGCACCGCAACATGAGCAGTTTAACCCATTCTTCAGCTGCTAGCGGGGGTTAAAAGCGCCCCACTAGCGGCCAAAAAGCGCTGCTAAAACTAGTGGTGCTTTACCGCTAATGGACCTGCAGCACCAGTGTGAAAGCAGCCTTAATCCAGCCATGCATTTATTGAAATTTGGCCTGTTTAGCAGGGGCTAGATCAATATCAGTTTGTGGCAGTCCCTGCTTGACAGAAGTTGATCATTTGTTTGTCTAATGTCGAAGGGACATTTTGGAATGTTTTCCATTGATCAGCAGCCAGGGATGGACTGGCCATCGGGACTACCGGGAGTTTCCCGGTGGGCCGATGGCTCAGTGGGCTGGTTTGAGTGACAACCTGTCAAAGTAATGGCTGCGCGGCTTGCGCAGCCATTACTTTGAGCACCGCTGTACTGCCCAGGGAGGGACTGACCACTTGATGTTCTCAATGAATTGCGGTGAAGGAAGCGGAAGCTTTCTCCACTCAGAGAAGCACACCTACAGTACCCTCCGGCGGTCTCGCTCCTCTCCGATCTGTGTGCTCGGCGCTGCGGCGCAGCACGTTGTGCCCTGTGTCTGTGCTCACTGCGATTAGAAGCAGTGGGAGTGGAGCGGGTTTTGGCGGTGCCCGGGTCTATGGAGGCAGCTTAGAGTTCGTTCTGGCCCTGGGACAGGACAACGGATGTGTGGAGGGAGGTGAGCCGGCCGCTTTGTGGGAGAACCTGTGTGTCGGGACTTGAGATGGGGGAGGGGGAAGTCAGTGAGAGCAGTGTCTGCAGCAAGGTGGGAAACAAATTCTGGTGCTGTGCTGCGAACTTCAGTTGTTCCATACATGTCACTGCAAGGTGGTCTCTGCCGTGATGGAGCAAACAATTGGGCTCATTCACACCACCATATACCACTTTTCTACCATGTGCACCCCTGCCATATACATACAACCCCCCACTATACACTCCGCACCTCTCTCATATAATACTACCCCCCCACTATACACTCCGCACCCCTCTCATATACATTCTACCCCCCCACTATACACTCCGCACCCCTCTCATATACATTCTACCCCCCCACTATACACTCCGCACCCCTCTCATATACATTCTACCCCCCCACTATACACTCCGCACCTCTCTCATATACATTCTTCCCCCTACTATACACTCCGCACCCCTCTCATACACATACTACCCCCCACTATACACACCACACCCCTCTCATATACATTCTACCCCCCACTATACACACCACACCCCTCTCATATACATTCTACCCCCCACTATACACACCACACCCCTCTCATATACATTCTACCCCCCACTATACACTCCGCACCCCTCTCATATACATTCTACCCCCCACTATACACTCCGCACCCCTCTCATATACATTCTACCCCCTACTATACACTCCGCACCCCTCTCATATACATTCTACCCCCCACTATACACTCCGCACCCCTCTCATATACATTCTACCCCCCACTATACACTCCGCACCCCTCTCATATACATTCTACCCCCCACTATACACACCACACCCCTCTCATATACATTCTACCCCCCACTATACACTCCGCACCCCTCTCATATACATTCTACCCCCCACTATACACTCCGCACCCCTCTCATATACATACTACCCCCCACTATACACTCCGCACCCCTCTCATATACATTCTACCCCCACTATACACTCCGCACCCCTCTCATATACATACTACCCCCCACCATACACTCCGCACCCCTCTCATATACATACTACCCCCCACTATACACTCCGCACCCCTCTCATATACATACTACCCCCCACCCTACACTCCGCACTCCTCTCATATACATTCTACCCCCACTATACACTCCGCACCCCTCTCATATACATACTACCCCCCACTATACACTCCGCACTCCTCTCATATACATACTACCCCCCCACCCTACACTGCGCACCTCTCTCATATACATTCTACCCCCCACCCTACACTCCGCACCCCTCTCATATACATTCTACCCTACACTCCGCACCCCTCTCATATACATACTACCTCCCACTATACACTCCGCACCCCTCTCATATACATTCTACCCCCCACCCTACACTCCGCACCCCTCTCATATACATTCTACCCTACACTCCGCACCCCTCTCATATACATACTACCTCCCACTATACACTCCGCACCCCTCTCATATACATACTACCTCCCACTATACACTCCACACCCCTCTCATATACATAATACCCCCCACCCTACACTCCGCACCCCTCTCATATACATACTACCCCCCACCCTACACCTCTCTCATATACATTCTACCCACACCCCCCCCCCCCCCACCCTACACTCCACACCTCACTCATGTACATACTACCCCCCACCATACACCTGTACATCCCCATGCTTCTAACATGGCCTTCACACTTTAGTACATACCATGTGAATGAGGCCTTAGTAGAAATGTAATGTTTGTACACTGTTTTTGTGCGTGTTTCCAAAATAAAGTGGGCCGGTCTGGATGAAGTCCAGGGCCAAATCTTTGTCCCAGTCCAACCCTGTCAGCAGCTGCAGCCACTGATCAGTGTCAGAATAAAATATCCCAGTAGGGGGGATTCCGCCATCCACCTTATTTAATAGTGCATTAATAGTATTTGGCCAGCTTTAGCCACAACAAAAAAGTATGATAAGAACAAAGTGCTCTGCTGGGGTTTTTCACCTTCCTCTGGATTAACTGTGGGTATAGAAGTGGGTATATGGGATTGTATGATATTGTTATTATTTTTATTTTATTTTTTATGGCTGAACTGGATGAACTTGTGTCTTTTTTCAACCTGGCTAACTATGTAACTATGTAATGTGGAAGTAGCATGTGTACTCTGCAAATATAAATAAAATCATATTTTATAGGAAACATTTTGAAATAATAATTGTGCCTAAGCAATACCCTTAAAAAACGATTGTTTTGAATTCTTCCTGAAAAATGTCAGTACATTTCCTAGTATGTGAGGGTGCCTAGGCCTCCATCCTTATAGCAGTATATCTGCATTGTGAGATCGAAGAGCTGCTGCCTCTAGCTGCTAGTCTCAAAAGATTTGGAGTTATATTTGGTGATGTCACTACTGTGCTGCTCGCTGTTCTCCTTGCTGAAGGTTCAGACATAAGGAAGATTAAATCAGCTGCAGGGGGACCAAAGGCAATACTGGTGACTAGTCCTTTGCCCTCTGCCTGCACAGCTTTGAGAGATTGTTTCCTTTTTCACTGACGTTCTTGCATATTTTCACAAGATTGTCACCAACAAGGACTGGTCATGTTGCTAAATATTTCAGAACTTCTTACGTTTTGATAAATGATAGTCATCATAATGAAGTTAGCATTTGCCCTGATCACTTCATTCTGATTGCAACTCTAATGTTTAGTTTGTTTGCCAAAAACCACAATATGCAAGCAATGTGCAGAATTTGGAAAGTGCCTTTGGTGTGGGAACGTAGGCAGTTTAAGTCATGATTAGGCCAAGTTCTCAGTGTGCCAGGTACTAATGTTACTGCTAACTATTACTTTGGTTCTGGAGCTGTGATCAACATAACCAATTAAAAGTTTCCATCAGTAATTAAGCTGCCAATGGTTTTGTTGATCCGCATACAATGTAGGGGACAAAGTTTAATGTTGTGTTAACGTGGCAAACATATTGCTATACCTCTAAAAAGTTTTTTTTTGTTTTTTACTTTTATATTCAGGAGGATTTTTTGTGTGGGTTTAGATATTCATATTGGACGCAAGACAAATAAAAAAGACACATTCCTTGGGATATTTGGGATCAGAGGCTTTTGTTTTATAAGCTACAATGGGTATTTTCAGACACACTATCTACCATTTGTCCATAATTAATCATAAAATGTTGCAATCATTTGCTCAATGTCTAAATAACAAAATCCTTTAGTACTAGTTAGTTACATGGTCACATGTATTTGTGATTTAGCCCAGGTTCACACTGGGCTGCGGGAGTGAAGCCGTGCCATTTCAGCTGAACTCGCACGATTTCACTCCAGCTGGCAGTCCCGATTTCGGCCGCGATTATAGAGACATCTGTGCAGGTTTCTGCACAGATGTCAATGTAAATCGCGGGCCGAAATCGCAAAAAGTAGTACAGAAACAACTTTTTGAAATCGGTGAAGCGTCGCACCGATTAGGACGGTGCCATTGCCGGCAATTTGCGGCAAATACCGACGTTTTCACATGCGATTTGACATGCCAAATCGCATGTCAAAACGCACCAGTGTTAACCAGCACTAAAGGACGGAAAGCTTGTTTCCTTCTTTAATTCTATAACATAACTCCAGACAGCTAGTGCAAAATGTAATGGTTGGCCAGTAGTGTGCCATTTTTACAACAAAAAAAGGACTTTTTGTGTCCCTATCAATTGTATAGAATTGACTAGAAATCAGCTTTCAAATTAATTTCACACATGCTTATATTTTTCGCTTTGTTTGTAAATGAAACCGTTATGATCATGGTTATTTGATGTTATAAAGGGACAGCATTTTACATGCTGATGATATTTATTTTGTAAATGTCACACTAGTTCTTGTTTAACCACTTCCTTACTGGGCACTTAAACCCCCTTCCTGCCCAGAGGACTTTTTGCGATTCGGCACTGCGTCGCTTTTACTGACAATTGCGCGGTCGTGCGACGTGGCTCCCAAACAAAATTGACATCCTTTTTTTCCCACAAATAGAGCTTTCTTTTGGTGGTATTTGATCACCTCTGCGGTTTTTATTTTTTGCGCTATAAACAAAAATAGAGCGACAATTTAAAAAAAAAAAAAATACATTTTTACTTGTTGCTGTAATAAATAGCTAAATTTTTTTTAAAAAAACATTTTTTATCCTCAGTCTAGGCCGATACGTATTCTACATATTTTTAGTAAAAAAAAAAAAAAAATCGCAATAAGCGACTGGTTTGCGCAAAAGTTATAGCGCCTACAAAATAAGGGACAGAATTATTATTTTTTATTATTTTTTTTTTTTACTAGAAATAGCAGCGATCTGCGATTTTTATTGCGACTGCGCCATTATGGCGAACACATCGGACACGTTTTACACATTTTTGGCACCATTCACATTTATACTGCAATCAGTGCTATAAATATGCACTAATTACTGTATAAATGTGACTGGCATTGAAGGGGTTAACACTAGGGGGTGAGGAAGGGGTTAAATGTGTATCCTAATTAGTGTTCTAACTGTGGGGGGAGGGGGGTGACTGGGGGGGTGACCGATCTGTGTCTCTATGTACAAGAGACACAGATCCGTCTCCTCTCTCCCCTGACAGCACCGCTGTCTGCGAGAGCCGGGAATGAGAGATGATCTCATATGTAAACATATGAGATCATCTCTCATTGGCCGCACAGATCGCCTAGGAAACGGCCGCTCCGATTGGCCGTTCACGGCGATCTGTGATTGGCTGTGTCCAAGGGACACGGCCAGCACAGCAGTTCCCCGCTGCGCGCTCGGGAGCGCGCGCGGGGAACGCGGAAAGGGGCGGACGTCAAATGACGGCGCCCCAGAGATGTAGAACCACCCTGCGGCCGTATATAGTCGTACGGCCGTCGGGAAGTGGTTAAAACCACACTCTGCATTCAGTGTGTCGCTTTGGAGATCAGCATTCAACCAAAATGGCTGAGTTAAGCCTGGTACACACGATCGGATATTCCGCGGAGAAAGCGTAGGACTTTTGTCTGAAGGGCGTTGGCCTTGAACTTGTCTTGCATACAAACAGAAGATAGTTCTTGACCAGCAAACACAAAATTATGTGTTTTTTCAGCTCTTTACCAACACCCTTTGGGCAACTGATTATAATGTGTTTTGGTGAGCATTGCTTCTGAGCATGCATGTTTGTACTTAGGACTTGTGTACACACGCTCGGAAAATCCGACAACACACAATTGTTGGCGGAAAATTTTAAAGCATGCTATCCAACAAATCCGACAACAATTGTCCGATGGAGCATACAAACGGTCTGATTTTCTGCCAACAGTCTGCTATCACACAGTTTTCTTCAGAAAAGCTGATCGCGTGTATGAGGCTTAAGTCTTGGGCCTCGTACACACGACAGAGTAACTCGTCTGGCGAGACACATCGTTTTCTTCGACGAGTTCCTTGTTAGGCTAGTCGAGGAACTCGACAAGCTTGCTTTGCGTACACACAGTCAAGACAAAATCTCCTCGTTCTCAAACGTGGTGACGTACAACACATACGACGGCAGGGGAAGTTCGATTCCACTGGCACAACCCTTGGGGCTGCTTTTGCTAATCTTATGTTACTGCGTGTTAAGTAAACGTTTGGTAAGAGACGATTTGCACTTTTCCATCTGTTACAGCGTGAAAAATGTGTAATCTCCATTACAATCGCTACTTTTACCGAAGGTGCGCTCCCGTCTCATACTTTATTCTGAGCATGCGCGGGTTTCTTAACATACACACGATCGTGTTTCTCGTTGAAAACCAGCCCAACGAGGAACACGACGAGGAAATTGAGACTCCCGTCGAGGAAAAAGAGAACTTGTGCTCTTTTTTCCTCGTCGAGTTCCTCGACAGTTTCCTCAATGAAAAACGTACACATGACCGGTTTCCTCGGCAAAAAAGCTCTGCCACCAAGTTTCTTGATGGATTCTGTCGAGGAAAACGGTCGTGTGTACGAGGCCTTACAATTACCACTGATAGGCTTATTTAGAAAGACAGATCAGGAGGGTAATTATATTCACATTCCAGAAACATATAACTATTAACTACCATTCAGAAACCATATTTTACTGATCTGGCTACAGAAAAAAATCTGCAATTTGGTTGTTTGTTGCTATACCCCAATACACTTGGCACATCTGTGCTGCCCTTTTGCACTCATTGTTGAGATATCTGCTTTATTTTACAAACATAACTGCATTAATGTAGCTGACATCTTTGCCAGTTGGTAACCACTTCCTAACAAAGGCCTACATGCATACGAGTAAACTATGAAACATATATTGCCCTTTTCCATTTGATGGATTTACATTCAACGTATATACATAAAAAAAATGTCAAATCTATTTCAGAAATTATATTACTCAACAAAAATAATGATAATGTCAAATAATCTAGCTAAAATGTACCAACCTATCCAACAGTGACAGACAAAATTATTCTACCTTGGCAACAAAACATGCTTGCATCATTGAAAGAATGGGAAGATGAAGTGAATTCTTAAAGAGTGAATTGTATTGGAAATCAATAGCGCAGCATGATAAATTAAACAATATTTGGCATTTCTAGATTAACTCTGAGACCTGCAAATACAAAAAAGTGCTATTTAAGTAAGTCAAATCATGGAATGAGTTGAACTGCCACTTACCCATAACCATATAAAAAGATATACGACAACTGAGGAAAAGGGTCTCCCCTCCCCCAATTCACATTTGTTTTTCTTTTCTTCTCTTTTTCCTTTTTATATTACCAATATGTCTTTGGATGCAATACTTATCTATAATATAATGCAAGTTGTGACATATGTTTGCTGTTCAGGCATACCCTTGGATTATAAAAGAACTCCTTGGGGCAGATCCACATACAGCGGCGCATTTATCCACCTTGCGTAGCGTATCTAAGATACACTACGCCGCCGTAACTTACTTATTTTTTTCAAATCCACAAAGAATCCGCGCCGTAAGTTACAGCGGCGTTCAAATCTCTGTGATGGGGGCGTGTTTTATGTAAATACGTCGTGACCCGACGTAAACAGCGTTTTTTTTTAACTGCGCTTTCCGTGGGGGTATCCCAGTGCGCATGCTCAAAATTAACCCGGAACAAGCCAATGCATCCGACGGTGACGTCATTCTACGCAAATCCCTATTCGCGAACGACTTACGCAAATGACGTAAAAAATTCAAATTTCTACGCGGGAACGACGGCCATACTTAACATTGAGTAGGCCTCATAACAGTAGCTTTAACTATACGCCGGAAAAAGCCGAACGCAAACGACGTAAAAAAATGCGCCGGCCGGACGTACGTTCGTGGATCGCCATAACTAGCTAATTTGCATACTCGACGCGGAATTCGACGGAAACAACACCTAGCGGCCGCCGAAAAATTGCATCTTAGATCCGACGGCGTACTAAGACGTACGCCTGTCGGATAGACCCGAGATGCCGTCGTATCTTGTTTTGAAGATACAAAACAAAGATACAACGCGGGAAATTTAAAATTACGCCGGTGTATCAATAGATACGCCGGCGAAATTCTTTTGTGGATCTGCCCCCTTATCTTCTGCAACCCCTAATAGCATTGGGTTACTTTTTTCAATATTATTCTATCAGGTGAACATATACTAACCTTCTGTAACTACTGAGTTTAATCGTTCGAAAATTACTTTCAAAATATAACAAAAAATAATAACAATAATAATAATATAATTAACGTAAATGAAGACAACTGGAAACAAATTTACTAAACATTAGAACTTTATTAAAATCAGCAACAGGACAGAAAAGTCACTTGTGGGATCTGCATTATGTCCATTTGTAAAGCATATTATAACCCCACTGTTTATAGTTCAGACATATGTTTGTGCTAAAAGTACTTTAACATTTATTAGTATGCACACAAAGATTATGCGGGACATTGTGCTATTATAGTATGCTTTCCAAAACTGAATGTAATATTTGAAGTGATATATTGAAAAGCTAATTTAGTATATCTCTAATATATACTTTATTAAATATATAAATATATATATATATATATATATATATATATATATATATATATATATATATATATGTTCTTAAGCTAAATATGTTACGCTAGAGCAATAATATATGATTAGAAAACTAAATGATTAATTTAAAATGTTTTTATCCTATATTTATATACAAATATATCTTTCCCCTCTCTAGTGTCCTTAATGCAAGAGAATCATTCACTATGATGAATTAAGTCAGTAGCCTGGGCTAAATTCTATTCACGATGTTGCAACATTGCATTCTGCAAACCAGTATTAATCACAGGAAATCATCATTGCTAAAAGGTGCTGTAACTTCAAAGCATGTATATTTTATCTGTAAAGAATACAAAACGAATAGTGATCTGGACAAGGGGTAATATATTGTGAACATCCGGTCGTAGTAAATAGAGCACTCACATATGTCGGCATATTGGGCCTAGAGTGGGCAACTATACAACAGAACCCCCGAACCCCATTATTATTAAGCTCAAGACTATGAGTAGCTGCAGGCTATATCGCATAAGAACCATTAATATTATTTCAAGATTTTGATATACAGAGGTAATGGTAAAAATATTTTACACACTGTAGACTATATATAATTTAAATCACTTAAGCACTGGTTTTATTCAACTACTTGTAGCTGGGAGCAGTAGTGAAAATTACAGAAAGCAACGGTTCCCTTTTAATTAAAAATACATGTGATGACGTCTATGTTTAAAAGGTTGCTAAAAATGACCTAGTTGAAGCAAAACAATGTCTTTGCTATTATTGTTATTTTTATTTTTTATTGCTAGTCTGAAGTAATGATGCTTTGTAGTATAATAAAATAGAAATATGTTACATACACTAATGTCATCATTGACATCATGTGACTGGTCTAACCATGGATAAATCGTATGCATATAAATAGAAAAAAAAAAGACAAATGTCTGTACTGCTCAGCAGTTCCTTCCACAAATAAAGGGATGAGCTTTAAATTGTTTGCATTATGAATTTTATCTTATTGCAAGAAAGCAAAAAACACATAAATTATTCAATCAATGCAATGGCAATCTTTGGTAAAGCCATGGTTGTCTGATCTGATTTAGGTGAGAAATGATATTTCATAGATTCATACTTGTCTGTGCGCTGTAGAATATTAATGACTGATTAGTGTATTATGTGCTTCTGCAGACACCAGAGAGCTTATCAAGGCAAGTTGAATGCATATCAAAAAGCTGCTGCAGTAATAGAATTATAAATCATTTTTACTCCACTGCCTCTGTGTGTAGAGTGTGTGTCTGTGTGTGCCTGTGCCCTGTGACACTAGAGAAGCGTTTTTCAGCCAGACGCACCTGAATGCACATACATTGATTAGACGTGTGCCTCTGCCTATTGACACTTTTGGCCCCTATGGGAAAAAAAACCTCATAATTCATTCAATGAGAAATGCAGGTCACAGATGTTAATTGTAGATTCCAATCCATGAAATAAAACAGAAATGAGAGGAAGCAGAAGAACATATATTCTCTTCTGTACAGTAGGAAAGCCCTTCATAAACCAAGTCCTATTCTCTATAATAATAACTGGATAGCATTTGAGCAGTGTGAGCAAAAACATTCCATTTGAGAAATATGGCACGCGTTTCAAAAGGCAACCAACACGTTTTGTGCACATCTAAGTTGTTTACTTCGAGAGGCCAAAAGCTATTCTGTAAATAAGCCCTTTAATTTTTTTAATTGATTTCCGAAAGTTATTAATCACAGAGCTTGTGTGCTAAGAACTCTTCAGAGCACTTCAAAATCAAAGCCAGCAAAGTATCAACAGAAATAGAAAAAAAAATCACTAAAACCCTTTAAACCCTTAAAATACCAATGCTGGCAACAACAACAAAAAAGAGTTGTATTAAATTATGCTTTGAAAATATAGTTGATAGCATCCTTCATGGGAAATAATCTGCACCCACCAATCACAGCCTAAAAAAAAAAAAGGTAACTCACTGATTTATGATTGGTTGGTGTTGGTTACTTCACATTAGTGCTCATTGTACTTGTTATTTATTAAGCCTTAAGATGTTAGATCGGATAAATATGACAAAACTAGTCATAATGTGTAGTATATTACATTCTCAGTGTTTTAGTACAACCGAAAATCATATGCTTTTTTTGTGTTTATTCACTTTCACGTTAATGGCAGTGGTTTTCATGTGTTAAAAGAATAGCGCAAACAACGCTTTAGATCCCCAACTAACTACAAACAAATGAAGTAAATAGAGTTTTTAGTTTAACAGTGGTTAAAAAGAAATGACACAATGGATTGGATGCTGTCAACATTTGAATGCAATCAGTCAGATGCTTAAGACTGCTATTTTTTCTGGAGTACAGCCAATTAGAGGGCAAAGGATTCCTTCGAAAACTATGTCCTTCTCAACCTCCTGCTATAAGCTAAGAAGCATTTGTTAGATATTTTGCCCTCCCTCACATTCCTAAACAGATAGCTCTAATGCTGTCTTAAAAAAATCCAACACAAAGAAGGAAAAAGAAAAAAGGATAACACCCACACAGAAATAAAAAAAAGGGAAAGAGAGCGAACAAAAAAAGTGTGTGTGTGTGTGCTTGTGTATGTCTCCCCTTATGGCACAAGATTACTGGTGCTGTGTAGCAGTACAAAACAGTTCACTTGCAACAGAATATTTCTTAATACATAAGGGAGATCTTACGGTAATTCACCACTTCTGGTTTACTGAACATTGTGCTGTCCAGGAAATGAATTCTTATTGACTTACAAAGAAAGAGTATGAATATGGTTATACCAATCTCACATGCATATGTGCCTGAAAGCAGCATCATGTTTTATGGATTGGAGATCAGAAGGCGTATTATATATGGCAGAATGAGCTTGAAAGTGTGTTTCCTGTGCATCTCAAATGCTTAAAAGGTTCAGTCTCTGCAGAAGACATATTCAGTGTAGCTGGTCCACACTTTGTCCTCACTCTGGTCATTGCTGGCAAATGCACATGTCCCTGTGGAACTGCATGCCACCATATGGAAGCCAGCTTCAGATAACTTGTCAAAAGCCTGCTCCAGAAAGTTAAACTTAAGGTAGTACCTGGATGTATACCTCTCAGGAGGTCTATCAGGATCCCGGCTTTCATTTAAGGTTTCGCCAAACACTTCTTTAGCCAGAGAGGTTTTGCCACAGACAGTAATGCGTGCAACTCTTCTGAATTTAGCATCAGCTTGTGCCTCCCGTCCTATGGTATAGGAACCCCTGTAGCCAACTGTTATATATCCAGATCTTTTGCCTTCAAGTGACTGGGAAGGAGTGAGGCGAGGAACTGAGGCAGGACTGCAAGAAGAGGATGCATTGAAACGATATGGATCTAAAGTAGGGGAGGGGACCCCAGTTATAGGAGATGGTGAGACTGGAATGCCTGCTGTGTCCAAATCAGAATCTTGACCTGCTGCTGGTGTGAGGAGCAAAGGAGGTTCTTCACCTCCTATGGAGCTGTCCTTACTGATTCGCAGAGGGTTCAGGCGTTTTACTAGCTCAGACAACTGAAAGTGCTCAGCTTCTCTTTGTAGCCGACTTCTTTCTGGAAAGTAATCAGGCAGAACAAGCTGCAAGTCTCTCAAGTAATCCAAGATATAACGGAACAAGAAGCCATCCCGGTCAAGGAAGAAACGACCTTTGCTGTCCCTAGCCAATTCTCCCGGTTTCTGCTGGGAGAACATACGCCAGAGAAGAGAGTCCGGCACTGACACTAGAGTTGTGTGTCGAGTCACATAAACTTGTCCGCCAACATTTAGTTCCACTATTTCAGGGAACAAAACGTCAGTGGACACGGCCACTGTGCAGATGCCTCCTCCGCCACCTCCATTGGGTAATCCACGTGCAGTGTCTGGCAAAGCCATGGCAGCTTGAAAGGAGTAAAAGTCCCAGTTATCCTACTCCCCAAAAAATGGGTTGAAAAGGAGATGAAAACCAAAGCAGAAGTCTAACTACATGAAGAACATCAGCTTTGAGTTTAGTGCGTCAGGTATCCGTCTCTGCAGGTTACAGTAGTTGCCGAGACTGCAAGATGCAGTGAAGGCAAAGAGCAGACTGGCTTGTTTCCCTGCTCTTCTCCTCCCTGTGTTTCTGATTGAGGAAGCTGGCAGGATCTGTGTTTTTATGTAGAATTGCACACTGGAGGCGTGGGAGGGAGGAGGGGAGGGGGTTACAGAAAGCACAGACACAGCTGATCACATACATAGAAAGGGGATGTGTGCAATTCAGGATTTTGCATGTTGTGCAGATGTAACCCTGATGTTTTCAGAGCAGGGAACGTGTACAGTTCTGCTGTTCTCTTACCCTTCTGGACTCTTATTTTCTTTCTCTCTATTTTATTAGCCAGGATAGTAAAAATAACCTAAAGTTTCAGGTATGAAATGCACATTGTGTCTTCTGACTCAGAATACATAGCTTCCCACTCTCAGCTGTTCCTGTAGTCGTTAGATTAGAAATATGTCAATGCACAGTGTTATTTTCTCTGTCACGTCGGCTGCAGTAATGCTGACATATCACAACTATCATCCACACAACACCATCAAAATGCATGTCAAGTTATGTTCTTCCAATTGATAGGACTGATCTGTACCTTTAATATTAATGAATGATTTCTACGCAAATAAGCATGTGTACAGAGTCCGACACACAACACCACAATCAAAAAGAAAGACTATTTAAATGACAATGTATATAGAAAGAATAAACATAATGGCCCAGATTCAGGTAGAATCACGCAATATTTGCGTGGGCAAAGAGCAAAGATTTTTCTCTGCGCCCACGCAAATATTTTGAAATGCCCGCGATTCACGGAGCAGTTGCTCCGTAAATTGCGTGGGCGATATGCTAAATAGCCCTGCGTAAGGGCGCCTAATGTAAATGATCCCGCCAGGGGCGGGAATCATTTAAATTAGGCGCGCTCCCGCGCCGAGCGAACAGCGCATGCTCCGTCGGGAAACTTTCCCGACGTGCATTGCGGCAAATGACGTCGCAAGGACGTCATTTGCTTCTAAGTGAACGTGAATGGCGTCCAGCGCCAATCACGGTTCACTTACGTAAACGACGTGAAATTTAAATTTCACGAGCGGGAAGCGCAGCCATACTTTAGCATTGGTTGCGCCTGCTATTAGCAGGAGCAGCCTTATGCTAAAGTCGCCGTACGGAAACTCCGTACCTTGCGTGCGCAGGGCCCGCGCAACTTTTGTGAATCGGTGGTAGTATGCAATTTGCATACTATACGCCGATCACAATGGCCGCGCCCCCTAGCGGCCAACGCAAGAATGCAGCCTGGGATGTGAAGGCATAAGGAGGCTTATGTCTGTCACATCCTAGGCTGCAGTCGGTGTAACGAGGTTCCTGAATCAGGAGCACTCGTTACACCGGAGCAAGTAAGCCCTTGCGCCGCGCAACCTATGGTTGCGCGGGCGCAAGTGCTTCTTGAATCTGGCCCAATGAGATTTATTCACCACATAACATAATGTAAATCATATTTGTCCATTTAACATTACTGTGAATAAAACAAGTAACCTTGCTCATATGAAATATAAAATCACAATTACTTGAACGGCACAACATCAGTGTCTTTAAAAGTCAAAATAATAACAATGCTAACTGTAAAGGAAAAAATGTTTTTTAATAAAAATAAAAAACATCTATATACTATATTTACCTGCTCTGTGCAATAGAACCGCCTTTTCTCGGGTCCCTCATCAGCACTGTTGGCACCTCCTCCCTATCCAGTGCTGCTTTCCATGGGGGCACTTGCTTGCTTCCGCCGTGCTGCTGCATCCACACCCTCATTACTGGCTTTGACTGACAGCAATGGGAGCCAATGGCTCCTGGCGCCCCAGCAAAGCCAGTGAGACCAGGAAGTAAGAGGAGAGAAGAGCTGCAGACGTGTACAGCGCTGGACCAAATGAGGGCTCAGATAAGTATCAGGCCTCGTACACACGACCGAGAATCTCGCCGTAAAAGAAACGTTGTTTTCCTCGACGAGGTTCTTGTCAGGCTTGTCGAGAATCTTGTCACGCTTTCTTTGCATACACACTGTCAAGACAAAATCTCGTTGTTCTCAAACGCGGAGACGTACAACACGTACGACAGGACTATAAAGGGGAAGTTCGATTCCACTGGCGCCACCCATGGGGCTGCTTTTGCTAATCTCATGTTACTGCGTGTTAAGTAAAAGTTTGGTGAGAGACGATTCGCGCTTTTCAGTCTGTTACAGCGTGACGAATGTGCTATCTCCATTACAAACGCTACTTTTACCGAAGGTGCGCTCCTGTCTCATACTTTATTTTGAGCATGCGCGGGTTTCTAAGCATACACATGAACGTGTTTCTCGTCGTAAACCAGCCCAACGAGAAACACGACGAGGAAATTAAGACTCCCGACAAGAAAAAAGAGAGCATGTTCTCTTTTTTTCTCGTCAAGATCCACAACAGTTTTCTCGACGAAAAACATACACACAACCGTTTTTCTCTGCAAAAATGATCTGCCAGCATTTTTCTTGATGGATTTTGCCGAGAAAAACGGTCGTGTGTACGAGGCCTAAAGGGGGTTGAAGGACAACAATCGATACATACATTTTTTTTTACCTTAATGCAAGGAATGATAGAAAAGGGGGAAAAGTTTCAATCCCCCCTTTTCCCATGGGAGAGCGGCAGGGCAGGTAGTTTCAAGGCTCCCCTTGAAGAGGCCTGCTATGGCTCTGCAAGGTTTGCCTGTCTCGTGGCTTGGGAAGGCAGAAAACTTGACTTTCCCGGGCTTTCCTTGAACACCTGGTGTTCACGAGGCCTGCACGTGATTTTCCCGGGTTTTTAGGGTCTGTTTGACCCAGTACCGGTTCTAGCCAGTTAGGTCCAGTGAGAATTAGGGCTATAAAAGTGAGGGTTCCGTGCAACTGTTCAGTCGCCTCAGAGAACAGGATTGTGGTGTCCCCCCCCCCCCCTCCCTTGTTTGTTAATTTTTGTCGCGGCTGCAATTATGTGGTAATGTCACCTTTATAAAAAAAAAATAATAATAATAATAATAACAGTATTATATGTTAAAGGTGGACAGAATTTGTTATGACTCTATCTTGTTATGGGTTATTTTGAAATCTGTGTTTATACAGCCCGAGCCGTAGTGGCTGGGTTTGTTTTAAGTGTAAATAAATGAATTTATGAAGTAATTTGTCTTTAAACCAATAATAAAGCAGCTGCGGCCTATTCATTCCATGCAAGTGTCATTTTTTATCCTTTAAGTTATGTATTTATTGTTAAGGGGTCCTGCCTGCTGTCCCATGCATTTAGGTAAAAAATGTTTAGGCTTTAGAACCACTTTAAGCTGTACCTTTAATCATTAAAAAACAGTCCTGGTTGCAAAGGCTCAAGGTTTTTTACCTTGAGTCCTTCAGCCCCCCCCCCCCCCCAAATACTTACCTCAGCCCATCTTAATTCAGCAATGTGAACAAGAGCAACGGCTCTCCCAGATTTCTCCCCCCTTACTGCTATGCTTGCTTTCTATAGGGGGAATAGCGGGAGGGAGGGGCCAGGAGTGTCGGGGGACACCCAAGAAGATGAGATTGGGGGCTGCTCTGTGCAAAACCACTGCACAGAGCAGGTAAGTATAACATGTTTGTTATTTAAAAAAAAAATGCATTTAATATCACTTTAATTTGTCTATGCTGTCTACCCCGGTGATCAGATTGCTGTAACTTTTTGATCTGTCTCTGACGTTTGTGAACACAGCCAAGAACTGCACAGACACAGAATCTAGATCAATTATTGTAATATACAGTATTTGAGCTAGCTATCTCAGTCCACAAAGTGAATGTTAAACTTGGCTAGTGCCTGAACAAAGTAGGTGCCTTGTTTCAGGATAATAAGGCCTCATTCACGCATGGAGTACAATATCATGTGTGTGTGCAGGGCTGTGTTCACCTGCATGGGGATGCACCGATGTTCTGTGTATCCCTGTGCAGGCAGTGCCATTTGATGCCTATTGGGACACTGCATAGCCACAGCTGCTCTATACCAATGACATTCATGTGAAGGCGTGTCCCTGAACTCATATTGTCTATGTTCAAGGACCTACACCCAAACAGATCTCATACTGGGACACAGAGAAGAAACACCAAAAGATGCATTATGTAGTATTACATTACGGGGTAGATCCACATACAACGGCACATTATCTAAGATACACTACGCCGCTGCAACTTACTTTTTTTTTGTTTGAATCCTCAACGGATTTGCGCTATAAGTTACGGCGGCGTAGTGTATCTGTTGCGGCGTAAGGGCGCGGAATTCAAATGGAAGTGATGGGGGCGTGTTTTATGTAAATACGTTGTGACCCGACGTAAACAACGTTTTTTTTTAAACTGCGCATGCACCGTCCCTGGGGGTATCCCAGTGCGCATGCTCGAAATTTAACCGGAACAAGCCAATGCTTACGACGGTGACGTCATTCTACGCAAATTCCTATTCGCAAACGACTTACGCAATCAACGTAAAAAATTCAAAATTGTACGCGGGAACGACGGCCATACTTAACATTGAGTACGCCACCATATAGCAGCTTTAACTATATGCCGAAAAAAGCCGAACGCAAACGACGGAAAAAAATGCGCCGGGCCGACGTACGTTCGTGGATCACCGTAAATAGCTAATTTGCATACTCAACGCGGATTTCGACGGGAACGCCACCTAGCGGCCGCCGAAAAATTGCAGCTTAGATCCAACGGCGTACTAAGACGTATGCCTGTCGAATCGAGCCCAGATGCTGTCGTATCTTGTTTTGTGGATACAAAACAAAGATACGACGCTGGAAATTTAAAATTACGCCGGCGTATCAGTATACGCCGGCGTAATCCTTTTGTGGATCTGCCCCTATATCTATTGAAGAGCATACAATTCTGATGTTTCTGTGCAGCAGCTGTATCCCAATAGAAATAAATTGGACAGCTTGCTCAAGTATGCTTGGAGCACCTGTGCATCCCCATCCACTCCAGGGTGAACACGGCCCTGCACAGACATACAGCATTGTACATCCTGTACAGACATTCGGCATTGTACATCCTGTACAGACATTCGGCATTGTACATCCTGTACAGATATACAGCATTGTACGTCCTGTGTGAACAAAGCCTAAAGCTGCCAAGGGTGTTGCCAGGGAGTGTTCTGAGCTCTATGAGAGATAAAAAAATTACTTACATATTATTCAGCATGCATGTACATGCAAAAAACTAGATACTAAATACAGAGTTTATGTTAGCACATGTAAAAAGACATAGCAAATGATTTGTAATTGTGTGCAGGCAGTTTTAACATTTAAGCACTCTTGCCAGAATGCATACCCAAAACTTCAACCTACATTGTTGCAGCAGCCCAGCTGGATTAAAGTGTTATTAAACCCAGGACCCTGCATTCACTATATCTGGTCTCCCATAGTACTCAGAATGTGGAAATGCAATTATTTTAGTAAATATAAACTGCTAAATACCTTTTATCATCAGCAGTATTTAGCAGTTTTGTGACTTCTATGAGTTTTTGGTTAAAGCTTGTAGGAGGAGTTTTAATTCTCCCATGATTGTCCTATGAGAATTCAAGACCTCTGACCCTCTCTCTGGACAGTGTTGCTTGGCCCTGTGCTTATCAAATGCACCATCCCAAGAAAAAAAACACCTCTCTAGCAATACACACCAAATTGGGCATGTGCAGCCTGTCCCCTGTTTTTTGTAATATTAGGAAATATATTGGAGTCAGTGGAAGAAGGAGATGAACAGAGGAGACAGGATCAAACAGCCTTTTTACACAATACAGGGAATTACCTCCTTAGGTTCCACAGTGAGTACAGCAAGCATGCTTTACTGCATATACAGTAGAGGTGCACATCTTCTTTTCAAATTTTTTATTAAAGATCAAATGAGAGAGTACAGAAACAATTATTTGCATGTTATCACACAAATGAATACATACTGGTACAATCCCCCAGAGGCAAATATCAGCTTAAAGACGATTACAGAATATATAAGGCGTGGAGGGTCAAAATACAAAATGAGGATTGTCAAGTACATCTCGGAAAGAGGAAAGGACCAACCAATCCTTAGCAAGAGAAAATTAACAGAAATATCAACATAAGTAGGGGGGAGGGGGAGAGGGTAGGGGAGGTCCTGTATCATCAAAGGCATATATTCCAAAAAAAGGGGTACTCTGTACATTATACTGAGACATAACGGGATGTAATACTAGGCAATAGCTAGTAGCCCTGCCTAGTAAACTTAAACAAGAACATTTCAATTAAGAACAAAGAAGAAAAGAAAGAAAAAGATTAGAAAAGAGAAGACAAGGGGAATAGAAGGGGAAGAGAAGGCCAGAGCGGCCAGGAGAAGGTAGGAGGGGTAGGGAGGGTGTCGGCTGAGTCGCATAAACCCCAATGGGTTCGGATGCAGTGTGGCCAGAGCAGCACGTCATATCTTAAGATACTAACAGGGTTAAATCAAATCCCGGGGGTAGAAAATGTTCCACCCAGGGGGTCCAGGTTTTGTCGTGTTGAGCCATTCGATCGAGAATCTTGGCCTCAATCTTACTATGGATCATCGCCTGGGTCACCCTATTCTTAACTTCTGCAATATGTATAACTGAGGTCTTCCAAGCCCTAGCAATAGTTTGCTTGGCAGCAGTAGTCAATTGGAGCAAGAGTCTCACCTGGGCTCTGGTATAATCTGATTGTATATGATTCAAAAGGGCTAGGGATGGGTCAGGCGAAATTACTTCTTGTAATAGAGTGGAGGCTATTTGAAATATTGCTACCCAGAACCGTCTCACTATCGGACAAGACCACCAGATATGCTCATGTGTACCCCTCTCTCCACATCCACGGAAACATCCTGCTGGGTAGGAAGGTAGAAATTTAGAAATCCTAGCGGGGACTAGATACCACCGCATCAGGACCTTATAATTGGCCTCAAGGGCTATAATGTTTTGGGATGAGGATTTTGTGAGATTCCAAATACCAATCCAATCCTCCCTATCCAATGTTATCTGGAGATCCTTGGACCGCTGTGCAGCGTAGAGGGGAGGGTCAGTGGAGTCAGAGGTAAAACGTGTCAGTAACAAGGTCCCCTATCCTGTGTAGTCCTGCCCGGAGCCAGAGACGAAAGGAGTCAGGCTCTGTGTATGCAGGATAGAACTGCGGGTGGCCAAAAAAGGATAGTAGCGGGGCATGGGTGGACAACAGTCGAAAACGGTCACGTAAACTATCCCAAAACTTAAGTGAGTGGCGTGTCACCGGGTTAAGAATTGGACTACGAACCAGCGGGGGTAACCAGAGGAGATTAGAGATTAGCAAGGGATGAATATCAACGGCCTCTAAACTAACCCAAATAGGCGTTTCCGATGTGGCGTGAAATAACGTAATTAAAGACTCTAGATTGAATGACACGGTGAAAATATGAGGGGACCGGAATCGGGAGAACTCTATATAAGTACAACAGCTTTGGAAGTAAAGACATCTTTACGGCTGCCACTCGTCCCAACCAGGAAACACAAAGCGGTTTCCAAGTATCCATTAAAGCGGTTAAGTGTGACAGCATAGGGAGGTAGTTAGTTCTGTAAAGGGAGGATAAATCCGAAGTTAATTTAATACCTAAATATGGAAGGGAAGTGGTAGACCAAGCGAAAGGGAAATACTCTTGCAGATGGGTGACTTCTGAGGGGGGAAGAGAAACATTGGATTTAGATTTGTTCACCTCTAGGCCGGAGACATTGGCAAACTGTTCCAAAATTCTTTTTTTTTTTGTTTTTTTTTTTGTTTTTTCTTTTCCACGTCAGACATAACCACAGCAAGAGATCTGCTCATGATTTTATTCATAATTCCGTCTCTATTTCAGGTATAGCATCATTTGTGGTAGTTTATTATTTTATTTTTTTTTTCTTGATTCTATATTTGTTATTCTGCTATTTGCATATTGTTTGATTTTTTTTTTAAGCATATCTTCTTTCAGCCCTTTAACAATTTAAACGGGCTAGAGCGTTCCTCATATATACGAGATCCAACATGCTATCATTACGTGATAACGTGACACATCACCCCATCCCAGTCCCTTCCCTCCCCTCCCTCCCCCCCACTACCCTTCCCACCCCTCCCAGACCATCTCCCGACTCCACCTAGTATTTTTATTTCCTATATTGCTGCATTCTTATTCCTCTCTCATATTTTCTGCGTATTTCCGAGACTTTTTAAAATCAATCCATGTTTCCCAGATATCCTTATTTCCTGCCTTGTTCTTTTCGCCACCGTATTTTACTTTCTCCCTCCTATAAGTACCCTCTACAGAGTCGATCCACTCCCATATTTGCGGGCTTACCGGGTTTCTCCATTTTAGGGGTATCAATCGTTTCGCAGAGTTCAACAGATGCGGAATTAGTGATCCCCTATAATCGTTCACTGGCGTTTCTCCCCCATGAAAGAGGACTATCCAAGGATTATTTTCCAATTCTTTTTTAGTTATCTCTTTTATCAAATCCAAAACTTTTCCCCAGAACGTTTTAATTTTTACGCAGTCCCACCACAGGTGGGCCATCGTTCCTCTTGCCTCACATCCTCTCCAACATTCTTCTGACTCCCCTACTCCGAATTTGGCCATTTTATCTGGGGTAGTGTACCATCCTGTCAGAATTCTTACGAGGTTCGGGAGAGATGTACGGGGAGAGGTGACAAATAAAAGTGCATCATCTGCAAATAGACAGATTTTATGTGAGGTAGAGGCCACCTCCAATCCCTTGACATCAGGGCTAGCTCTAATCAAGGCTGCCAAAGGTTCTATAGCCAGAGCGAATATCAAAGGGGATAGGGGACACCCTTGTCTAGTACCCCTACCTATCGGAAAGCTCTCTGAACGGAAACCCGAATATTTAACGTAGGCCTGGGGATGGTTATAAAGGGAATTCACCCATTGCAAAAAGTGTGGACCGAAGCCCCAACGGGCCAGGATGTAATTTAGATAGGGCCAGGAGACCGTATCGAAGGCCTTCCTGATGTCAAGGGACAGTAAATGCATAGGGATCTTGCGTGTTCTGGCAAGGTGTTGTAGGAGAATAACTCGTCTTATGTTATCACTAGCCTGCCGGCGTGGTATGAAGCCCACCTGGTCCTTGTGAATCAGTCTCCCAATAATGGGATTAAGACGCAGGGCCATAACTTTTTCTAGTAACTTAATGTCAAGATTTAAGAGTGAGCTAGGCCGAAAGTTCGACCAGAGGGAGTTATCTACGTTGGGTTTAGGGATCATGGCTATGATGGCTGTCAACGTGTCCCTTCCAAACGAATGTTGTCGGAGTAAAGCATTGAAGGAGTTAGCAAGGAGCGGGGCAAGGGTACCAGCAAATTTCTTAAAGTAAGTGCCCGAGAGCCCGTCAGGGCCAGGTCGTTTATGAGATTTAAGAGTTTTGATAGCAGCTAAGACCTCATCCACTGTGACGGGTCTCTCGAGGCACTCACGATTCGAATCTGATAAAGTGGGTAAGGGGATGTCCTGAAATAACGAATCTGCAATGGAGGAGGAGAAAGCAGATTGGGTATTGTAGAGGTCATGTAGCCTCCGTCGAAACTCAGCTAGGACTTTTATAGGATTACTGGTGTAGGTGTGTTTGTCTATCCGTAACCTTATCGGAACATGGTTCCTCTCGGGGCGACGGAGACGAAGGGCCAAAAAGGAATCTGGTTTGTTGGCCTTAGTATAGACGGTGTGACATGATCTACGAATGGCCTTATCAGCCGAATCGGCCAAGGCTAAATCCAATTCAGTCTTAGATTTTTCCATCAAAATTCTATGGGCCTCGGTGGGGGAGGATTGAAATTGAAGAGAGCAGAGATGGAAATCAGATTCCAGTTCAGCTAGCCTAAGTTTTTTATCTCGGTTCAGATGAGTGGATACTGAGATACATTTGCCCCGGATAACCGGTTTATGGGCTTCCCAGAGGAGGACAGGAGAGATATCAGGGATGGCGTTGTGTTTCAAATAATCCGCTAAAGCAATTTGAATATCAAAACAATATGATTGATTGGATAGGTGGGCTTCATTTATACACCATGTGCGGTCTGTGGACAAAGGGATTAGGGAGGAGACGGTGGTAAGCACTGCACAGTGGTCGGACCAGGAGATAGGTTGAATTACGGATTTAAGTAAAATGGGGGAGGAGGCAACCGAGATAAAAATATGGTCGATTCTAGAGAATGATTTATGTGGGTAAGAGTAAAAGGTGAAATTCTTTTTAGTTGGGTTACATTCTCGCCAGGTGTCAAGCAGGGAGGCTTGTTGCAAGAGTTTTCGGAAACGCAGAGAGGGGGAATACTGATCAGGAGCATAAGGTGATTTATCAATGTGCGGCTGTAAAACTCAGTTAGAGTCTCCACACAGGAACAGTGTCCCTCTACAGTGTGAGCGCAACACCTGTAACAGATGTGAGAAGAAAGGATTTGGATTAGTATTTGGGGCATAGTAAGAGACTAAGGTAGTTTCAACATCCTGGAATAGTCCCACTAGTATAATGTATCGGCCTTCCGGATCCCTGATCTCCGACTGCACTGTGAAGGGAAGGGTGTGGTGCAGTGCAATCAGGACACCACGATGTTTTGTTGGGGCGAGGCAGTATACACTTGTGGGTACCGTGAACTAAAAAATTTAGGGGCGGTGCGAGCTGAAAAGTGAGTTTCTTGGAGAGCTACAATACCTGCCTTCAAAGTAGCAAAAGTTTGGAAGGCCTTGACTCTCTTATGCGGTGAGTTGAGACCTTTAACGTTCAACAAGAGGACAGTCAAGGGGGCCATCCAGGATCAGGAGTAGGATAGCAAAATGAGACCATCGGGGTCATGCAGCCCAGCCGACCTGAGAAATAGGGGAGAAAAAGAGAAAGGGAAAAACAAGCGAAGAGGAAAAAGAAAATAAGAGCAATCATGTAGGGCAAGCAAATGGACAAAGAGAAGGGGAAGAGTGTAACTCTATCGCCCGACTAAATAGTGCACCAACACAGGGGCCAGCCAGCTAGCCCGTGGGTGGGTGGACCGTAGGAAAAGGGGAGCAGTGACAACTCTCCGCCACAAGTGGGAGAAACATAACACATTATATAAAACGACATATAATAGACAGTTAGGTGGATAGAGACTTGTGCTTATTAGCACATATCTACAAACAGTGCTAAAATAATAGTGCTGATAACAACAAAATCAGCTGGGCTGACAACCGCAGCCCAGCCTGTGCAAAGCCATATAAGAAGTCCAGAGAGAAGAGACCCCTATGAGATCAGGAAAACATTATAAAAGGGTAAAATCTCGGGGTGGAGGGGAAAGGGGAGGGAGGGAAGAAAAAAAAAAAAAAAGGGGGGGTTATAAGGAGGGATTGGAGATGGGTGGGAATATCAGGACGGGAAAATAAGGATATGGGAAGGGGCAGGAAGAGTGTGGAGGGGGTGAAAAATGTAGGAAGGTGGAGAGGGGGAAAGAAAGGAGGGAAGTTGGGGGGGGTGGGGGGCAGTAAGGGGGGGGTGGAAGGGGAAGGATCAGGGGGGGAGGATCAGGGGGGAGGGATCAGGGGAAAGGGGGAGGGGAGGGATCAGGGGGGGGTTCTGTAAGACAGAGAGGAGCTATAAACTACCTAGTGGTAATGGGATAGCAGTGTCCCATTCATACAGTTACGGCTACAACAAGAGGCTTTGCACATTTCATATATCACTCAAGGGTCAATGTCAGCCAGCACGCCGTAGAATACAGGCGGAGATCAATCCAGCATCCCTTAGATAATCACCCGTAATGGGTGAATCTTAAGATAAGGAGAAAAAAATCCAGTCAGACTGTCTGGAACGTCAACATTAAATGAAACACAATTTAAACATAAATTAAATAATAATAAAAAAAAATGAACTTTTAGAAAAAATGTAAATCTGGACCTTAGCAACCTCCAGGTTGGAGGTAGGTTACCGCAATCCCCTCCTCAAAGGGAGAGAAAGCCAAAGCCAGTAGTCCCTGTGTGCCTCAAGTGACGAATCGCCCATAGGCAAGTTAAAATGCAATGGAAGATCCATGCGATTCGATCATCTCAACTCAGGAGAAGAGGCTAACTTCGACATCAGGGGAGTACTGCAAAGAAAAAACCTGTAAGAAAAGAGTCAGGCAAACAGGCTCAACGAGGCGAGTATAGTCGGTGGTCAGGGAGACCGGATTTTGGAGTATGAGCAGGGGTTCCCTTCCGAACAGAGGATGGACCCGGGTGGGGCCTTTGTGGGGTTGATCCATATGGATGGGCAGCATCCCGGGCTGGAGTGCGGGGCAAATTAGTCTCTGAAGATTGTGCAGGGACGGCCAGACGCAGGGTTTCTAAGAGACGCTGGAGAGAGTCCGGCGATGTACATGTGTGTTGCTGACCTTGATGGGTAAACTGCAAAGCAAAAGGAAAGCGCCAGGTATACTTCAAATGATGTTGCAGAAGCACCTGTAGCTGTGGTTTCATGGCGCGGCGCTTGGCAATGGTGAGGGGGGCTAGGTCAGAAAAGAGCTGGTAAGCATGACCCTGGAACAGGAGAGCGTCCTTGTTGCGGGCAGCAGCCAGCAGCTGCTCTTTTGTGCGGAAAAAGTGTAATTTAACGATAATGTCCCGAGGGGGACCGTCCTGCTGACGTCGGGTGAGTGCCCTGTGGATTCGATCGAATTCTAGCCGCTCAATCGGTATGGAGGAAGCTGAGAGTTCTTGGAATAGGGCTGTTGAGAAGGACTGTAAATCGTCGACGGACTCCAGGCATGAGAGGAGGGTGGCGTTCTCATCACGCAAGGCTGCCTGCTCCTGGGCCTGTTCTTGGAGGGTGAGATCCAAGTCGTCCACCCTAGTTTCCAGGTCAGATGTTCTCTGGCCCAGCTCTCTGATTTCACGGGACAGTCTATTTGTGATTTGGTCTGATGTTACTTTAAGGGCCTTTTGCAGCATGGACTCCATGTGTTTGAGAAAGTCTGTCTGTGACATACCTGATGCCGGAGGATTGGGGGGGCTGCCAGAGTGAGAGTCGGAGCAGTCATCTTCCCCACTGTCAGCCTGTGCAGATTCGTCCGGGGGAGCGGCCTGCAGTCTGGCTAAGGCCTTCGCCGCCATTTTGGAGGAGGCTCGGGCTAACGCCTCTTTGATGGGTTTTGGCTTCGTTTTACCGCGATGGCCGGTTAAAACCATCCCGGGAGGAGCGGTGGGTATTCCGGAGGGGAATGCTCGGAAATGCGGGGTTGTGGGGCGGTCCAGACGGCTAGTTAGGTCCCGGCAATGTGGCGGAGAGTGCGGAGCTCTAACGGGACACGTCCATCGTGAGCCTCGCGCATGCGCCCTCAGAGGTGCACATCTTCACTGGTCTCATAATTTGATTACAATTATCCTGTCCATTATTCGATTTGGTTTCCGCAATGCATCACAATGCATCACGATTACTGGACAAGTTTGGATGGTTAAAAACGTTTATCCAAAAATTCAAGCAGTTAGAAAAACTAAATTTTTCTCCAGTGGCAGAGGGGTGGCTGGGATCAGGCAGAGGGATGGTGGGATCAGTGGCAGAGGGATGGTGGGATCAGTGGCAGAGGGATGGTGGGATCATAGGCAGAGGGGTGGCTGGGATCAGAGGCAGAGGGATGGCTGGGATCAGGGGCAGAGGGATGGCTGGGATCAGGGGCAGAGGGATGGCTGGGGTCAATGGCAGGGGGATGGTGGGATCAGTGGCAGGGGGAAGAATGGGATCAGAGGCAGAGGGATGGCTGGGATCAGAGGCAGAGGGATGGCTGGGATCAGGCAGAGGGATGTCTGGGATAGGAGGCAGAGGAATAAATGGGATCAGAGGCAGAGGAATAAATGGGATCAGAGGCAGAGGGATGGCTGGGATCAGGCAGAGGGATGGTGGGATCAGTGGTAAAGGGATGGATGGGATCAGTGACAGAGGGATAGCTGGGATCAGAGGCAGAAGGATGGCTGGGATTAGGCAGGGGGATGGCTGGGCTCAGGCAGAGGAATGAATGGGATCAGTGGCAGAGGGATGGCTGGGATCAGTAGCAGAGGGATGGATAGGATCAGGCAGAGGGGTGATGGTAGAGGAGGGATGGGATCAGTGACACTGGAACTCACCTGCTCTGTGTTAGTGGATTCCTCCTCCTCTATGCTGCTCAGTGTCTCTCCCCCTTCATCTCCCCCACTCCTGATGTCGGGTCTCCTCAAGCTCCTCCCCTTGCACTGCACTGGCTGTCAACTCATCAGCTGACTTTCTGCTTCGGGGAAGGGGAGGGGGCTTTATCCACCATGCAGACTCTGCCTCTGTGTTTCTCCCAGAGAGGCAGAGCGCCACATGGAGCAACGGATGACGTCATCAGAGATCGATTCGGCCAATGTACAGCATTGTGAGCGTCTGTATCGGGATGCGTCGATGCTGCGTTATATTCAACATCCCTAATATACAGACAGATTTTACTGTTGTGGGTTTAGTAACACTTTAAGAATACACACCTAGCCTGGTAACTGGATGATAAGGAACCACAGCACTACTGTCACCCCCAGGGGTGGACTGACCACCCATGGGGACCCCGGGCAATAGAAGATTATGGGGCCCCTGGGCTTACAGATGGCCACCACGCCAGGAGGCAGTGCAGAGGCAGGGCAGCTAAAATCTCAGGATTTTCACATCAAAAGCATGTCGGTTTAAGACATAGCAGGGACAGATGTAAAAAAAAACACAGATCTTTACATACTGTCCCTGGTTTTATTGAGCCTGGCAACCCTGATGGGGCCCCCGAGTGGCATGGGGCCCTCGGCAGTGCCCGAAAGTCCCAATAGTCAGTCCGCCCCTGGTCACCCCTATACTCTCTTGTTATCAGGTCCACTATCAGCACATATGTACTGTGGAAGAGCTTGATTGGCCTCTATTATTGACCATCTATCTCTCAATTTGTGTGCTTCTGTACAGGGGATTACAGGAGGCTGTATGAAGACAGATTCAGTTACATATGCTATCTTAAAAATACATAAAAATAAGTTACCTCCAAAGTCTGGTGCTGAGACTTGTAATTCCGGCTCTATACATATATCACAGGAGGCCATTCACTCCCCACCTCCTCCATTCAGAAAAAAAAGCATTGTATCCTTTACAATGAATGGAAGGCATTCTACTATTGGAGTGAGATTATGACATTTATCCCTACCACCTCCATTCACAGAATGCCTTGCATTCATGGAAAATAATGCACAATCGTTTTTAATGGAGAAGGTGAAGAGTGACCTGTGAAATCTGCACTACAGCCAGAACTACAAGTCTCAGCACTGAATGTTCAGCACTGACAGAGACTGTGAGCTGAATAAACACTGCAGAAGCCAGAGATGGGATGCACTTCATTAGAGGAAGTTTATTTTACTGTGTAAATATTCAAAAAGAATTTTGGCAATACTTCAGCTTTAATATATAACGCCATTATGTTAATTTTAATATTTGCTCAAGGTGTAGTTCACCTTTACCAAAAAACTGCCTATGCAGATAATGGACATCTGTAGTTTAATCAGGCTGGGTTAACACAGGATGCCGATGCGGCTCCCATCAGGGGTATTGTGCGTCCTGGTTCATTGTTTCAGGTCCGATTTCATCCCAAATTTTGGACTGAATTCAGACCTGAAACGGACCAAGAGATGCACAGGGCTCCTGTGCAAATCCGCACCGGAGCCGCATCCAGTGCCGATCCTGACCTCCCTGGGGCTCTAAGCAAAATTCTGCTAAGGGGCCCTCTACCTTACCCGTGATGCCGTGAGCTATGTAAACCATTAGCCTTGTGCCCAGTGCACACCATGCAGCCTTGTGCCCAGTGCACACCATGCAGCCTTGTGCCCAGTGCCCACCATGCAGCCTTGGGCCCAGTGCCCACCATGCAGCCTTGGGCCCACCATGCAGCCTTGTGCCCAATGCACACCATGCAGCTTTGTACCCACCATGCAGCCTTGTGCCCAGTGCACACCATGCAGCCTTGTGCCCCCCATGCAGCTTTGTACCCACCATGCAGCCTTGTTCCCAGTGCACACCATGCAGCCTTGTGCCCACCATGCAGCCTTGTGCCCAGTGCCCACCAAATGCAGCCTTGTGCCCACCAAATGCAGCCTTGTGCCCAGTGCCCAACAAATGCAGCCTTGTACCCACCATTCAGCCTACCTGTACAGGGGAGGAAAGAAGAGAAACAGGAGAGCCGCCCAGATGATCAGCACGCAGCGAAGGGAACACAGCAATAACAGCTCTCATTTCAAACGCCGTGTTCCCGCCGCTCAACGTCATATAGAACCCCACCCCCTGGCCTGGAACTTTGATTGACAGATCACCCGTCACCCGGATTGGATGGGTGATCTGTCTGTCAAAGTCCCAGGACCAGGAGGAGGGGCTGTGTCTGACAGCGAGTGGTGGGGAACATGGCAATTGAAATGAAAACTGTTATCACTTTGTTCCCTGTGTGCGCTGCGCTCTAAACATCCAGGCGGCTCTCTCTCTCTTCCCCTGCACGATCGCTGGGAGAAGGACTGCCAATCCTCCGGCGCAACCCCTGCACCCATGAGGGGGAGGCGGGACTCGAGTAATTTGTGTGGCCCTACGCAGCTCGCATAGTGAGCGTGTAGGGCGGATCGGCTCTGGCCGCATCGGACATATGTGAACCGTCAACATAGAGAGCCATTCACAATGTCCTGCTATTGCGAATTGGATGAGGTTCACGCTATTCGCAATAGTGTGAACCCAGCCTCAAGCTTGAAAGGAGAAGTCCAAGGACATTTCTAAGAATGTTGCTAAGAGAAGCCTATCTGTTACTGTTCACCTCCACCATCACAAGATTGAGCACTTTCTCTTATACAAACACCTTCATATGTGCTTTTTCTCCACTGATGCAGTAGCTCTGAGCTCAACGTTTGAGAGCTCACTCCTGTTATGGTTATGGGGAACAGTATGGCCTCGTACACACGACCGAGTTTCTCGGCAAAAAACAGCAAGAAACTTGCTGGGATTTTTTTTTTGTCAAGGAAACCGGTCGTGTGTACATTTTTCGATGAGGAAATTGTCGAGGATCCCGTCGAGCCAAAAAGAGAGCATGTCTTCTTTTTCCTCATAGGGAATGGAGAAACTTGCCTTGTCGAGTTCCTGGACAGCCTAACAAGGAACTCGACGATGAAAACGATGTGTTTCGCCCGTCGAGTTCCTCGGTCGTGTGTACGAGGCCTAACAGTTACATAGTTTCCAACTGTCCCTAATTTTTAGGGACTGTCCCTGATTTGGAACAAAGTCCCTCTGTCCCTATTTCTTCCTTATTTGCTCCTCATTTTGATCTGATCTAGTTATTTGTATATAAAATGCCCTTTTTATCTTTCAAAATGTTTCCCAGTGCTAAACCTTACATCCAATTTCTAAATTGCTGCATTTGTAAATTTCAAAAGTCTTGTTAAAAAGAAAAGCACTTGTGGGTTAAACTAATAGGGCTAGATTCACATACCTTTAGGCGGGCGTAGCGTATCTCCTATAAGCTACGCCGCCGTAACTTTGAGAGGCGAGAATGGTATTCTCAAATATTTTGCCGCCGAGGTTACGGCGGCGTAGTGTATTAGGGCCGGCGTAAGCCCGCCTAAATCAAATGTTGAAGCTGTGGGCATGTTTTATGTATATTAAGTGTGACCCCACGTAAATGACGTTTCGAACGAACGGCGCATGCGCAGTCTGTGGACGTATCCCAGTGCGCATGCTCCAAATGACGTCGGCAAATCGTCAATGCTTTCGACGTGAACGTAAATTACGGGCAGCCCCATTCACGAGTTACGCAAACGACTTAAAATTTGAAAAATTCGACACGGTTCTGACGTTCATACTTAACATTGGCTGCGCCATCTTTTTGGTGGTTTATCTTTACGCCTAAAAACCCCTTACGTAAACGGCGTATCTTTACTGCGACGGCCGGGCGTACGTTCGTGAATAGGCGTATCTAGCTGATTTACATATTCTAGGCGTAAATCAGCATACACGCCCCTAGCGGCCAGCGTAAATATGCAGTTAAGATACGACGGCGTAGGAGACTCAGGCCCCATACACACCATAGAATCTATCCGCAGATAAATCCCATCAAATGGGTTTGAGCGGATAGATCCTATGGTGTGTACACGCCAGCGGATCTTTATCCGCGGATATATCTCCCCTGGGATGGATTCCAGCCGATCGGATATTCGCTGACATGCTGAACAAATCCATCTGCTGGAATCCATCCCAACGGATGGATCCGCTCGTCTGTACAGACTCACCGGATCCATCCGTCCAAAGGGATTCCCCGCACGCGTCGTAATGATTTGACGCATGCGTGGAATTCCTTATATGACAGCGTCGCGCCCGTCGCCGCGTCATAATCGCGGCGACGGCGCGACACGTCATCGCCAGAGGATTTCCGCGCGGATTTCAATGCGATGGTGAGTACACTCCATCGCATAGAAATCTGCGGAAATCTTTGAGAGGATTTATCCGTGGAAACGGTCCGCTGGACCGTATCCGTGGATAAATTCTCTCGTGTGTATGGGGCCTTACACCGGCCATATCTTATCAACATTTAAGCGTATCTCAGTTTGAGCATACGCTTAAAGTTGCGACGGTGCGGATTCGGACTTACGACGGCGTATCTACTGATACGCCCGTCGTAAGTCTACCTGAATCTGGCCCACAGTTTTTTTTTTGGTGATAATGACTGGGTTGAAAATGGCACCTAGTGTATTGTTTTAAAACATAGCTGCTCCTTCAAGAAAGTGTAAACACTGAAGTTTTTTTTGTTTGTATAATTCTCCTCTAATCACTTAAAGCGGTGTTCCGCCCCCCCCAAAAAAAAAACAACAGCTACAAATACTACAGCTGCTGGCTTTTAATAAATGGACACTTACCTGTCCTGGAGTCCAGCGATGTCGGCACCCCGCAGCTTATGATTCCATCAGCGGTCGGGTGCTGCTGCCGCCATTGTGGGTAAAGGTACCCGGCAGTGTAGCCCGCTCGTCTCTCCTACTGGCCCGGCAGCCGGGGGAGGGAGGAGGGAGCCCAGCGGTGACGCCTCGCGGCCCGGACTCCCGGAAGTGGGAAAGGATACCTGTCAAAGACAGGTATCCTGTCCCACCGCCATCTCACCCCCGAAAGGTGCCATCGAAGGAATCCGATGAGCGGAAGTTCCACTTTTGAGTGAAACTCCACTTTAAGGAACGAGCCTCTTTCTGAGATTTGTTGTTTACAAGTAAAAAATATGGTTTTGCTAGAAAATTACTTACAACCTCCAAACATTATATATATTTTTTTCTAACACCCTAGAGAATAAAATGGCGGTCATTGCAATACTTCTTGTCACACCATATTTGCACAGCGGTCTTACAAGTGCACTTTTTGGGGAAAGAATTCACTATTTTGAATTAAAAAATAAGACAACAGTAAAGCTAGCCTATTTTTTATTTTTTTTATATTGTAAAAGATAATGTTACGCAGAGCAAATTGATACTCAACATGTCACACTTCAAAGTTGCACCCGCTCTTGGAATGGCGACAAACTTTTACCCTTAAAAATCTCCATAGGCGATGTTTAAAAAATACTACAGGTTGCATGTTTTGAGTTACTGAGGAGGTTTAGGGCTAGAATTATTGCTCTTGCTCTAAAAATCGTGGCGATACCCCACATGTGTGGTTTGAACACTGTTTTCATATGCGGGCGTTGCTCACTTATGCGTTCGCTTCTGCATGCAAGCTCGGTGGGACGGGGCGCATTTAAAAAGAAAATCTTATTTATTTTACCTTTTTTTTTTTTACACTATTTAAAAAATAAATAAAAATTGGGTCACTTTTATTCCTATTACAAGGAATGTAAACATCACTTGTAATAGAAAAAAGCATGACAGGACCTCTTAAATATGAGATCTGGGGTCAAAAAGACCTCAGATCCCATATTTACACTAAAATGCAATAAAAAAAAATTCCCTTTAAGAGCATTGGGCGGAACTGACGTTTTTGACGTCGCTTCTGCCCTGCAATGGTATGGAGATGGGTAGGGGCCATCTTCCCCTCTCATCTCCATACCACACAGGGAGAAGGATCCGATCGTCTCCACCGCTACCGACGTTTCCAGCGGCGGAGGGCACTGGAGAGTGGCAGGAGGGGGGCCTTCTCCCGCCGCCGATAAAAGTGATCTTGCAGCAAATCTGCCGCAGAGACCACTTTTATCTTGAAGCGGACCGCCCGCTCTTGAAGGGGATACCGGGGTTAAGGTAGCTAGCTGTTACCATAACAACGGTACTCCTCTTCAAAGTAGCGACATATAACGACGGCAGGTGGTCCAGAAGTGGTTAACCACTACACGCCCGACAGAGGCGTTCTGGATGGACGTCATATGACGATGCCCAGAATGGCCGCTCTCACACACCCACGGGGGGCTCAGCACGGCAATTGTGTCCGCGCTATGTTACCAGGACAAGGCGCGACACCCGATCTCTGTAAAGAGCTGATCGCGCGGCTGTTTAACCATGTTTAATTGTTCTATCCCAGCCTGTCATGTGTAAATGTGGACGTGCCGGTAATCGGCTCTCATCACCTCATACTGACAGAGTGTGTGGTGAGGAGAGCTGATCAGCGGCATCTCCTCGCAGGGGACACCCAGAAAGCTAATCAGGGCATTGATCATCAGTGTCCTGATTACAGTAAAGCCCCCCAGTGCCACCAATCAGTGCCTATTATTGACACCACTCAGTAAGTACCCATCGGTGACACCAATCAGTGCCCATTAGTGATGCCAGTCAGTGCTGCCTTTCAGTGCCCATCAGTGCCTGCTCAACAGTGCTGCCCATCAATGCCCATCAGTGCCTCCCATCAGTGCCGCCTATCCATGCTTATCAGTGCCGCCTATTTGTGCCACCTATCAGTGCCTATCTGTGCAACCTATCAGTGCCCACCAGTGCCACCTATAAGTGCCCACCAGTGGCACCTATCAGTGCCCATCAGTGCCATCTATCAGTGTTCATCAGTGCCGCCTATCAGTGCTCATCAGAGCTGCATATCAGTGTCACCTATCAGTGCCCATCAGTGTGGCATATTAGTGCCTCCTCATCAGTGCCACCTAATCAGTGTCCATAAGTTCCACCTCATCGGTACCCATCAGTGCAGTCTATCAGTGCCCATCAGTGCAGCTTCATCAGTGCCCATCAGTGAAGGAGAAAAATTACTTATTTACAAAATTTACTGACAGAAACTAAGAAAAGCTAAAAATATATATTTTTCCTTTTTCTTGTAAAAAAAACAGCAGTGATTAAATACCACCAACAGAAAGCTCTATTTGTGTGAAGAAAATGATTAAAATTGCATTTGGGTACAGTGTAGCATGACTGTGGGAGGTACCTGATGGAGGTCTATATTATAATATTGTCTTTGTCTTTTATCAAGATGTTTTTACACATGTTTGGAATAATAAAATGTATTGGTTTTATTAGTGTGTTCTTCCTGGCACCTGGCTAAAGGGGTTGTAAAGGTTCATCTTTTATTTTCTAAATAGGTTCCTTTAAGCTTGTGCATTGTTGGTTTACTTACCTTTTCCTTTGATTTCCCTTCTAAATGTTTTTTTTCTTTGTTTGAATTTCTCACTTCCTGTTTCTTATTAGTAAGCTTTCCACCATCATCCGAGCGGTGGAAAGTCATTTAGAACAGCTTACTGAACAGCTTACTGAGGAGGAACAGGAAGTGAGAAATTCAGACAAAGAAAACAAAGAAAAAAAAATATAGAGGGGAAATCGAAGGAAAAGGTAAGTGAACCAACAATGCACTAGCTTAAAGGAACCTATTTAGAAAATATAAAATGAACCTTTACAACCCCTTTAAGTCCATCTTGTTCTTCTTTATTCACTATAGTATAAGATTGGTGCCTTTTGCCAATCCTTAACCTTTTCACATTTACCATTATTTACCTTTGGTCAAAGTTTTACAGTTTTTTTTTTTTCTACAGATGCTCCTTATCGGCAGAAGCAGTTTTTTGTAAAGGGGAACAAACCCTATAAGTTTAAGCAGGGAGCTAGGTGGTTTGTATTGCTGCATTTTACCATTGGTTCTCAATAGATCACTGTCAGCATGAATCTTCGATGTTCTTCTTATACGTATGTACATTTGTTGTTCCACACAGTTGACAAAAAATGCTTTTGGTTACGGTAATTAGCTTCCTACACTGGCCCTATCAAGCAGGCCCTGTGTTATATGCAAAGGCAGAATGGTTACCTTTAGTAATCAAACAGCTTTTAAATGATTCATGTCAAAGTAATAAATAGATTGTTGTGGGTTACTGTAAATTAATCTCTACTGCTGCCTTTCTTAACCTTTTCAACACAGAAAAACTCTTGAAATAACTTTCTGATCTCAGGGGGCCCCTGCTAAAAATGATTACCTCTACAACTCGTAATACATTAGTGTGACAGTCAGTGGGAAGAATGCTCTTTACACTTGTGGTCATTGAGAAGAATCACCCTATTACATATAGCTAACAAGATCATTGGTGTCAGTGGGACCTTTTCTGAGAGGCAGAAATTGCTTATTGCTCAAGGAACCTCTAGAGGAACTCTGGTTGAGAAATCCTGCACTACTGTCTCTTTGACAGAGGCTTTTATATTGATAGTGACATAAGTTTCAATAGGACAGGGGGCAATGAAACAAATGTAAAGAACTGTAAAAAAAAAAAAAAAACGTCTGCTATAAAATACTAAATGTAGTAAAGGAGATAAAACTCCAAAATAAAGCATTTGTGAAAACTTATAGGTAGATTCAGAAAGAGTTAGGCCGGCTTATACATAGTTACATAGTTAGTTACATAGTTAGTCAGGTTGAAAAAAGACACAAGTCCATCCAGTTCAACCACAAAAAAAAAAAAACACAGTACAATCCCATACACCCAACTTCATACCCACAGTTGATCCAGAGGAAGGCAAAAAACCCCAGCAGAGCATGATCCAATTTGCTACAGCAGGGGAAAATTTTACCCTGGATCAACTTTACCTACAAATCTTAGTACTCAGTTATATTCTGTACATTTAGGAAAGTATCCAGGCCTTTCTTAAAGCAATCTACTGAGCTGGCCAGAACCACCTCTGGAGGGAGTCTGTTCCACATTTTCACAGCTCTTACTGTGAAGAAACCTTTCCGTATTTGGAGGTGAAATCTCTTTTCCTCTAGGCGTAAAGAGTGCCCCCTTGTCCTCAGTGTTGACCGTAAAGTGAATAACTCAACACCAAGTCCACTGTATGGACCTCTTATATATTTGTACATTATGATCATATCCCCCCTAATTCTCCTCTTCTCAAGAGTGAATACATTTAGTTCTTCTAATCTTTCCTCATAGCTGAGCTCCTCCATTCCTCTTATCAATTTGGTTGCCCTTCTCTGCACTTTCTCCAGTTCCCCGATATCCTTTTTGAGAACTGGTGCCCAAAACTGAACTGCATATTCCAGATGAGGTCTTACTAATGATTTGTACAGGGGCAAAATGATATCTCTCTCTCTGGAGTCCATACCTCTCTTAATACAAGAAATGACTTTGCTCGCTTTGGAAACCGCAGCTTGGAATTGCATGATCCTTCTCCACTACAGATCCCCCCAGTTGTACTCCCCCTAGCATGTATGATGCATGCATATTCTTATTCCCTAAGTGCATAACTTTACATTTATCAACATTAAACCTCATCTGCCACTCAGTCGCCCAATTAGACAGAGCATTGAGGTCGGCTTGTAAATTGGCGACATCCTGCAAGGACGTTATTCCACTGCATAGCTTGGTGTCATCTGCAAAGACAGAAATGTTACTTTTGATCTCAGACCCAATATCATTTATAAAGATATTGAAAAGTAAGGGTCCCAGCACTGAACCTTGGGGTACACCACTGATAACATTGGACCATTCAGAGTAAGAATCATTAACCACGACTCTCTGAATTTTGTCTTTCAGCCAGTTTTCTATCCATTTACAAACTGATATATCCAATCTTGTAGACCTTACCTTACACATGAGCCGTGTGTGCGGAACTGCATCGAACGCTTTTGCTAAATCCAAATATATCACGTCCAGAGCCACGCCTCTGTCCAGGGTTTTACTTACCTCTTCATAAAAGGAAATCGGGTTTGTCTGACAACTTCTGTCTTTCATGAATCCATGCTGTCTGCTGCTTAAATAGTTTTTTTCCAGCAAGAACTCATCCATGTGGTCTTTTATTAAACGTTCCAGTATCTTCCCAACTATAGAAGTTAGACTAACAGGTCTATAGTTACTTGGTAAAGACTTTGTTCCCTTTTTAAATATGGGCACCACATTGGCCCTGCGCCAATCCAGTGGTACTATTCCTGTCATTAATGAGTCCCTAAATATTAGATACAGTGGCTTTGAAATGACAGAGCTCAACTCACCTAGGATCCGTGGGTGGATGCCATCAGGTCCAGGTGCTTTATCCACCTTTATTCTGTCTAAATATTTCTGGACCATATCACTTTTGAGCCATTGTCAAAATCAATCAATCAATCAATCAATCAATTATCAGTAGATAAGCCGACCTAACTCAGAATCTACGCCGACCTATGTTTAACCTGCCTGGTGGTATTCCCGAGTCTGACTCGGGGTTAGATTTTCATGCTGCGAGCGGTAACCCCGAGTTAGACTCGGGCTTGCCTCGCTAGATCCACAGGCACTGTTTACTTACCTTGTCCCTGGATCCAGCGATGCCACCTCGCTGTGTGAGCGAGCGGGACCTCGCTCGATTCACACAGCGTTCTCCTGTGCCGCCGATCTCCGTTCCCTGCGACGTTACGACGCACGGGAGCGGAGATCGGCGCCAAATTCAAAAAAGTAAACAAACACATTACATACAGTATACTGTAATCTTATAGATTACAGTACTGTATGTTAAAAAAACACACACCCCTTGTCCCTAGTGGTCTGCCCTGTGTCCTGCATGTTATTTTATATAATAAAAACATTTCTTTCTCCCTGCAAACTGTAGATTGTCCATAGCAACCAAAAGTGTCCCTTTATGTCAAAAATAGTTTTAGATCAGCTAAAAAACAGCGATAATAAATTATAATCACTTGCAGAATTGTGCGATAGCGATTTGTGGGGAAATTCGTCATAAAAAAAATAAATAATGACAGCGACAATTCTGCAGCTGAACAAATTTCATTGATTTTGATTTGATAACATTATTGAATAATTTTTATTATAATTATATTAGTATTTGTTATAATTATTTATAATTATTTATTATATTATAATTTATAATTTTGTTTTTAAAAAAAATGTCATACCCGGGATGCCTATTAGAATCTTGTTTGGTCAGATTTAAGTGAGTTATTTCTAAAAATTACAGGCCTACAGTATAAAACGCCAAATTTCCTTGCAAATAATGGTACCGCTTTCAGCATGTTTTTTCTGAAAGAATCATACCGCCAGGGAGGTTAAGCGTATGCTCAAACAGACATACGCTTAAACATATCTAAGATACGATGGCTTGTGCCGTCCTATCTTAGATTGCAATTTTTCTGATGGCCGCTAGATGGCGCTTCCATTGCGGCCGGCGTAGATTATGTAAATGAGGGGATACGCCGATTCACGAACGTACGCCAGGCCGACGCAGTACTTTTACGCCGTTTACGTAAGAGATAGGCTGCGTAAAGTTAGTGCTAGGCTCTAGTGGAATAGTAATGTTAAGTATGGCCGCCGTTCCCGCCGCGAAATTCGAAATTTTTACGTCGTTTGTGTAAGTCGTCCGCAAATCGAGATTTAAGTCATTTACGTCCACGTCGAAATCAATAGGCCCGTACGGCGTACTTAGCCGCAATGCACACTGGGAAATGTAGTCGCCCGGCGCATGCGCAGTGACAAAAATGTCAAAAACCTGAGGTCAAGCCTCATTACCATGAAACACGCCCCCCCCCCCCAACCCATTTGAATTAGGCGCCCTTACGCCCGCTCGTTTTAGGCTACGCCGCCGTAAATTAGCAGGTAAGTATATTGAGAATCATTACTAGCCTAGCTAATTTACGGCCGCGTAGCCTAAATAGGCTATGCCGCCCTAAATTAACGCCATTGTACCTGAATCTACCTATTAGTATTTGGGGTATTTACTATTCAACAAGGCTATATACAATATATGGAGGAGAATACATCTTCTACCTATTAGTATTTGGGGTATTTACTATTCAACAAGGCTATATACAATATATGGAGGAGAATACATCTTCAAATGATACAGAGAAAGCATATTAAAACTTTTGGACTATAAATCTTAGGCCTCGTACACACGACCGAGGAACTCGTCGGAAAAGACACATCGTTTTCCTCGACGAGTTCCTTGTTAGGCTTGTTGAGGAACTCGACAAGCTTGCTTTGCGTACACACGGTCAAGACAAAATCTCGTCGTTCTCAAACGCGGTGACGTACAACACTTACGACGGCAGGGGAAGTTCGATTCCACTGGCACAACCCTTGGGGCTGCTTTTGCTAATCTCATGTTACTGCGTGTTAAGTAAAAGTTTGGTAAGAGACAATTTGCACTTTTCAGACTGTTACAGTGTGACAAATGTGCTATCTCCATTACAAACCCTACTTTTACTGAAGGTGCGCTCCCGTCTCATACTTTATTCTGAGAATGCGACGGTTTCTTAGCATACACACGAATGTGTTTCTCATCGAAAACCAGCCTGACGAGGAACACGACGAGGAAATTGAGACTCTTGTCGAGGAAAAAGAGAACTTGTTCTCTTTTTTCCTTGTCGCGTTCCTCGACAGTTCCCTCGATGAAAAACGTACACACGACCGGTTTCCTCGGCAAAAAAGCTCTCCCACCAAATTTCTTGATGTATTCTATCAAGGAAAACGGTTGTGTGTAAGAGGCCTTAAAGTTGATTTCTTAGGGGTGTGTGGTGTGTTAATAAACGAAATATGCGTTATGTCAGACATCAGCATGTGTTGCATTAAAGAGGAGCTCCAGTCCCCCACCACCACCACCACCAAAAAATTCAGCAGCTACTATTAAGGCACTTACCTGTCCAGGGATCCCAAGGTGTACTCACCCAAGGCGATTTTTGAATCGTCTCTCGGGTGCTGGCGTCGCTATCTTTGGTAAGGGAAACCAGCAGTGAAGCTTGCAGCTTCACAGCCGGTTTCCACCTGCACATGTGAGAATTGTGCTAGAGACCATAGGAACATAGGAAACCAAGTTTGTGCAGGTGAAAGGAAGAAGGGAGAAGGGAGAAGAGTACTTTTGTGAATAGGGAGGAAGTTGTCCCTGGCTCAGCGTTTTGGTCATTTTCAAGTCGAGCATCCCATAACTTCCTACCCCATCCAAGTTATCATCCCCTAAAAAAAAAAAAAAAAAAAAAAAAAAGAACACAAGCCAAATACTTTTTTCTGAGTTGGAGTGAATGAAGGAAATGGTATGTGACTGGCTGTGCAGCAGTGGGGACCCGGACATCAGCTACTCCTATGGGGGTAGTGCTACACCACATTAAAAATCCAACTGTGACAAGGCTTTTAGTTTTGCAAAAAATATATATATATTTTATTTTTAAAGAAGTGGGTAAAAGGGTTATAGAGTAATAGTGTGCACAAGCACTAGCAATTATGTTATAAAACAAAATAAGAATAGTATTATGTATCGCTCACCACCGAAAGGGCCTCTGAGAATATACCCAAGTATCCCTTGCTAGTACAGAGGCTGCCTACTACAAACACAGATCCATGCACATCGACAATTCTGTGTTATTCCTTTTAGAATGTATTGCTGAATAAGTGAAACAGGAGAGGGGTTCAGGATTAAGGATACTCCAAACAACATTGAAAACAACAGGACAGCTTACTGTATATAGTTACATAGTCAGTCAGGTTGAAAAAAGACACAAGTCCATCTAGTTCAACCAAAAAAAATCATACAATCCCGTATACACAATCCTTCACCCACAGTTGATCCAGAGGAAGGCGGGAAACCCCAACAAAGCATGATCCAATTTGCTACAGCAGGGGGAACAATTCCTTCCTGATCCCCCCAGAGGCAATCAGATTTTCCCTGGATCAACTTTTAGCTTCTCACTAATCTTTTCTAAGCAGCTTTTCCTGGAGGTAACAGTGAATGAGCTGTATATCTAGGACTCTGTAAGAGCAGTCTCAGTCCACATAGCATCCTGTGGCACTTACGGTAGTTCCCTTCTAGTACTTGCACACCCGAGAGTCCACAGCAAGGTCTTTACTCACAATGTCCCAGGAGCTGCCTGCCAAGACAAGCTTTCTTGTCTCACTTGCTATCTGCCAGGTGCAGCAGCCTCAGGAGAACTGGAACCCTTCATGGAGAGGAAAGAACATTCTGGAAAGAACTCCCAAACATGTATCACCTCCCTAGCCACCCTGAATGAAGTTTAGCAAACAATTGTAGATTCTTCCCCACTTCAAGAAATACTCAGTACTAGATACTGAAACAGTCAACTTTGGTAAGTTCCTCAAACTTAATGCTACTGTAGATGAAAATGTCTACCTGTTATTTTTACAAATGTTGTACTAATATTTAAAGAAGAGAAAAGAATGCATCCCTGATGTAACACTACCCCCGTAGGAGCTGCTGAGTTATTTTGGGTCCTGACTTTACCCCACCGTTCACTGTGTCTCAAACTAATGCCACGTACACACGATCAGTCCATCCGATGAGAACAGACCGACGAACCGTTGTCATAGGTTAACCAATGAATCGGTTAAAAAAAAGATTGTGTCAGAACGCGGTGACGTAAAACACAACGACGTGCTGAAAAAAATGAAGTGCAATGCTTCCAAGCATGTGTCGACTTGATTCTGAGCATGCATGGATTTTTAACTGATGGTTGTGCGTACTAACGATCGGTTTTGACCTATCGGTTAGCAATCCATCGATTTCATTTTAAAGCAAGTTGGCTTTTTTTAACCGAAGGTTAATTAACCTATGGGGCCTACACACGATCGGTTTCGACTGATGAAAACGGTCCACCAGACCGTTGTCCTCTGGTTAACCTATTGTGTGTACGAGGTCTGAGGCCTAGTACACACGAGAGGATTTATCCGCGGATACGGTCCAGCGGACCGTTTCCGCGGATAAATCCTCTCGAGGATTTCAGCGGATTTGGATCCGATGGAGTGTACTCACCATAGGATCGAAATCCGCGCCGAAATCCCCTCGCGATGACGAGCGCGCCGTCGCCGCGATGATGACGCGGCGACGAGCGCGACGCTTCATATAAGGAATTCCACGCATGCGTTGAATCATTACGACGCATGCGGGGGATCCCTTCGGACGGATTGATCCGGTAAGTCTGTACAGACCAGCGGATCAATCCGTTGGGATGGATTCAAGCGGATAGATTTGTAGACATGTCTACAAATTTTTATCTGCTGGAATTGGGAAATTTCCACGGAGAAATATCCGCAGGAATGTACACACCATAGAATCTATCCGCTGAAACCGATCCGCTGAGATTTTTCAGCGGATGGATTCTATCGTGTGTACGGGGCCTTAGAGTCTATGATTAGCAAATGTCAGAACAAATGTGCGCATCAATCTCTGATGCCCTGTACACACGATCGGTTCGTCTGATGAAAACGGACCGATGGACCATTTTCAACAGACAAACCGATCGTGTGTGGGCCCCATCGTTTTTTTTCCCATCGGTGAAAAAAAATAGAACCTGTTTTAAATTTTTCTTATGGTTAAAAAACCGATAGAAAAAAACGATCATCTGTGGGGAAATCCATCGGTCAAAAATCCACGCATGCTCAGAATCAAGTCGACGCATGCTCGGAAGCATTGAACTTAATTTTTCTCAGAACGTCATTGTGTTTTACGTCACCGCATTGGACACGTTCGTATTTTTAACCGATGGTGTGTAGGCAAGATTGATGAAAGTCAGCTTCATCGGATATCTTATGAAAAAATCCATCTGTCTGTTTTCATCAGACAAACCGATCGTGTGTACAGGGCATGAGTCTTTCCAATGCTTTTTTTAATAAACAACTTGCCGAAGTAGAGGGATGGAGGGTTAGGGGAAGTTCAGATACCTTGTGCGGATCACTGAGGAACTTGTGATCCCGGAGACAAGTACACTTGATGTCAACGGATCTTGCTCACCCGGATAGGCCTCTTTCACCGGCCTAGCAGCCGGAATGATGCATGGACAAAAGTCTCTGCCACAGACTCGATGATAGTACTAAACTGTTGAACAATCCTCTGCCACAGGATATGGTGATCAGTATATGACAAGTGAAACACAGCTGCACAGCAGGCCCCGAGGCAGAAGAGTTGTCACATACCTTAGGCCAGGTGGGCCATGAGGTCAGAGAGCAAAAGAAATGGTGTCTGCCCTTAAGTATCCTCTCCCAGAATGCCCAGTAGTAAAACACTCCCACTGGGCTGTTTCTGGGGAAGGGACACCCAATACACCCTAGCCTGTTGTACTTCCAACACCGGCCTGTGGTGACAACGACACCTACCGACGACAGTGTAGAACTGCACACAACACAGCCAACGCTGGAGCAGAATCCAATTTAGCCATAACATTAAATCTAAACTATGTACAGTTCAGATAACTCACTAAATGTACATGAGAGCGCCTGGTCAACAGGAGCAGGGTGCTACATAGACATCCCTTTATGTTGAGTTCACACTATTGCTCTACGGCAAGACATGCGTATTACGGATATGCACAAAAATGTGCATTGAAGCACACAATAATGCACAGTAACAAATTCCCATGCATTGTAGCATGCTGCATTACATAAGCGCACATGCACATGCACATGGTGCATTTTAGTGCTTTAGGCTTCTGATTCAAATTAAATAATTTGCACAGTGCAACAGTGTGAATCCAGCCTTAGCACTCTTGGCCAGTATAAAGTTTACTGCAGAAAACGTAAGGACAATGCTATGGGTTCATGAAATGTTACCTATTTTTGCTCTGTGCAGACATCAGATAAAAGCAGTGAGAAAATCCCAGAATAGTTCCCATATATATTTTCCAGTACTATTATAAATTTCTGTGTGATTTTTTAGTCTGCAGTTTATAAGGCATTAGGGAGCTTTGCTTCCACAAGTGTAACTATAGATATGTAGCACCTGGTTACTTCAAAGTACCGGTGCTATTTAAATTTAGAGGGAGATCAGAGTGTTAGTTAAACTCTGATCTGGTTAATGTGTTCAAATTGGGTCTCTGTCTAATCTTGGCTGTGCTGTTGGCTCATTCTGTTGTTGCTGGGGTGCTCTTCCCACCCCAGGACAGTAGGTGGCAGCAGTGGAGTCAAGGTTTGGGTGCTCTTCCCCAGCAGCCAATCAGGAGGGTTGAGCCTCGCTGTACATGCTGGGGAGGGTATTTATGGGGCAGACGCCATTAGTTCGTGGTCTTCTTCTTCAGGGTGTCTGCATCACGGTGCCCCGGCGTTATGGCCTACCGGGACAGGGCGTGCGTGCCACGCGGAGTTCCTGGTTTCGGGAACCATGTTGGTCCGGAACATTTGAGCTGTGGCAGGGAACCCAGTATCGACTGGGTTCCCAATCCTGAAAATCCCAAGCGGTATAGCTGTTCGTGGGGAGTCTATCTGAGGAGAGCCAATGAGAGGCTGGCGATCCAATAGGGTCTCAACAAACCACCCGGGATCGAGGTATCCGGACACTGGGAGGCTGTCACCTGTCAGTCGGTACATGAAATCAACTTGAAGGAGATCCAGGCGTAATTCTACCAAGGAGGTTTATCTCTGTAACCACAATCAGGAGGGCCTGTGGCAGAGGTTTCTCACTGAATCCATTCCAGGAGGGTCTGTGGCAGAGACTTCTCCCAAAAAGTTCCAGTTCATTCCAGGAGGGTCTGTGGCAGAGACTTTGCCTTAGAGTTTCGAGCGATACTCTGGCTGCCAGGTCAGTGAGAGAGGCCTGTCCAGGTACGCTATTCCCACTCAAGCAGGAGTGGCGCAAGAAGTGTTACACGTGGGAGCTGTTTTCCTATTGCTACGCCTGAATTTTCTATTCTTCTTCTCCTTTCAACTCTACCTTCTTTACCACAAGTTTTATTGTTTTTACCCAGGTGGGTAATAAAGAGCACAGCAAAAGACACCTGTCGTGGACATTCCTTTACTACTGCTATATGCACCATGCACCCCTAGGAATTCGGAGAGCCACATGGTAAATGTGCCACCCAAAACAAACCAGCAGCTCCTCCGGGAGTAGTAGTAGATAAAAGCACATGTAAAGATGCTCATGCATATGCAGAATATCTGCAGAAAAAGCTTGTTTTAGACCACCTCTGCTAATAATTAACAGGTAGTTTCCACAAAATTAGCTTCCTGCTATGCACTCAGATACTGTATTCTTCAAGCAGGTATGACTTTTTAAAGGGTTAATGGGGTATTTAAAGATTGGCTTGTGCAGTTGTGGAGTGGTAATGGTTTTCCTGTCTACAATATGGTGCTGCCCCTGACAATTTACCAGTAAGGGGAGACAAATCTTTTGAAGAAGAGGGTCCGATATAAAGCTGTAAAATAAAAAAAATAAAGAAATGCAATCATCTGTGCCAACAGTTCTAGTAGCAATGTCCAACTAAATGTTCTTAATAGTCTTTAATTATTCCTATTCCAGAAAAAGAAAAAGCTTCCACCAGTCAGTACAAGGAAATGATGGGTTTAAGACAAAAAAAAAAAGAAGAGGGAAGTGAATCTATCTAGAGCAACAAAACACTTTATTACAGCATAAAATCAATGCAGCAATTGCACTCCCATTAGTCCTGATGATAGGGAAACTTAGTATATAGGAATCCAAGAGGCCTTGACCACTGTGAGTTTGGATTAATTCAGACTGATGTGGGTGTGCCATCTTAGCCCAGTCTTCTAGCAGTCCTGAGGTGGAGGAGCAGGACTGTAATTCATCTTGTCACACTTCGGGCCCCCCGTGCTTATTCCTCTTTACCCTCTTGGATGGCCATTTACTAAGCACTACTATGTACAAAACAAATATAAGTGTCATTGCTACATTGGTTTTTTTTGCTACAGTACTGTGATTTGTTGCACCATAGACATTTGCTTCGCTCAATTTTTTTATCTTGAAGCCTGATTTATAGCTACATGAGACCTAAAAGTTAACCTGACCTAGTTTAAAATGTTTTAGGGTAACAACATCGCTACGATGCATCATGCAGGTACATTGTGATGCTTTCAACTAACTGTTTTAGCCTTCATAAGAATCCTTGTGTTCCTATGAAGCTCCTTAAATCGTATGCACAGGCTGTACACAATGACTTCTGCCCAAACTGAGTTTAATCTCCATTACTTTGATCTAGCTGTTAAATGTCTGTACTTTAAAGTGGTTGTAAACCTTAAATTTGCACTTTTACCTACAGGTAAGCCTATAACAAGGCTTACCTGTAGGTAAAAAGAATATCTCCTAAACCTGCACGGTTTAGGAGATATTCCCCTCGCAATGCGGGCGGCGCATGCGCAGGAGGGATCCACGGCGGAAGATCCGGCAGCCGCCGGACCTTGCCGATTTTAAATCTCCCGCGCGCATGCGCGGGAGTGACGTCATCGCCGCTCCAGCCAATCACAGCGCTGGAGCGGCGCCGCTCCAGCCAATCACAGCGCTGGAGCGGCGATACCCGGAAGACACGCCGGAGCAAGATGACATCTCGCTCGGCGTGAACCAGGTAAGTGTCGTTCACCTCGTTTTGAGGTAAGTATTTCATAATCAGCTATTATGCGGTGCATACTAGCTGATTATGCATTTTGCCTTACAGGTAAAAAAAAAAAAAAAAATTATATATGCGGTTTACAACCGCTTTAAGGAGCCAGTTTAGGCAGAACCATTTGACAGAGTGTATGTCCACCTGTGTAGTCAAAATTGAGAAAACCCCACTATGGGGTTCACTTAATAAGAAAAACGTTTTCGCGTTTACAAGCGCTTTTTAGCAATGCGCAAATTTGCAAATTTACTATAGCGCTCTGTAAAAAAATTATGGGGGTTAAATTGTTACTATTTTGCATGTCTGAACATGTGCACTTGTGCTGGTACATAGTTGTAGAAAGAGAAAGAATTTATCTCTTCTCAGACTTTAAATTAGGGATGGGGTTTGAATGACCCCCTGTTCGGTTTGCACCAAAACATTCGATAATTTGGGAAAGTTCGGAACCGAATACTGAACCCCATTGAAGTCTATGGGACCCGAACGTGAAAAATCAAAAGTACCCATTTTGAAGGCTTATATGCAAGTAATTGGGCATACAATGGTTATGGGGGTCCAGGTACTGCCCTGTGGGACATGTATCAATGAAAGAAGTTTGTACAAAATGTAATTTTGAAATGAACAGTGGTTTATTGATGCTTAAAGTGAAAGTATAGAAATTAAAAATTCCTTTTAATATAGGGGCAGATCCACAAAGATCTGCCCCGGCGCAACGGCCATACGTAGCACACCCCTGAACCCTGCTCTCTGTACATAGCACACCCCTGAACCATGCACTCTGTATGTAGCACACCCCTGAACCCTGCTCTCTCTATGTAGCACACTCCTGAACCCTGCTCTCTGTCTGTAGTGCACTGCTGAACCCTGCACGCTGTACGTAGCATAATCTTGACATAATCCTGAACTCTGCACTCTGTACATAGTGCGACCCAGATACAACCGTCCCTTTGAAAGCGATCACATTGCTGATGCAGCCCTCAATGAAATTGAGTTTGACATCTCCAGTCCTTAAGCGCCCCAACAGGTCATGTTTTCAGATTTCCCTCTGAAAACAGCTGTGGTAATTACATAAGGCAGTGACCTCCTTGGTACACCCTCCAGCTTCTCCTGACTCACAGGATTGAGTCTGAAAGAGCGACTCCTCCCCAGGTACCATTGGTAAAAATATTTCCGTTATAAATTTTTTTGGGCACATTAAGAATATTCCTAACATGGGTAAGTTTTTTTTCTGACTTTTCATTTAGGCCCCGTACACACGACCAAACATGTCTGCTGAAACTGGTCCGCGGGCCAGTTTCAGCAGACATGTCGGTCGTGTGTAGGCCCGAGCGTGCAGGATTCCAGCAAAGATTTGCCCGCCGGGCCTTTTCCCAGCGGGCAAATATTCCTGGACTTTTTTTTAAAACAGTCCGCTGGAATCCTGCCCGCTCGGACATGTTCGGTCGTCTGTACAGACCTACCGTACATGTCCGAGCGCCCGCCATCCCTCGCATGCGTCGAATGACTTAGACGCATGCGTGGAAGCATTTAACTGGCAGGCCTGCCCACGTCGCCGCGTCATCGTCGCGGCGACACCGCGGACACACCCCGCGTATTGTTTACACGCGGATTTCTGTACGATGGTTAGTACAGCCATCGTACAGAAATCCACGAGCAGACATGTACGGTGTATACAAAAGAAGGTACAGCGCTAATGTAAATTAAATGAAAAGTGAGTGAACCAAATAAAAAAGCGGACCGGTTTCATCGTACATGTTTGCCCGTGTGTACACGGCCTAAGTGTTCAAATCTAATACAGCAGCTTACACAGTAAGGGCGGGGTTAATTATGACAATCACAGCTTCCAAGCTTCCTAATAACATAAAAGAACCATGCAGAATATTTCCTTGCTGGAAGTTCCAGAAAAAAACATAAAAAAGGTAGACTGCAATTTTTTTTTTTTTTTTTTAAGTTATGCTAGCTGAATTTAAAATAGGCATTATCTCAATCTCACTGCAAAATTGGAAATACCCTTTAAACATTTCAGGACAAGTCAGGCTCGCTTTAACTACATTTACAAATAGAACTAGAGATTAGTTCTGCAAGAAGATTAGTCAGTATGCTCCTCTAGTCCTGTTTGCAGGGTTCGGATCTCTTGATCTATGTTTTTTTTCCAGCATGAATAGAAAAACATGGTATGCCTCCATCCATCCGTGAACAAATATAACCCTAGCATACCATGTGTGTCTATCCCTGTCCGTATGCCCTTCAGCAGGTACTTCAGTTAATGAGTTGATTACCGTTAAGAAAGGAAGCATTGTAAGATAATTAATTAAGGAAAGGATAACATGAAGTATTGATATTGAAGGAATAAACCAATTGGAGGGTAGACACTGAAGCAATGGCTCTTCCAGAATGCAAATCCTGAGCATAAATACTACATTTAGTAACTTAGCTTCTCAACAACAAAAGCAATAGGAATGGAAGTGGTTTTTGTTTTTATTTAGTAAAGTGCTCAAAAAACAGTGTATTGTTTTTTCTAAGCCTTCCTACAGTATATAGCTGTAGCTCCTGGAGAAGTTGTGTACACTGTGTCAGTCAGTCAGTCAGTCAGTCAGTCAGTGTCAGAGGTGGAGTAGGGTGCTTCGGACCTTCCGTTACGAGCCTGCTCCCACCCAGACCTGACAGTCAGCTACTAGGCAGACTACCATTACCTGTCCTGCACAGGGAACAGCTACTAGGAACTACTAGGAACCAGGAATCCAGGAATCCAGCTCTCTTCTCTCCTCGTGGACTCCTTCATTCGCCGCAGGTAAGACCCTGCCTCTCAGGGCCTACCATCCAGGGGAACCACTGACGGCCGTCCTTCTCAGGGCAGCCGTCCCTCAGACCCCTCACTGCGGCTCTCTATTCCCCTCTTGGGCTCGGCATCCCCACTCGCACGGCCACCCACGATTGTGGTGGCCCCTAGACACCCCACCTGGGTGTATTTTCGGCGCTTCTCGGCGTTTTTTACACGCCCGCGCCAGCCTGCTACTTTCCGCGGCCGCCGCGCCTCAGGAAAGTCCGCGGCTTCAGCCGCGGCCTACCGGCGCTCCGTCCGTTTTCTCCCTGCGCCTGCCACCAATAGTGCGGGTCTTTCTGATTATCGCCCCTGCACCCCCAGAGGTCCCCTCCACCCCCCTGCTAAGCAACCAGATCGGTGGAATCATTTTCTTACCAACCTGGTTGCCCCCCCCAGCCTGGGTCCTGTATCTTTGCCTGGCGGCCATCTTGGTGCACCCCAGCAACAGTGACACCCAGCATCCCCCCCCCCCCCCCCCCTCTTTTTCCCCTCATTAAGTTCAGCTGTCTTTGATCCAGGGCTTGAGCCGATCGCCTTGGGATCAGGAAGGAATTTTTTTCCCTGCCGCAGCACATTGGCCAGCTTGCCCAGGGTTTTTTTGCCTTCCTCTGGACCAAGGATTGCTGAGAGCGAGGATTCTGCGAATCCTCTCTCACCGATCACCCCCACCCCCGCCCACGGTGACTGGCAACAATGGTTAAATTGCGATACTCTGCGGAAACCATTTGGGGTCTGAGACAATTCGCAACAATATTACCTGCCGTCACCAAAAAAGCCTTAAAATCAGATCAACTTTTGAGAATCGATCGACGATCGATCATCAAAAATTTCAACCATTCAACACAGCTCAAGCACATATCATGTGCGTTGCTTAACACTAGATCAGCAGTTAAACACCGATCAGAAATCCATGATTTCTTACTACAAAACGATCTAGACTGCCTCTTCATTACAGAAAGTTGGCTGTCAGACGATTGCAACACCATTCTTGGAGAACTGGTACCAGCAAATTATCATATCCTAACGGAAAATAGAATAGGGCAAAGAGGAGGAGGCCTGGCGGTGATTCATAAGTCTCATATTGCAATCACTAAACCGGTCCTTCAAAATCCTCTACCTTTTATGGAAACCCTCACGCTTCAACTTCAAGCTCACTCTCAGGAGACCGTTCACATTCTCCTCTGCTATAGGCCCCCTGGGCCAAAATCGCATTTGATTTCAGCATTAACGGAGTTCATATCCACTTACTCCCTTAACAGCAATCATCTTTTGCTGCTCGGGGATTTCAATTTGTGGGCCAACTCCTCACAGGATCCCATCGCGGATGCCTGCATCGACCACCTGGAAGGGTTAGGTCTTCAGCAACTTATATGCGGACCCACGCATGCTTCAGGTCACACTCTCGACCTAATTTTCAGACAAAATCTGAAAATAAACATTCTGGGTATTGAACCTTTGCCATGGACAGACCACCATGCAATTAGCTTCATAATTCCCAGAATTCCACTAGTCATGAAAGTACCCATGCCGGTGACAATACACTGGGCTAGATCTCAGAGGAAGCTCCACTCGGAACTCTTCAGATCTACCCTGGGAAACCGAATTGGGGCTATTCCTCCTCAGCTAGCAGCCTCAGATACATTGGATGCCATAAATGCAGCTCTGTTACAGTCAGCCGACTTAGCAGCACCAAAGCGCAAAGTCCGCAGCCGGGCAAAAAAGTCCAGCTGGTTCAATAACCAGCTGTCGCTATTGAAGCAAGAGCGCAGAAGGGCGGAAGCCGCCTGGATAAGAAGTCCTTCAGAAGACCGCCTCAACTTCTACAAAGCAGTAACTACACGATATCACAAGGAAATTTTCAAAGCCAAGAAACTTCACTTTTCCACGGTGATTAACAGCGCAATGAATCGCCCACGTGAACTCTTCAAGATGGTCACCCAGACCATGAATCCGGGATGTCTTGAAGTCCCCACTTCAGACACCCAAGAGTTCTGCAATGAACTATCGGATTTCTTCATCAACAAAATTGAAAAAATTCGGGTAAGTATTCGGCAAAACAATACGCCACTCAGCCCCCTCTTCAATCAAAACACCGACGGAACGCCTCTACAATCAACTAAGTTCACTTTGGAACCCATCTCCATTGATACCACAAAAAAATTCATTGGTGCGCTGCGCAACAGCACAGCACCCAATGACATCATTCCCACCAAGCTACTGAAGGAATGTGCCGACATCCTGGCGCCTCCGATCACACAGCTTATAAATCAGTCATTTAAGGAAGGCATAGTGCCTTCCCTGCTGAAAGAGGGCACAATCCTGCCGATCTTGAAAAAACCTAATTTGGATCCTATGGACCCAACTCACCGCCGTCCCATAACAGGTCTAAATGCTCTGTCCAAGATAATGGAGAAAGTGGTGGTAAATCAGCTGCAACAGCATCTGGATACCCACAACCTACTCGATCCATTTCAATCCGGGTTCCGTCCCGGACACGGGACAGAAACGGCCTTACTGAAAATATGGGATGATGCGCTCGAGGCCGCAGACGAAGGAGAATCGTGTCTCCTGGTTCTGCTGGACCTAAGCGCAGCCTTTGACACAGTAGACCATAAATTGCTACTGAGACGACTAACAGAAGTCGCCGGAGTCTCAGAAGATGCCTTACCATGGTTCTCCTCTTTTCTCGGAAACCGTTCACAAACAGTGAAACTGGGATCTTTCACGTCAGAAAAACGCGCGGTGCCATGTGGGGTCCCCCAAGGATCCCCCCTATCACCGGTGCTGTTCAATATCTATCTTCGTCCTCTCTTTGATATTATCAGTAGCCAAGAACTACTCTATCACTCTTATGCAGACGACACGCAGTTGTACTTTCGCATCTGCCAAAAAAAGGATCATCATCTCAGATTAGAGAAATGTCTCTCTTCAATAGAAAACTGGATGACTAAGAGTTATCTCAAACTCAATAGCGCTAAAACAGAACTCTTTATGTTCAATGCCAGTCGGAAGAGTCAACCGACAACAAACTGGACACCTTCGCCCATCCTGGGTCAGACCATCTCCCCTAGCTCCAAAGTCAGAAGTCTAGGAGTCACGTTTGACACCTTCATGACAATGGACGCACAAATAGGGTCAGTAGTCAGCGGGACGCACCATTTGATGCGCCTTCTACGCAGACTTATTCCATTTATTCCCAAAGAAGACATAGCAGTCGTGGTGGGAACAATCGTGAATTCCAGACTGGACTATGCAAATGCCCTTTACCTCGGGCTCCCCAAGTACCAAATCGCTCGTCTTCAAGTCGTACAGAATACGGCCGCTAGACTTGTGACTGGGAAAAAATCTTGGGAATCAATCTCACCTTCGCTGAGATCCCTTCACTGGTTGCCAGTGAAAGACAGAATTGCATTCAAAGCACTCTGCCTGACACATAAGTGCATCCATGGGAAGGCTCCTAGATATCTATGCGACAAGATCAAACCGCACAATTGCAACCGCATTCTGCGATCCACCGACCAAAATCTGGTCAAGGTTCCTAAAACCAAATACAAGTCCAAAGGAGAAAGAAGGTTTGCTTTTCAGGGCCCCAGGCTTTGGAATGCTTTACCAACCAGCATTCGGTTGGAGCAAAACCACCTGTCTTTCAGAAGGCAGATCAAAACCCTGCTTTTCTGATAGGCATGAGACACTAACAACAAGCGCCCAGAGGCGATTCAGTTCGCATGTGCCGCGCTATATAAATTTTTCATTCATTCATTCATTCATAGCAGTAATGGGTAAAAGGTACAATAGAAGGTCACTCAAGCAATTTAACTACCCCAGCCATGGAAAAAAATGTTTCCATCGGCGCAAATAAAGTGTGAGTGACCTCCGCGCCAAACAAATAAAATTCTAGATTAAATAAAAATTTGAATAGTATGGGTACTGTTTTGAGTTAAAGAGCATATATTTTAGAATTGATGCAGTAGAGAACCCACATGTTGAAGGATATCGGTTTATACAGGTATAACTGGTGTGCAAGATGATGTCTTTCAGAAAGATCACAGCAGTTTTTTTTTTTCTTATTATATCTTTATTCATTATTCCAATATGCCAAATACAAAACATCAAATATTACAATTATGTATCACCCAATCCTTTTTTTAACCCAATCCCTTATTGTAGGGATCTCTGGTTCTTGTCCTCTTTTAATCCAATCCCTTCTTATCAGGATCTCTGGTTCTTTCCTCTTTTAACCTGCCTGGCGGTATTCCCGAGTCTGACTCGGGGTTAGATTTTCCTGCTGCGAGCGGTAACCCTGAGTCAGACTCGGGCTTGCCTCGCTAGATCCACAGGCTTGGTTTACTTACCTTGTCCCTGGATCCAGCGATGCCACCGCACTGTGTGAGCGAGCGGGACCTCGCTCGATTCACACAGTGCCTCTGTGTAACGCCGATCTCCGTTTCCTGCGACGTTACGACGCACGGGGACGGAGAACGGCGCCAAATTCAAAAAAGTAAACAAACACTTTACATACAGTATACTGTAATCTTATAGATTACAGTACTGTATGTAAAAAAAAAACACCCCCCCTTGTCCCTAGTGGTCTGTCCTGTGTCATGCATGTAATTTTATATAATAAAAACGTTTCTTTCTCCCTGCAAACTGTAGATTGTCCATAGCAACCAAAAGTGTCCCTTTATGTCAAAAATGGTTTTAGATCAGCTAAAAAACAGCGATAATAAATTATAATCACTTGCAGAATTGTGCGATAGCGATTTGTGGGGAAATTCGTCATAAAAAATAAAAAAATGACAGCGACAATTCTGCAACTGAGCAAATTTAAGTGATTTTGATTTGATTACATTATTGAATAATTTTTATTATAATTATATTATTATTTGTTATAATTATTTATAATTATTTATTATATTAAAATTTATAATTTTCTTTTTAAAAAAATGTCATACCCGGGATGCCTATTAGAATCTTGTTTGGTCAGATTTAAGTGAGTTATTTCTTAAAATTACAGACCTACAATATAAAATGCCAAATTTCCTTGCAAATAATGGTACCGCTTTCAGCATGTTTTTTCTGAAAGAATCATACCGCCAGGGAGGTTAATCCAATACCTTTTTGTAGGGATCCCTGGTTCTTGTCAGTATCATGGTATCAACCCTCCCTTTTTTACATTTATCAGATGTGGTATCACTGGATTCTTATAATGTTCTATTGTACTTTTTCGTACCATGGAAGAAACAAAACCACGGGTCATCAGGAATTTCCATATTTGTTACCTTATCTGTTACAACTACTCCCTCAAGTATTCCTATATTTTTGAGCATTCCCAGTTTTTTTTAAAGTTGATGTAAACTCTAAGGCCTCGTACACACGACCGGTTTCCTCGGCAGAATCCATCAAGAAACTTGGTGGGAGATTTTTTTTGCCGAGGAAACCGGTCGTGTGTACATTTTTCAGCGAGGAAACTGTCGAAGAACTTGACGAGCCAAAAAGAGAGCATGTTCTCTTTTTCCTCGACGGGAATGGAGAAAATTGGCTTGTCAAGTTCCTCGACAATCCTCAAGCCTCGTACACACGACCGAGTTTCTCTGTAAAAACCAGCAAGAAACTTGCTGGGAGATATTTTTTGCCGAGGAAACCGGTCGTGTGTACATTTTCGACGAGGAAACTGTCGAGAAACTCGATGAGCCAAAAAGAGAGCAAGTTCTCTATTTCCTCAACGGGAATGGAGAAACTTGCCTTGTCGAGTTCCTCGACAGCCTAACAAGGAACTCGACAAGGAAAACGATGTGTTTCGCCCGTCGAGTTCCTTGGTCGTGTGTACGAGGCTTAACAAGAACTTGACGAGGAAAACGATGTGTTTCGCCCGCCGAGTACCTCGGTCGTGTGTACGAGGCCTAACTTTGGCCTCTTAGTAGTTACTTCTTGTCTATATACATGCACTCCAGTGATGGCTGCATGACATTTCTCTGGAAAGATTCCTGATAGTTTCAACAATGGGACCATGTATGTGTAATTTGTGTAAATTGGCTGCTTGAAGTCTCCATTATGAAAACCATACATCAGGATGACATTGCAGGAGCACGAGGCATAGACAGAGTGTTGTCACCCTATGATATCACCTGCTTGAACAAGGACCTTCATAACAGGATCAACAGGTATTTAGTCAATGAATGCTGTAAATGAAAAAATACTGAAAATGAGTTTTGAATTAGCATTCATTTGTTAAAACGTATATATAAGAGTATAGTAGTTGGGTTACATACTGTATACTTTAAAGCTGTAATTAAAAAATCTTCTATCCTAGGAATTGGCCAGAACAAGGTCAAATCTTAAACCATGTACATCTTTAGCTTAGGTACATGACGCAAGATATTAGAGATTTCTGATTGCTTTTAACTTATTAAAAACAATTCTCCCTGGGTGCTATTCTAGTCAGTTAAGCTGTGGGAGCATGATTAAACTTCTTAGGCCTGTGGTATCTTTTTATCTATGGGAAAATGCAGTAATTCCTAGACTGCCTGAAGGTATCTTCTGACATAGTCACATCATTCCCTGAGACCAACACTTTTACTGCCTGTGTTTTTTTTACAGCGTTATTGTTCACCAAATGACTTTTCTTAGTGCTTGGAGTCCACTTTCATTTGACCATGAATCAGCACCATGAATTCAGAAACTTCAAGTTCATATCAATGGGAGTTTTATTCAAATGCATTTTCCTTTTAAACACATGCATTTGACATGAAAAGGCTGTGTTGAACCTATTTTGACTCCTCTTCAAATGTACCTTAAGAGGACAGTGTACAGAAACGTAATGCAACACAATGCCGATCAAACAGGGCCTCTGAACTGCATGTGGGCTGTTCAGTGAAGGTCAGTGGGATTTTGCTGACCTGTTTTTTCATTTCAGTGTATTTATTGAGTTTTCAAAGTTGAATGACAACAAATTGGGCAGATATATGTCAGCACATAGGACGTGAGTTCAATCAACGACACAATATATACAGCAAACAGTATCATGTTGTTATTCAAAGATACTCAAACATAAAAAAGGCAGAGTTAAAGCCTTTTGGGCAAAAAAAGTTTTCCTATGCTGTACTCATTTTGTCTAGGGGTGAGGAGAAAGCCTATACTTACCCAATCCCTCATTCCATCGAAAAAGGGTGCTCCGCCACATTCTGGCGGTGGATTGTTCCTGGTCTATGGCACCTGCTCATGGCTTGATGATGTCAGGAACAGTCCATAACCGAAGACCGCTGGTGCACGGGAGTGCCAGACTGGTCTTGTGCTGGGAGCAGTTAACCCACCCAGTGCATTCACAGCCCTGCAGCAAGGAAAGTATTTTTTTTTCCCGGAGATGGGCTTTAACTGCTTTGTGCTCAACAATTGTCATGGTCTTACCTCTCTCCTGTCTCCTTCGTTTGACATGTGCTGGCGGCCATCTTGGTTTCTGGGTCTCTTGTAGCCTCCCACCCTGCGGCTCCTCCTTCCCACTGGGAGGAGCTGGATGCCTGGCTCATATATATAGGAGGTCTGTGGCTTCAGTTCCTTGCTTGGTCCTCCTGTGTTCACATGCTTCTAAGACTGCTGCTGCTTCTGGTTCCTGATCCTGGCTTCGTCTGACTTCCCTGCTGGTTCCTGATCCTGGCTTCGTCCGACTACCCTTCTGGTTCCTGACATCTGGCTTCGCAAGACTCTGCTTCGGTTTCACCATCCGTTTGGACTTTTGCTTTACAGCTTGATTTTCAATAAAGCCTTCTTATTTTCACTTATCTCTTGTTGTACGTCTGGTTCATGGTTCCGTAACATTAGGACCAAGCCATGAATTTTGACGGTACAGGGCCATCCTCGCTACCCACGCTGGTTGCCAGACTTGATCAGCAGGATTACCTGTTGGGTCAGTTCGCCGTGGCGTTGCAAACCCTGCTTGAACGCACGGCTCATTTCGCTCCCGTTGCCGATGGGTCGGTTGTCGCTCCTGGGGCCGCTCCTACTGCCGCTCCGGTTGTTGCGCCAGAGTCTACCCCGACACCTGTTGTTGCGCCTGCGGTGTTTCGGGGTATGACCGGTTCTGCCCCCCTTCCACAGCGATTTGGGGGAGAGCCAACTCAGTGCCGAGGTTTCCTTAACCAAGTGGGCATTTATTTCGAGTTGCTGCCACATGCCTTTCCCACTGAGAGATCAAAGGTGGGCTTCTTGATCTCGCTGCTCTCGGACAAGGCCTTGGCCTGGGCCAGCCCTTTATGGGAGAACAACAATCCGGTGGTTGCCGAGTTTTCCGGGTTCATTGCTTCTCTTCGGAAGGTATTCGATGTGCCGGCTCGCGCCGCCTCTGCTGCGAAGCTCCTTATGTCCGTCAGACAGGGTTCACGATCCGTAGCCGAATACGCCATTGAGTTTCGTACCCTGGCAGCAGAGGTGGGCTGGAATAATGAGGCTCTGGTCGCTGCTTTCTCTCATGGTCTCTCGGATGCCTTGAAGGATGAGGTTGCAGCTAAGGACCTACCAGTGGAGCTCGAGGCTCTTATTTCTTTCCTGATTTTGATTGACACCAGACTCAGGGAGAGACCTTCCTTTAAGGAGAGCCTGCGGAGGCCTCCTAACAGTTTGGCGCCTACGTTTGCTGTCCCACCCGTGCCTCCCTCTCCTCCCACGCCTCCTGGGGTTGACTTGTCTGGGGGTGAACCCATGCAGCTGGGGTTTGCTCGCCTGTCCGAGGGGGAGAGGGTACTCCGGAGACGCGAGGGCCGATGCATGTACTGTGGTCTCGGTGGGCATTTTCGGTTGGCATGTCCGAACCGTCCGGGAAACGCTCGCACCTGAGATCCTGTCGGGGGCAGATCTTGGGTGGAGTCTCCTCGTCCCCGGTTTCCCGTGTTGATAAACCACTGATCACTGTTGTCCTCTCCTGGGTCGGGGTCTCGGTGACGACCCAGGCTTTGGTGGACTCTGGTGCTGGTGGTTTTTTCATTGATAGTGAGTTCGCTGCCGCCAATTCCATTCCTCTGCAGGCTCGAGGTTCCCCGCTGGCTCTAGAGGCGATAGACGGCAGACCCCTCCAGCCGTCACACGTGACTCATGAGACCCTTCCTGTGGGGATAGCCATTGGTGCCGTTCACAGAGAGTCGGTCTGCTTCCAGGTTATTTCGTCTCCACACTACTCGGTGGTCTTGGGGTACCCCTGGCTCCAGGAGCATAATCCGACTTTCGACTGGAGATCGGCCGAGATCCTCTCATGGTCACCACAGTGTGGGGCTAGTTGCATCCATGGGCCTGTCAAGTTGCTGTGTACTTCCTCAGACTCTCTGTTGCCTCCTGAATACGAGGAGTACCGGGATGTATTCGATAAGGTGCGCGCAGTTGCCCTACCTCCGCACCGCCCATACGATTGTGCCATAGAGTTACAACCTGGTGCCGTTCCTCCTCGCGGCAGGGTCTATCCACTGTCGGTTGCGGAGAATGAGGCCATGGAGGAGTACGTGATGGAGGCGCTGTCCCGTGGTCACATTCGCAAATCCTCGTCCCCGGCAGGGGCTGGATTTTTCTTTGTGAAAAAGAAGGGCGGTGAGTTGAGGCCTTGCATCGATTACAGGGGCCTTAATCGCATCACGATCAAGAACGCTTACCCGATACCCTTGATTTCCGAGCTGTTCGATCGCCTTAAGGGGGCCACGGTCTTTACCAAACTCGACCTGAGGGCGGCATATAACCTGGTAAGGATCAAGGCGGGCGATGAGTGGAAGACCGCGTTTAACACCAGGACCGGTCATTATGAATCCTTGGTTATGCCCTTTGGGTTGTGCAATGCGCCCGCAGTCTTTCAGGAATTCATCAACGATGTTTTCCGTGACCTGTTGCAGCAGTGTGTGGTGGTCTATTTGGATGACATCTTGGTATACTCTGAATCCATGGAGGCCCACATTCTGGATGTCAAGCGAGTGTTGCAACGATTACGAGAGAACAAGCTGTTCGGTAAGCTTGAGAAATGCGAATTTCACCGATCCCAGGTAACCTTCTTAGGTTACATCATTTCCGCTGAGGGGTTCTCCATGGACCCTGAGAAGGTTTCGGCTGTCTTACAGTGGCCTCAGCCCAGTGGTCTTCGTTCCTTGCAGCGCTTTTTGGGCTTTGCCAATTATTATCGGAAGTTCATAAGGGACTTCTCCATGCTGGCCAAGCCTCTCACGGATCTGACCAGGAAGGGCAGTAATTCCCAGGTCTGGCCGCTCGAGGCCATCCGGGCTTTTGAGGCCCTAAAGTCCGCCTTTGTGTCGGCTCCGATTCTGTCTCATCCCAACCCTGGGTTGCCCTTTGTCCTCGAGGTGGACGCGTCTGAGACGGGAGTAGGCGCCCTTCTGTCTCAGCGTAGAACACCAGAGGGTCCGCTGCTTCCTTGTGGGTTTTACTCCCGGAAACTGTCACCCGCGGAGTGCAACTATCAGATTGGTGACAGGGAGTTATTGGCCATAGTGCAGGCTCTCAAAGAGTGGAGGCACTTGCTCGAGGGCTCGGTGGTTCCGGTTCTCATCCTGACGGACCACAAGAATCTGACCTACCTTTCTAAAGGCCAAGAGATTGACACCACGTCAGGCCAGATGGGCTCTGTTCTTGTCACGTTTTAATTACGTGGTCTCCTACCTACCCGGTTCCAAGAACATCAGGGCGGATGCCTTATCACGGCAGTACTCCGAGCTGTCCGGGGAGGAATCTATACCGACTTCGGTCATACCTCCGAATCAGATCCTGGCCGCCATTCGCACCAGCCTGACCTCTCCCCTTGGTGAGCAGATTTTGGCGGCTCAATCTGGTGCTCCCTCTGGGAGACCCAACGGCAGATGTTTTGTGCCTGAGGAGTTGCGCACTCGGTTGTTGCGAACCTACCATAACTCCAAGACCGCGGGGCATCCTGGTAAGAATCAGCTGTCCTGGGCTGTTTCACGTCTGTTCTGGTGGCCTTCCCTACGTTCCGACATCGCCGCATATGTAGCGGCATGCTCCGTTTGTGCCCAAAGTAAGTCCCCTCGGCACCTTCCGTTGGGCCTGCTGCAACCCATAGCCACCGGGGAGCGCCCATGGTCACACCTGGGGATGGATTTCATTGTGGACCTCCCTGCATCCCGAGGCCATACGGTCATTCTCATGATTGTGGATCGGTTTTCCAAAATGTGCCACTGTGTTCCTCTCAAGAAGTTACCCTCTGCACAAGAGTTGGCCACGATTTTTGCCTGGGAGGTCTTCCGGTTGCACGGTTTGCCCAAGGAGATAGTGTCGGATCGGGGGAGTCAGTTTGTGTCCAGGTTCTGGCGTGCCTTTTGCTCCCAGTTGGGGATTCATCTCTCCTTCTCCTCGGCCTACCACCCTCAGTCCAATGGGGCCGCAGAACGATCCAATCAGGCCTTGGAGCAATTCCTTCGTTGCTATGTCTCCGATCACCAGGACAATTGGGTTGACCTCCTGCCTTGGGCTGAGTTTGCCAGGAACACGGCGGTGAACTCTTCCTCTGGGACGTCTCCCTTCATGGCCAATTATGGGTTCCAACCTGCCGTGTTACCGGAGGCATTCTCTCCCCAGGATATTCCGGCTGTGGAGGATCACCTTTCCGTCCTACGCGCCTCTTGGGTACAGATCCAGAAGTCCCTTGAGGTCTCTGCGCAGCGCCAGAAACTCCAGGCTGATCGCAGACGAGCGCCTGCTCCTTCCTACCAGGTCGGAGACCGTGTATGGTTGTCCACTCGCAACCTCAACCTTCGAGTGCCCACTCCCAAGCTGGCTCCTCGCTTTGTTGGTCCCTTCCGAGTGCTTCGCAGGGTAAACCCGGTAGCCTATGCCCTTGCGCTTCCTCCTGGCATGCGGATCTCCAACGTGTTTCATGTCTCCCTGTTGAAGCCACTGGTGTGCAATCGCTTCACTTCCTCGGTTCCTCGGCCTCGTCCGGTCCAAGTGGGCAATCATGAGGAGTATGAGGTGAGCAATATCCTGGACTCACGCCTGGTCCGCGGTCGGGTGCAGTTTTTGGTCCACTGGCGTGGTTATGGTCCAGAGGAGCGTTCCTGGGTTCCCTCCGCAGATGTCCATGCTCCTGCCTTGCTCCGAGCCTTCCACGCACGCTTCCCTCAGAGACCGTTTTTTGCACCGCGGAGGAGGGGCCCTTGAGGGGGAGGTACTGTCATGGTCTTACCTCTCTCCTGTCTCCTTCGTTTGACATGTGCTGGCGGCCATCTTGGTTTCTGGGTCTCTTGTAGCCTCCCACCCTGCGGCTCCTCCTTCCCACTGGGAGGAGCTGGATGCCTGGCTCATATATATAGGAGGTCTGTGGCTTCAGTTCCTTGCTTGGTCCTCCTGTGTTCACATGCTTCTAAGACTGCTGCTGCTTCTGGTTCCTGATCCTGGCTTCGTCTGACTTCCCTGTTGGTTCCTGATCCTGGCTTCGTCTGACTTTCCTGCTGGTTCCTGATCCTGGCTTCGTCCGACTACCCTTCTGGTTCCTGACATCTGGCTTCGCAAGACTCTGCTTCGGTTTCACCATCCGTTTGGACTTTTGCTTTACAGCTTGATTTTCAATAAAGCCTTCTTATTTTCACTTATCTCTTGTTGTACATCTGGTTCATGGTTCCGTAACAACAATAAGGACCATCCAAAAGGTAAAAGCACATATGCAGCCAACAGATGGTACTATAAAAGGAGAGGGGAAAAGAAAATATAGAAAAGAATGGGTCGAGGGAACGAGAAGGGGGAAAGACACGACGTAAGGTAATTTGCATATCATTAGTGGTCAATACAATAAGAGTCCAGGCTAGGCAGTAATATGTGGATGATAGCAGAGGCGGCTCTAGGCTTTGTGAGGCCCTAGGCAAATCTTAGATCAAATCTGAGGCCCACTCACTCCCATAATGGGAAAAATACTTCAAGTGAAAAAAATGAACTGTATAAATTGTATATATTAAAAGGGGTTGTAATACCTCAAGGAGAAGGGGGAGGGGAGTACATGGAGCCACCCACTGACCCCCTGGAACCTCGGGCAGTGCTCAAGTGATCAGTCCACAGGCAGGGCAAAACTAGTTGCAGGCAGAGAGACAGCCCTGGGGACACCGATTGGGGGACATTCCCTCCCACTCTCACAGACACGTCAGGCAAATTAGGTGGCCGCGAGGCCCCTGGTAGTGCGAGGCCTAAGGCGACTGCCTAATTTGCCTAATTAGAGAGCCGCCTCTGGATGATAGTATGTGATTCAGTGGTCTCATTTGCTGACACGGTTTTTATGTGTGCCTCATCGACATGAGAGCTTAGCACACCATAGCAAGACAGCATGGTCACCTTGGTAAATAATTGTTCACAGTCTCCTAAATAATATCTGCTTTGATAAGATTAATATAAAAATAACTTAAAGAAATGTTTAGTTGTGGGAAATAGGCCCACTGTAATGAATGCCAACTCACTTTCCTTTATTAACCACTTAAATACCGCACACCGTCATATGACGTCGACAAATGGGATCTCCTATCCTGGGTGGACGTCATATGATGTCCTGGACTTTGTGCGGTGATATCTGAATGATGCCTGCAGCTAGAGGCATCATTCAGATATCATTGTGTTCCGGCCGCGATCCTGCACACCATAAGAATGATCATAGCGGCAGTTCCACTGCTTGATCGTTCTTATAGGTGTCGGGAGGGGACACCCCCCCTCCCGCCGCCATCCAGTGCTTCGGATCGCCCTGCGCCGGATAGGAAGCATAAAGGTGACTGGTGACTAGGGATGAGCCAAACACCCCCGTGTTCGGTTCGCACCAGAACGTTCGAACAGACTGAACGTTCGCGTGAATATTTAGAACCCCATTGAAGTCTATGGGACTCGAACGTTCGAATTCAAAAGTGCTCATTTTAAAGCCCAATATTCAAGTTATTGTTGGAAAACGTCTTTGAGAACCCGGGTCTTGCCCCAGGGAACATGTATCAATGGAAAAACATTTTTAAAAACTGTAGTTTTTTCTGGATCAGCGATTTTAATGATGCTTAAAGTGAAAAAAATATTATATCGTACCTGCTGGGTGTCTATAGTAGTGGCACATGTTTAGAAATGTCCCTGCACAACATGAGATTACTCTCAGAAAAAAGTAATTTAATACTGCTTGCGGCTTTAATGTAATGTTTGGTCCCTGCAATATGGTTAAAAATCATTGAAAAAAAATAGCATAAGTTTCCCCGCCACCACTCCCCCCAGGTCATTACAAGACCCAGTGCCGATCCTGACCTCCCTGGGGCCCTAAGCAAAATGACATGGCACATTAAAAATGAGAATCGGGGGGTGCTGACGACAGTGACATGTCACATTAAAGAAAGTTGAGAAGCGGGGGGAGGGGGTGTTCTGCTGTTGTAAATGACTCAGCCAGCGAGTTTAGAAGCGGGGTGAGTGTGCGAAAATGACTTCTCACCAGGCGGGGCCTCTCCTGCTGCAAATTGCACAATTTGCTAAAGAGACCCTCAACAAACTACATGACACTTGTGCCTGATGAGGCCACTGATGTTCCAGTGGTGGTGGCCCGTGAGACTGTTGGGTAGGTGGGGCACAAGAACATAGCACCCCAGCCTAGGCACAACAAACTGTATTATTATACAAAAGCATTGAAAAACTTAGAGTCCGACTACAACAGGTATAATGCATTTCAAAGGCTAAACTGGACTAGCTGGAAAAACGTGAGGGGGAGGCACGGGAAAGATGGAGGATTGCGTACCGGAATCTGGAATTAAAAATTATTAAGTGTGATACAATAAATATTTTTGGATACTCAACAATGTGTGGCTTATTATTATATGCTGCCTAAAAGAACAAATCTAGATTTGTGGTGTTTACATTGACAATGATGAGTATTTAGTACAGGAAAAAAAACATGACACTATGATAACGTAGGAGAAAGCTAGAATGAACTCAAATTAGAAAATAATCAAAACAAAGAAAAATACTAGAACAGGGGCAGAAAAATTGGGCCGTATGGCACTGGTGGTGGTGCCACAACACTGCAACCCCTCACAGATAATGTAATTGGAGCTCAGCAAAGAGCCATATGCAAAGTATTGCATCAAAAATTGTTATTAGACGCCCCTGTCAAACAGGGGCAGAAAAATTGGGCCTTAGGAACAACACAACACTGCAACCCCTCACAGATACTGTAATTGGAGCGCGACAAAGAGCCACATGCAATGTATTGCATCAAAAATTGTTATTACACGCCCCTGTTAAACAGGGGAATACAAATTGGGCCTTAGGCACTGGTTGCGGTGCCACAACACTGCAACCCCTCACAGATAATGTAATTGGAGCTCAGCAAAGAGCCACATGCAAAGTATTGCATCAACATTTTTTATTAGACGCCCCTGTTAAACAGGGGCAGAACAATTGGTTCTTAGGCACAACACAACACTGCAACCCCTCACAGATACTGTAATTGGAGCGCAACAAAGAGCCACATGCAATGCATTGCATCAAAAATTGTTATTAGATGCCCCTGTTAAACAGGGGCAGAAAAATTGGGCCTTAGGCACTGGTGGCGGAGCCCAGAAACAAAATGTTTTTTACTAGCTATCAGCAAGATCAGTGAGGAGGGAAAGGATATTCAGTCAGCAGCATAACAGGACAGTCACTCAGCATCAGCATAGGCAGTCTCCAAGGGATCTGACATTTAAAAAAAAAATATTCAGTTACATCAGCATCAGGTGCTTGGTAGCTGTTGTTGTTGATCCAAGCCTGATTCATTTTTATGAAGGTCAGTCGATCGACGGAGTCTGTGGAGAGGCGCACCCTGTGATCTGAAAGAACGCTGGATGCAGGGCAAGCCAGTAGCTCAATTACGTACTGTGCAAGCTCTGGCCAGTGATCCATCCTCAAGACCCAGTAAGCCAGAGGATTTTCGGAGGGGAAGGTGTCCAATTCTGTTCTTGCCCCTAGGGATTCCAGCACCATGTAAACCAAACGCTGGCGATGGTTGCTGGAACCGGTCATACCTTGGGGCTGCAGACTAAAAAATTGTCTGAACGCATCGGTCAGACGGCCACCTTCTCCACCGCTCCTTCTGTGACTCATCGAAGCCTCAGCAACACGTTGTCCAGGACCAGGATTTGGTAATCCCCCAGGTTCTGGGAACGCGTTGCACATGCCCCTGGAGGGCATCCTGCCTCTTTGGAGATGTGCCTGTGCCTCGTCCTCCTCCTCCTCTCTCCTACCAGGCACCCACCTGGAGTCAGTGACCTTATCATCCCCTCCCTCCTCATCACTGTCGAAAACCTGGCAGTATGCTGCAGCTGGGGGAACATTGCTGTCCCTCTCGGGCACCCCCTCTCTCTGGGCTCACATCAATGCCTTTCCATCATCGGAGCCTTCAAAACGCTGCGCATCTTCATGCAGCATGTACCCAACACTGTGTTAAAACAGTTCGGGGGACTCCTTAGGCTTTGGCCAATTATGGCTCTCTGTTTTTTGCGCGCTGTGATTGGCCAAGCATGCAGGGTCATAGTGCATGCTTGACCAATCATCAACGCGCAATTCCGCAGTGAATTATGGGCCGTTGCCCGTCACTCGAATTTGGCGCGAACGACCCATTTTGTTCGAATTTCGTCGAACGTACGAACAGACGATGTTCGAGTCGAACATACGTTAGAGTCGAAAACACAAAACTCATCCCTACTGGTGACCAGATGGTCACCAGTCATCTCTATGACCGTCGGAGGCCCGGGCGCGATGTGATGATGATGATGTCACACCCGGGTACCCGTAAGTAAACAAAGCCGCAATTGCGGCTAGTAAGCAAGAGATCTGTGAATTTTTTTCTTATTGACCCCGCATCTCTCCTTAAAGAGGACCTGTCACACACTATTCCTATTACAAGGGATGTTTACATTCCTTGTAAAAGGAATAAAAGCGATAAAAAAAAAATGGAAAAAAAGTGTAGAAAATAAATAAATAAATAAGTAAAATTAAAAAATTAAAAAAATAAAACGTTCCCGGTAGCTCGCGCTCAGAAGCAAACGCACACGTAAGTCCCGCCCACGTATGTAAACGTCGTTCAAACCACAGATGTGAGGTATCGCCGCATGCGTTAGAGCATGTGCAACAATTCTAGCACTAGACCTCCTCTGTAACTCTAAACTGCTAACCTGTAAAATGTTTCAAAGCGTCGCCCTTTGGAGATTTCTAAATAACAACGTTTTGTGCCATTCCATGAGTGTGCGCAATTTTAAAGCATGACATACATAGGTATCTATTTACTTTGCGTAACATCATCTTTCATATTTTACAAAAAAAATTGGGCTAACTTTACTGTTTTGTTATTTTTTAATTCATGAAACCATTTTTTTTCCAAAAAAGGCGTTTGAAAAATGATTGCGCAAATACCGTGCAAGATAAAAAGTTGCAATGACCACCATTTTATTCCCGAGGGTGTCTGCTAAAAAACATATATAATGTTTGGGGGTTCTGAGTAATTTTCTAGCAATGATGATTTGTGCATGTTAGAGAGAAGTGCCAGAATAGGCCCGGTATAAAAGCCCTGTATTGAAGTGGTTAATATTCAATATGATCAATTATTTACATGAAGGATCAGTCTAGCCAAAGGTGATATATTAGTTATGGATGGGACCTGGAGGGTTGATTCATAACCAATCTTGAAACTTTCATGATGATTTCCCTCTATTATTCTCTGGTTCTGTTCACCTGTTTTTTTATGCATTTCTACTGTTTTAATGTGAAAGAAATTGTGCATTCTGTATATAAGTGTATTTTATTTAGTATCCTTTGCTTATGTATTGCACACTGCACTCATTGTGCACACGGCACTAATAATGTTTTGATTACATGTTTTCATCTTTCGAGTCCTGATTAGAAATTAGCCTGCCTGTGTAACTCCGCTTGTTACCATACAAGTACAATTGCAATATTAATGTGATACCTACGTAAGCATGTGTATAAAAAACGTAAACTGTGCCGAATAAACTGAACAGTTATTTGGAAAGATGTTGAATGTATCTTTTTGTGTCTGTTTCCCTACTTCTGTAGTTGATGATTTGGAACCACTGATCAATATGAAGAGTTGCCTAACTATAAAATGTGTAATATGTATTATTACACTATATGTGTACTTTAAACCATCCTTTCTGGATGTAGAGCTGGCCATAGAATATGACAGAAGCATCTGCATGGCTCCAGCCGCTCTTCTGAAATTAAAATAATCACCCTATACAGTATTTAGGATTTGTGATGTAATGAGACATGCAAATAGCTTCTGTTTTAAGATTGCACTGGTTCAGTGGAGGGGTTTTGTCTCCTTTTGGTCACCTTGCCATTACCTGTTATGTTAAAGTTTCTCATTAAATAAATAAAAAATGTAACAAAAACAGTTAGACTATTGTCCAATATGTATACGAGGTGGTTTAAAGGAGTTGTAAAGGTAAACGTTTTTTTACCTTAATGCATCCTATGCATTAAGGTAAAAAAACATCTGACAGCACCGCCCCCCCCCCCCCCCCCGAGCCCCCGTTTTACCCCGTTTTACTTACCTCACCGTTCGAAAGTCCCGGGCGCGTGCTTGTCATCCTGCTAGGTTCCCAGCCTGGCCGTTGATTGGCTAGGCTGGGCGGATTGATTGCTGTCAATCACAGCGGATGACGCGGCGCGCCGGGGGGCGGGGCCGAGTGATACAGTCGGCGGCTATGGCCGCTGCTGTATCACGGGAGCGCGCTCGCAAAAGCTTTCCACCATGCGAGGCAGCTCGCATGAACGTGGAAAGCTTTTGCGAGGAGGAGCCGAGACAGCCGCCGAGGGACCCCAGAAGACACGGATCCGGGTCACTCTGTGCAAAACGATCTGCACAGTGGAGGTAAGTATAACATGTATGTTATTTAAAAAAAAAAAAAATTGTACCTTTAGTGTTCCTTTAATTATCCAGCAACTACCAAAAAGTATATAGACATCAGTTTTGGATAGACTAACCCTTCAATAATATAAAATAATAAAACAAAAACAAAAAAAAAAAGAATTATCTGTACAACAGAAATAATTAATGTTCTGAGCTAGAGAGAGATTGTATACACTGTAAAGGCATTTCCAATTTATTGAAACATGACACCACCAATGAAACATGGAGAGAGTTTAAACCACAAACAGAACATACCATTTCAATTTAGTGCGTATGGTTTTAATTAAAAAGATTTGCAGTACTGCAAGCATTTGCTGAAAAAAAAAAAAAATCAAAGCTTTCTAGTTTTTGTGTACTTTTAAAAGACGCACAGCATGAAAATCATTTAGTCTTAACATGTCATCATGAGAATAACCAACCAGCAGCCCGCAGAACCAAATATACAGTAACAAGACTGACATAACACGGACAACATGAACTTTATAATTACTATATGTCAACAGAATTTTTTAGAACAGAACAAGCTAAAAATACATTTTCTTGATGCAGGTTTCCTGCTTGTCTCATTTCCAGGCAGAAAGCAGTCATAGCTGTGTGAAGCCAATGGTAATAATATACAATATGAGTTATTGTAATGTTTGCCTTTCTTTTCTTTATTTTTTTTTTACTTTGGTTAATTTATGTATTAGTGTGAGGAATAATTTAAAAAAACTTTTATGTCAGTGTAATATATACACATATATATATATATATATATATATATATATATATATATATATATATATATATATATATATATATATATATATATACTGAGCAAAATTATAAACGCAACACTTTTGTGTTTGGCCCTATTTATCATGAGTAGAACGCAAAGATCTACAACTTTTTCTATGTACACAAATGGCCTATCTCTCCCAAATATCATTCTCAAATCTGTCTAAATCTATGTTAGTGAGCACTTCTCCTTTGCCAAGATAATCCATCCCCCTCACAGGTGTGGCATATCTAGATGCTGATTAGACAGCATGATTATTGCACAGGAGTGCCTTAGGCTGGCCACAGTAAAAGGCTACTCTAAAATGTGCAATTTTACTGTTTACCGGGTTTTCGACCGACGCTACATGCGTCGGTCGAAAACCCGCGGGGAGCGATCCGGGACGACGGCGCGGCTATTCGTTTATAGCCGCCCCATCGCAAACCCCCCCCCCCCCCCGGAGCTGAAGAACGGGGAGAGCCGTATGTAAACACGGCTTCCCCGTGCTTCACTGTGGCGGCTGCATCGATCGAGTGATCCCTTTTATAGGGAGACTCGATCGATGACGTCAGTCCTACAGCCACACCCCCCTACAGTTGTAAACACACACTAGGTGAACCCTAACTCCTACAGCGCCCCCTGTGGTTAACTCCCAAACTGCAACTGTCATTTTCACAATAAACAATGCAATTTAAATGCATTTTTTGCTGTGAAAATGACAATGGTCCCAAAAATGTGTCAAAATTGTCCGAAGTGTCCGCCATAATGTCGCAGTCACGAAAAAAATCACTGATCGCCGCCATTAGTAGTAAAAAAAAATAATAATAAAACTATCCCCTATTTTGTAAACGCTATAAATTTTGCGCAAACCAATCGATAAACGCTTATTGCGATTTTTTTTACCAAAAAGAATACGTATCGGCCTAAACTGAGGAAAACATTTTTTTTATATATGTTTTTGGGGGATATTTATTATAGCAAAAAGTAAAAAAAATGGCATATTTTTCAAAATTGTCGCTCTATTTTTGTTTATAGCGCAAAAAATAAAAACCGCAGAGGTGACCAAATACCACCAAAAGAAAGCTCTATTTGTGGGGAAAAAAGGACGCCAATTTTGTTTGGGAGCCACGTCGCACGACCGCGCAATTGTCTGTTAAAGTGACGCAGTGCCGAATTGTAAAAACCCCTTGGGTCATTTAGCAGCATATTGGTCCGGTCCTTAAGTGGTTAAATGTGAATGGTCCCAAAAATGTGTCAAAAGTGTCTGATATCTCCGCCGCAATATTGTAGTCATGATAAAAATCGCAGATTGCCGCAATTACTGGTAAAAAAATAATAATAATAAAAAAGCTATAAATCTATCCACTATTTTGTAGACGCTATAACTTTTGCGCAAACCAATCAATATACGCTTATTGCAATTTTTTTACCAAAAATATGTATAAGAATACATATCGGCCTAAACCGAGGAGAAAAATGTTTTTAAAAAAAAAAAAATTATATTTATTATAGCAAGAGGTAAAAAAATATTGTGTTTTTTTTTTCAAACTTGTCACTTATATTTTGCTTATAGCGCAATAAATAAAAACTGCAGAGGTGATCAAATACCACTAAAAGAAAGCTCTATTTGTGGGGGGAAAAAATATAAATATATCATTTGGGTACAGTGTTGCATGACCACGCACCATGACCACATTCAAAATGTGACAGCGCTGAAAGCTGAAAAATGGCCTGGGCAGGAAGGGGGTGAAAGTGTCCTGTATTGAGGTGGTTAATCATGTGCAAGGAAAATGCTGTTCTTTTTATTTTACTTGCAGGTGATTTAGGTATTCTTTGTAAAGTGAAGCTTTACCTCATTTACTAAGCTATGAAGCAACTGCACATGCAAAGTGCACAGTCTATTTGCCTTTAGTAAATCTACCCCATAGTCTACTGCAGTGATGGTGAACCTTAACACCCCAGATGTTTTGGAACTACATTTCCCATGATGCTCATGCACTCTGCAGTGTAGTAGAGCATCATGGGAAATGTAGTTACAAAACTCTGGGATGCCAAGGTTTGTCATCACTGGTCTACTGTATAGTTCAACTGAATGAAACAAGGGCTCAATAAAGTTAAAAACACATATTTAAAACAAGTTGCAACATTTGTGATACAGTGCTTTAGTATACGAAATATCATTCAGATAGAATTTATTTATACATTAATCCGAGTACAACACTCTTCATGTTAAAATGACAAAAAAGTACTTTCTATTTTAACCACTTAAGGACCCCTTCACGCAGATATACGTCGGCAGAATGGCACGGCTGGGCACAAGCACATACCTGTACGTCCTCTTTAAGTGCCCAGCCGTGGGATCCGAAGCTCCGTGACCGCGGGACCCGCGGAGCTGATCACCGCCAGTGTCCCGCGATCGGTCACCGGAGCTGAAGAACGGGGAGAGGTGTGTGTAAACACACCTTCCCCATTCTTCATTGTGGCAATGTCAGTGATTGTCTGTTCCCTGATATAGGGAAAGGCGTTCACTGAAGTGACAGCTCTGCACTCTGTGTGTAACCCCCCTGAACTCTGCACTCTGTATGTCATGCAATCCTGGTATTTAATGCCCCTTTAAGACCCTTCTACTGTTTGTGAAATCTGAACGTGGTCGTGGTTGAGTTCCTGCACCTATTTTCTGAGAAAAAAAGCTCTGTTTTTGGGTATATCAAAAATACATAAAATCGTTTGAGTATTTTTGGTATTCCCAAAATGCCACAAAACATTCATTTTGGGGTGTTTTATTTTCTGGCATGGATGATACTTTTGACAAGCTAACAGTTGTGGAAGTAACAGTGGTAAATGAGGCACAAAGGTCTGACTCTTATGCCGTGTACACACAATCTTTTTTCGTGTTGTAAAAAACAACGTTTTTAAAAAATAGTCATTTAAAACGATAGTGTGTGGGCTTCAGAGTATTTTTCGGGTTCTGAAAAACAACCAAAAAAAAATTTGAACATGCTCTATTTTTTCACAATGTTTTTCGGGTTGTAAAAAATGATCGTGTGTGGGCTTTAACGACGTGAAAAAAACGCGCATGCTTAGAAGCAAGTTATGAGACGGGAGCGCTCGTTCTGGCAAAACTACCGTTCGTAATGGAGTAAGCACATTCATCACACTGTAACAGACAGAAAATCGCGAATCGTCTTTTACTAACACAAAATCAGCTAAAGCAGCCCAAAGGGGGGCGCATCCGAATGGAACTTCCCCTTTATAGTGCCGTTGTACATGTTGTACGTCACCACGCTTTTCTAGAGCATTTTTTTTTCCACTATCGTGTAGGCAACGTCGTTTTAATGCAGTTGAAAAAAACGTTTTCTAGAGGCTGAAAAATGATCGTGTGTACGCGGCATAAGAACATTTATGCAAAAAAAAAATGCAAATGTGTATTATCTAACAACAGTGCATTATGTTCCAGAATAACAGAATTGCCCTTTCCCAGAATTCCTGAAATCACCTTGTAAAAATGAAAAACTAAAGTTTTTTTTCCTGTAGCAAAACTTTAACACCGTTGCTTAAGCGTCATCACCTGAAATCTTACCAAGTCCACTTAGGACTCATTCACACGAGACGGACTCCGTTGCTATGAAGTCCGCCTGCTCCCGCCAGCTCAGCGGGAGATCAGTCCGCAGATCTCCGCTGAGCCGACTGATGACAAGCTCCTCTCTGCTCACTGAGCGGGGAGGGGCTTGTCGGGCACCGCTGTCTCCTATGGAGCGATCTGATGAAAACGGACAGCATGTCCGTTTTCATCAGATCTTACCCGATCCGATCCGCCATGGACGGATGGGGACGTGCCGCCAATACGTCTGTTTTTAGCGGATCGGATAGGGTCAGATGTCAGCGGACATGTCTCCGCTGACATCCGACGCTCCATAGGGATGCATGGAGCGGTCGTTCAGGTCCACCGTCAAAACTGACAGGCGGACCCGAGCGGTCCGTCCGTGTGAATGAGGCCTTAAAGCTTAAACATATCAAAATAGCAACAGCACTGGCAACTGCTGCTACGGGGCATGCAGGGGTTGTACATACTGTATGAACCAAACCAGGTGTGTATTTTCTTTTCAGATGAAATCATCTGATATTTTTCAATCTTGTAGACCCATATAATCCTCGCCATTGTCTTATACCCATACTGTTGCCTATGTATGAATCTGCCTCAGTCCCCATGTGTTATTCTCCCTATTCTATTTCATTACGGCTGCTTCTTCCCTTTCAAACATGTCATTTATTGGCTTGGTACTCTATGGTTGCTGTGTCTATAATGTCATTTGCATTTACAACCAGTGACCTTAAACTTAGAATGGATACACACAATAAAAATATCTGTAATAACAATAATACTTCTTAAAAACACAGGACAAATTTACATCATCACTTCCCCTTGCGCTAAAAAGTGAAAAGCATTTGCATCATTGAATACCTGTATAGCTAACAACTGCCATTGGATGGATCAAGAACAAAAATGGAAGAGGTCCTTTCTGTTATTTGTCACTTGTTGCAATATTTTCTTATTTTTTCTGTAATGTCAGTTGGCAGTAATGACCGATTTGAATCCAACTGGTTCTAAACGTTGTTAGAGTTGCTGTGTCCATGTGTGTTACTGTCTGAACATTTACAGCTAGCATGGGGTAGCTTCATAGCTCATATTGCTGTATAAAGGCACAGCTTTACATTGCTTTTCATTCTTAGACAAGAGGCTGATCTGTTCTCTCTCTATGATGTTCATCTAATTAGATACGCCTTTGTATGATATGACAGTCCTTTTAATCAGCTGCATTCTATATAAATGTTCCCTTCTGGGAAACGAATACCATCTAATGCATCATGGAAAATGATGATACTGTAGGTAGCAACATCACAGAAACATTCACCAATCTGATTTGGAGACGTTGTTTTTATTATATCATCATACACTTTATATTGTAGCTCTTTTTTCCTATTAAATACAGTATATTGCTGCACAAAACAGAACTTCTCCATCCTCTTGAATCTGATCTGCTATTAAAGGGGAACAATAATGCATTCTGTGTTTTTGTATGCAGGCCATGCCTTCCAATTATGCCTTGTTTAGCTTCTTATCTCACTAAAATCTACCAGATAACCTATGTGACTGAAAACAGGAGACTGCCTCTGAAGATATGCTCCTGTTTTCTGGTCGATTGACCTAGGTTGCCTAGTTTTTGCTTTGAGCGGAGAAACAGCAGTTTTTATAGCTGTAAATAGAAACGTTTTGAAAAAAAAAAAGAGAGAAAAAGAGAGATGCTGACATATGTCCTGTTGATTCATGTGAATTGCAAATTACAGTAAGAGGTCCTCTTTTGAGACTTCCCACAGTCTTAGTACCAAAACAGCACAATAGTTGCCACACAGCTACACCATATACAAAATATATACTGTAAGTAGCAGGCAGCCTTTGTTATATGTATATAAAGGCCTTTTTTTCAGCTGGAATTTATTTCCACCACCTCTGACTCAGGCCCTCTGTTCCCTGCTCACCAGTCCAGCTTCTGTGTTTACAAATGACAGCTTGTCTCCTGAGTGACTCTAAGGCTGCATTCACACCTGAGCGTTTTGTCGCCTGAAGCGCGACGCTCAAATACGCTAGAGGGGAAAAAATACATTATTCCCTATGGAGATGGTTCACATCTGCACGCCAATACGCCTGATGCCGAACGCCTGAAGCTCAAACAAGTTCCGGACCCTTTTTTGTCGCGCGTATCGGGCGGTTTGGGCGTATTTGAGCGTTTCCATTTCCCATAGAAAGTAATGGAAACGCTTGATTCAAGCGACTAGCGCGACAACGAGCGTTTGCTACGGGCGTTTCATCGCTTTAATCAATAGAACATTTCACCCAGGCAAAAGATTAAAAATATCTACCAACATAGCAACAAGTAATGAAAAGATGATCATTTTTCCTATTGGCTAAAATAAAAAACGTCGAAGTACAAAAACGTCGGACGACGCTGTATGCAAACGCGCAAATAAGCAGTCCATCCACTTTTACACAGATCTCGGCTGTTTTCAAGGAAAAAACTTCACCTCTGTTCACCATCTGAGAACTGAAGTTCTCAGTTTATTAAACCGGCTGCAGAGGAGATAATTTTCCTCCTGAGAACTGCCGTGAACTGAACTGAGAAAAAACTTCACAGTTTATTAAACGGACACCTCTGTGTGTAGCGCACCCCTGAAATCTGCACTCGATATGCAGCGCACCCCTGAACTCTGCAAGTAGCGCAACTCTGAACTCTGCACTTTGTGTGTTCCTTCGGAACGCTGTACTCTGTACTTAATATGTACTGTACTATGCACTCCTGGTATTTAATTCCCCTTTAAGACCCTCCCACTGTTAGTGAAATTTAATCACACCCACTATTTGATGCGGTTTGAAGAGTGTGTATGTGAATGAGGTGGGGGGGTGGGGTTGGAGGTCGTAGGTCCTACACCTATTCTATGAGAAAAACAGTCCTGTGTATATACATTGGCAATGCTAAGGCTTTATGTACACTGGCAGCTCCTAAACTTGCATAGGAGTTTTTGGCGTTTTTTTTCCAAAGCTTCTAAACTCAACTCTATAAAAGCCTATGTGTCCATGTACATATAGGCTATTAGCAGGGTTTTTGAGCTGCTGCGTTTCGGGGAGGATAGGAACGTTTTGAACGCTGGAAGATGCAGCAAAAACGCAAAACGCATTTTGCTTTTTCTGGCAGCCGTGGTCAGGGTAGGCTAGTGTATATGTAGCCTTACCCTCTGCCCAATATGTCACTGAAGCCTCATTAAAAAAAGACTGTACACCAGTAGCCAAGACTGATAATTAGAGGTAAAGCAGATGATGCCTAGCTATGTTCAAGTTTTAGGTTTGAACTCAACACAAAATAATTTGAGGATGCTTCAACAGCAGATACTGGAAACAAAGCAACACTGGCAAAGAAAGATCAGACACCCTAGAATGATGTCTTATATCATTGTATGCAAGCAAATATACTGTACTGTATTTTTCTTGCATGTGGTTGAACAGGTGAACAGCATTTTAGCCTTTAGTAAATCCCCCATTAGGTTTGCTTAATGATAATCCCCCTAATTCACATATGTCAAACACAGGCCCGCAGGCAGAATCCGGCCCCCCAGGCCATTTCATGTGGCCCTTGCACCTCTCGTGTAGCTGCGGCACCCTCCCCATCTCCACCCCAATTTGTCTCAGCAGTCGGCAGCAAAGAGGAGGACAGAACTCCTCCACCAGATTCTGCACCTGTGCAGGGCAAAACCCGCTTGTCTCCGCCTCCTCTGGCCTCCTCTGGTCTCAGCATTTGGCAGACTCCAGCCCTCCACTGGTTCACTGCCAGACCCTGCACATTCTGCTTCACAGCTCTGCCCCCAGCTTTTTCCCACCAACAGCACAAGATAAGGGTGTGCACTGTGCATGAAAGTGTATGGAAGGGTGGAGGACTCTTGACTTCTGCTGGTGAGGGGGGCTCTTGACATCTGATGTAAGGGAGGTGGGGTGCTTTGGACATCTGCTTATAATTATTATGAAAATAATACAATTCTATACCAATGAAAAGGAAGGTTGCACACTGCTGCAATCATCTACAAAAAAAACGTTATTGGAGACTGTTCAGACAGAACACTATGGCAGAATAATGTTCTGTCTGAGCAGTCTTTAGTAAAGTGCCTTGTGGATGATATTAGCAGCGTGCAACTCTTTTTTTCAGAGTGCACCATCTGCTACAAAAGTATAAATGGGCTCCATGCCAGTCTACACCTGTCCTTCACAGCTTAAAGGAGAAGTCCAGCCTGAGCTTTTTAGGCTGGGCTTCTCCTCTGGGTCACAGGAGTGCAATTTGTTTTGCACTCCTGTGACACGTTTTTAGCGGAGAACGGTCTGAAGTCCGCTCTCCACTGACGTCACTGCCATCAGTCGGGGCATCGCATCATCACAACTTCCAAGTCGGGATTCGCCAGCTGAGACAGCCTCTCCCCGCCCCTCCACTGCTCGGCGCTCTAATGAGCGCTGAGAAGTAAAGCAGAAGCCATACTGACTGACAGTCAGTATGGCTCTGTTTGGGGAGGAGCGAGAACTGAGGTTCTCAGTGCAGAGACGCCGGGGGACAGCGGCAGCATCAGCCTGATGCTCCATTCACCGAGGCAAGAATAAATAGCAACAAAAAAAAACTTGTTCTCTTTTAAGTCTTAAGGTGTTAATAAAGGGTAGATACAGTTATAAAGTCTTACTGATACAATTGGCCCTTTGGGGAGAGGAGAGGTGTGAATGCAGAGGCAATTATTTAATATGATAAAGAGTAGATACATGTATATAGTCTTAAGCCCTGTACACAAGATCAGTTTGTCTGATGAAAACAGACCGATGGACCGTTTTCATCGGACAAACCGATTGTGTGTGGGCCCCATCGGTTTTTTATCCATCGGTGAAAAAAAAATAGAACCTGTTTTAAAAATTTCTTATGGTAAAAAAACGATAGAAAAAAACGATCGTCTGTGAGGAAATCCATCGGTCAAAAATCCATGCATGCTCAGAATCAAGTCGAAGCATGCTCGGAAGCATTGAACTTAATTTTTCTCAGCACGTCGTAGTGTTTTACGTCACCGCGTTCTGACACGAACGGATTTTAAACCGATGGTGTGTAGGCAAGACTGATGAAAGTCAGCTTCATCGGATATCCGATGAAAAAATCCATCGGATTAGATTCCATCAGATATCCGATCGTGTGTACAGGGCATAACAGATACAACTAGCCCTTTGAGAGCAACCATAATGCTGATGTGGCCCACAATGAAATTGAGTTTCACACTGCTGGACTAAATGTATTCAAGATATTTCCATATACATGTGTTCCTCTGCTAACTCTAAATCTGTGCTCCAACCAATACTATACCCCCACTTCACACTTAATTGTTCACTGCAGCAATTATAAAACTAACCTAAATGCCCATTTGACTCTGGAAGGCCCACAGATGTGAAATATACAGAGATTATAATTTGCCTACAGAGTATTTTTTTTTAAAACAAGGTCACTATAATTTAGAAACTAATATTGTATTTAATAATTAATTAATGAATATAAAATAATTTCATGGCAGGCCGCATTAGCAGGCCGCATCTGCATTATGATTGCCCTTAAAAGGGCTGATTGTATGTGTAAGATTAGATGTCCAGCACATGCCCTCCCCTTACATTAGATGTCAAGAACCACCCCACCATCAGAAGTTGAGTCCCCCACTCTCCCTTACATCACAGTGCACCCCCTTTCCTTATGCTGCTGCTGGGATGCATTGCCAGAAAATAAGGGTCTGAATGAGGACCAGAGGAGGGTTGGAGCTCTCCTGCAGCTACAGGAGAGGTGCGAGGGCCACGTGAAATGGCACATGTGCTTTATTCGGCATATTCGGCATTGATTCGGCACGTGTGCTTTATATGGTATATACTGGATGTGTTATATGGTCACATCAGGGACATGCGGTGAGGTTAGTGACTGGTGAGGCACTGGCTAGTATCAGAGCCAGATACACACAGGTTACATATGCCGCAAATGTTACAGCGAGAACAATAATTCCAGCACTACCTCCTCTATAACTCTAAATATGTAACCTGTAAAAGAATGAAGTATGGTGCCATTCCACAAGTGTGCGCTATTTTAAAGTGTGACATGTTAGGTATCTATTTACTCGGCGTAACATCATCTTTCATAGTATACAAAAACTCGGGCTAACCGTTTAGTGTTTTTTTTATTATTATTATTTATGAAACAGTTTCTTTCCCCAAAAAGATGCGTTTGAAAAATTGCTGCGCAAATACCATGTAACATAAAAAGTTGCAATGACCACCATTGAATTCCCTAGGGTTTCTGCTAAAACCATCTATATAATGTTTGGGGGTTCTGAGTAATTTTCTAGCAAAACAAGTATGATTTTTACATGTAGGAGAGAAGTGTCAGAATTGGCCTGGGTGGCAAGGGGTTAATTGTTAGAAGTCAGTAATATACAAATAATTATTATATATTGTTTTTAAGGTAATTTACTATATTTTCAAAAACTGTGCTTACTACTCAAGCAGGTGGCTTAACCTCCCTGGCGGTATAATTATTTCAGAAAAAAGATTCTGAAAGCGGTACCATTATTTGCAAGGAAATTTGGGGATTTGTACTGTAGGCCTGTAATTCTTAGGAATAACTCACTTAAATCTGACCAATCCAGAGTCTAATAGGCATCCCGGGTATGACATTTTTTAAAAACAAAATTATAAATTATAATATAATAAATAATTATAAATAATTATAACAAATAATAATATAATTCTAATAAAAATTATTCAATAATGTAATCAACTCAAAATCACTGAAATTTGCTCAGTTGCAGAATTGTCGCTGTCATTATTTTTTTTTTTTATGACGAATTTCCCCACAATTCGCTATCGCACAATTCTGCAAGTGATTATAATTTATTATCGCTGTTTTCTAGCTGATCTAAAACCATTGTTGACATAAAGGGACACTTTTGGTTGCTATGGACAATCTACAGTTTGCAGGGAGAAAGAACAGTTTTTATTATATAAAAGTACATGTAGGACACTGGGCAGACCACTAGGGACAAGGGGTGTGTGTATTTTTTACATACAGTACTGTAATCTATAAGATTACAGTATACTGTATGTATAGTGTTTGTTTACCTTTTTGAATTTGGCGCCGATCTCCGCCCCCGTGCGTCGTAACGTCGCAGGGAACGGAGATCGGCGGCACAGGAGGACACTGTGTGAATCGAGCGAGCACCCGCTTGCTCACACAGCGCGGTGGCATCGCTGGATCCAGGAAAAAGGTAAGCCAGCGTGCGCTGCAGGCTCTGCATAGCTACCCCGAGCGTGACTCGGCGTTACCGATTTTAGCACAAAAAATTCACCTTGAGTCACGCTCGGGAATACCGCCAGGAGGGTTAATGGACAAATTACTGAAGTTTGAAGTTATAACGTCTAACCAGTAGTTTCACAGTAAATAGACAAATAATAAATTATTATCTTATAACATATAGCATAATAATATATGATTTAGCTTGTACCTTTTCAGCAGCAGCAGATTCTCATTCTCGCCCTTAACTGTGTGAGAAAAACATGGGATTATGGATAAATCTTATACACATAAACACATGTTTTTTTTCCGTCTAGTTAAGAGGGATGGGCTGGAAGGGGTCATTTGTCTTTTAGACACATTCCCTCTTCTATGACACTGCAGTGAGAGGCATGCCTCCACTGCAGAATTTTTATTGGACAGCTTGGGCTAATGGCACTTTACCATTGGTCCAAGACTCCAAGCTGTCCATTGAGCTCTGTGCCTCTGACAAGAAGTGAGGAGAGGCACTGTGAGCTCATCCTCTCAGTCTGCTGCAAACAGAGTGTCCCAGCTTGTACTTAAACTGGCCGCTCTGTATGTAGCTTCTGACAGGCTGTGCAAGGAGCCCCGTATCTCCAAAACCATAGGCCGTAGAAACCCCACTTCTGCTGCCTACCCCTCAAATTTGGGATCTCTGTGACCCCAGGTCGCCGAGCTACGACCCTCTAAGTTGATTGTTTTTTTTATGTTCATTGCTCTGCCTCACCTGCCTCCTCTGATTGCACATCACTGGATCACATGGCATGCAGTTTACCCATGTTAATGCATACACTGCCACACAATTTATTGCTCCTGTAATCTGAAAATAACAATTTTGGTTATACTGACAGGAATGATCATAATCACTTTACTACACCATTAGAAGCCAACAATTATTACAAGCTTAGCATGCACAAATTGTTCATAATTATTATTACCTGAAATAATAGTTCTTCTACTCATTAATTTGTATCTCATTTAGTCTAACTGGCAGCGATATGCCCTTGTCAAGTTTCATAAAGAACTTGACAGCATTCACTGAACAGCTACCAAAGGTCTGCAAGAGAGCGCCATCCTGTTATTTTCATTTGAATATTTAAGATCTAGAATATTTTAGTGAAAGTCCCTCTTAATTACAGTGGGAGCATTTGATACATTAAATAAAGGTACCGTTATTGGACATGTGATTCAGAAAGGATTGCCCTCATTCCCAGGATGAACATTTCAGGGTACAGGTATGTCATATATTTATTGTTGTCATTACTAATTTTATGACTGCTTTATTACAATGTGAAAGTGTTACTGTTTTTCCTGCATTCTCTTGTGGGCATATATTGTGGCTATCATGCTACTGTATTATGTTATAAATACGAATGATGTACCACAATTAGTAATAGAGATGAGTAAGTAATCACAAATTTACTTTGTCATCAATTTATACTGTCTGATCTACAGTATTTTAGTTAGAAATGAAAGTGGTTGCATAGTCAAATTTTTTACTTTTACCTACAGGTAAGCCTATAATAAGACTTACCTGTAGGTAAAAAAATTCCCCTCGCAATAAACGGCTGACTGCAGCGGCACATGCGCACAAGGGATTTGTCGGCTGAAGGCCCGGCAGACGCTGGACCTTGCCGGAAAGAAGTCTCCCGTGCGCATGTGCGGGAGTGACGACATTGCAGCTCAAGCCACTCACAGCGATGGAGCCGCAATACCCGGAAGACACGCCGAGGGAAAATGTCATCTACCTCGGCGTGGACCGGCAGAGATAACGACGCCTCGTTCTAAGTTAAGTATTTCATAATGAGCTAGTATGCAGTGCATACTAGCTCATTATACCGTTTGCCTTACAAGTGGCAATAGACTATACAACCGCTTTAATGTAGCATTCCTCCTAAAAGCATATGGGCTGGTATACCAATGAACAGAGGGCCAAGCAACTACCAGCTCATATGCCCATTAACAGTGTGCAGGTGTTTTACCAGAAAGGATAAATAAGACAACTCTTAAAACACTGACAGTTTTTAGTTTTAAATGTACTAACTGGACCTGTGCAAAGGTAATGATAAGGTGGGCATCTAAGCACTAATATTACAAATTAAAAGTATGCACACCCTATGTGCAAAGCACATGTACTAAAGTATAAAAAAAAAAAAATACCATACATTAGATCGAAAACACAATTAATATCAAAGTGCACAGGGACAATCGGTATATATTGTTGATCAATAAAAAGTGCACCATTTTTATAAAGTGAATAAGTCCATTAAAAAGGTGTGTTTGGTGAGCTGCATGAAATCTTCAAGGCCAAAGTGTCTGGGGTATTTGAAAAGGAGGCAGTTGAACTCCACTTGTATCTCCCCCTAGGTTTCTTTCAACACCACCAGTGCCCCCACCTGGATTTACACTCTCCAGAATATATTGACCACCTAAGTATACACTCAAGGAGGTCTCAAGTGCTTTTCCAATAACTAGCGTTATACTGTCTGGAAGCCTGTACACCAGGGGTGCCCAACCTTTTGAAGAGCGAGGGCCACTTAAGCGACTTGGTAACCGGTTGCAGGCCACAATGAGCAGAGCGGGTGGATGGCATGTCCATGTCTGCTCTGCATATGCAGAACGGACACTGACACAGCCCACTATACTTTTAAGGAGATCGTATTGGAGGTAGGACACAAGTTTGTTTATGTCTTCCACTACTTAGAGGTGAATGGAGGGTCCAATTGGTCAGACTGTTGGACTGACCATGTGAAAGGGGCCCAAGGCTGCTTTTACACTGATGCGCTGCGGTTTACCCGAACCACGGGTTTAACGCAGTGTACCTTTGGCTTTCCTGCACTTTGCAATAGACTTCTATTATATTCTGCAGGTTTGGTGCATTTTCAGAAAGCTCACCAAACTTGCAGGTAATAACAGAAGTCTATGGCTCAGTGCAGGTAACCCGCAGGTAAACTAATCTGCACCTGCGGATCAGTTTTAAAGCAGCCCAGAAACCACTGCAGAACAGATATGCCCATATATACACTGATTTTAGTAATAAACTGACCTTTAATAACAGTATTTTATCCTATTCCATCCCAGAGCAGGAGGTCGCGGGCCACATCAGAGGGCTCTGCGGGCCACATGTGGCCCCCGGGCCACTGGTTGGGCACCCCTGCTGTACACTCTATGCCCATATAGCTATAAAAGAGAGGGAACCAAAACAGCCATCATTGTGTAGTAGATTTATTAACCACTGCCAATTCTGGCATTCCTCTCCTTGTGAAAAAACATAGTTATTTTTTGGTAGAAAACAACTTTAAATCCCCCAAACAATTATATATTTTTTTAGCAGAGGCCCTACAGAATAAAATGTTTGGTGTTGCATATTTTTATGTTGCACGATATTTGTGCAGTGGTTTTTCAAATGCAAATTTTTGGTAAAAAATACACAGATTGGTGCGATTGGCTGCCTCTAGTAATGGCCAGGTAAACAAAGAACCTAAACAGGAAGTGAAAAAATCCTCGTCACTTCCTGTTTATGATGTCACACAGTGGGAGGAACAACATCCGTTCCTTTCACTGTGTCACTGTGTGCCTAAAGCTGGATGCCGCCTGGCACATCCTTGTTGGGCTCTATGATCGCACGGGAGAGCACGATAAAGGCGGCAGGTGGAACCCCTTTCTGCCACCTGTAAAAGTAATTCACTGACTCATTAGAATAGATGCTTGGATTACTTTGACATTGTGCAGAATCGGTGGCCCAACAAAATGATTCCTCGAGCTATCACCCTTCCCATCTGAGGACGTTTATAAACGTACCGCACAGGAAGTGGCTAGGCTCCACTAAAAAAATATAAAACATTATTGCACTCACACTTTTCTGATGCCCCTATGGCACCTGGAATCATCAGAAAATACTTTAGGGTACTGCCACTGCCCCAAACAGTGGAAGTGATGTGGTAACCGGAAGTCCCTGTCCAGTTTCTATGTTTTTGATTTAATGTATGGTATTTGATTTTCATTGCATACCTTAAAATAACATAAGACACTCTGGGGGATATTAGACTTTTAAATGGTGTTCCGTGGCTTTTCGAATTTGCAACGAACACCCCAAATTTTTCGCTGTTCGGCGAACAGGCGAACAGCCAATGTTCGAGTCGAACTCATGTTCGACTCGAACATAAAGCTCATCCCTACTGAGAATCAGAATCAGAATCAGCCACTCTCTGCAATCAGAGAAGTAGTGTTGCTTCAAAATGAACATTTAAAGTGGCTAAGAGGAGAACTCTGTGCAGGATAAAGAAGTGAATAGACCATCTGTAGATTACTTATAGCAAAAGCTGAAACTTGCCTTATCTACCCCACTTAAAGGGCCTGATTCTCAAAAGAGATACGCAGACTTAACTGCTGTTCAGCCTGCGTATACCTGTGCCTAACTTTGGAAACGATTCTCAAAAGGCTTTTTCCAAAGTTAGGCAGAAAATCTGACATGTGTAAGACACTTACACGGTCAGATTTTAGGATGCAGTACCGCATCCGCCACTGGGGGCATTTCTCATTGAAATGCAGCTTTGTGTATGCAAATGAGGACTTAAGCAGATTTTCAAAGCATTTCAGCACTGTGATTTCTGCGTAAGTTCCGAATTTGCCTGCGCAAAACTAGGGCTGGTTTTATAATGTGGAAAGTTAGTCACACATTGTAAAGGCCCGTTCCAGCGACGGCATTTGGTATGCATTCCTGAGGGAGAACTCCACGGCAATTTTTAAATTCAAAACCGGCATGGGTTCCCCCCCAGGAGCATACCAGGCCCTTAGGTCTGGTATGGGTTGTAAGGAGACCCCCCCACGCCGAAAAATTGACGTAGGGGGTCCCCCTACAATCCATACTAGACCCGTATCCAAAGCACGCTACCCGGCCGGCCAGGAAGGGAGTGGGGACGAGCGAGCGCCCCCCCTCCTGAGCCATGCCAGGCCGCATGCCCTCAACATGGGGGGGTTGGGTGCTCTGGGGCAGGGGGGCGCACTGCGGGCCCCCCCACCCCAGAGCACCCTGTCCCCATGTTGATGAGGACAGGACCTCTTCCCGACAACCCTTGCCATTGGTTGTCGGGGTCTGCGGGCGGGGTGCTTATCGGAATCTGGGAGTCCCCTTTAATAAGGGGGCCCCCAGATACCGGCCCCCCACCCTAAGTGAATGGATATGGGGTACATCGTACCCCTATCCATTCACCTGGAGGCAAAAAGTAAAAGTTAGTAAACACACAACACAAGGCTTTTTAAAATAATTTTTTATTCTGCTCCCCCCTGTCTTCGTTATTAGCTCAATTACCAGGGGGGGCTTCTTCTTCCACTCTCCGGGGGTCTTCTCCGCTCTCCGGGGGGTGGTTTCTTCTTCCGCTCTCCGGGGGTCTTCTCCGGACTCCGGGGGGCTTCTTCCATCTTCTCCCCTCTTCCGCTGTTGACTCGGCGAACCCCGGTTCTTCTGCAGCTCTCCGGTGCCTTCTTCTTCAGCGCTGGCTGCCTGCTATGTTTGTGTGTTAGCTCAATTAGTAACAGGCAGCCGGCGCGGTCTTCTGTGACGTCAGGGTCTTCTGTTCTTCTCTCTTCCGATGTTGACTCGTCGCCTGTTGTCGCTGTAATGATGGAAGCGCGCCTTGCATCCCATTTATATAGGCATCACCGTCCCATCATGCTCCGGCAGGTACCCACGTGGTGGGTGCCTACCCACGTGCACCCACCACGTGGGTACCTACCGGAGCATGATGGGACGGTGATGCCTATATAAATGGGATGCAAGACGCGCTTCCATCATTACAGCGACAACAGGCGACGAGGCAACATCGGAAGAGGGGAGAAGAAGAACCTGACGTCACAGAAGACCGCGCCGGCTGCCTGTTTGAAATTGAGCTAACACACAAACATAGCAGGCAGCCAGCGCTGAAGAAGAAGGCACCGGAGAGCTGCAGAAGAACCGGGGTTCGCCGAGTCAACAGCGGAAGAGGGGAGAAGATGGAAGAAGCCCCCCGGAGTCCGGAGAAGACCCCCGGAGAGCGGAAGAAGAAACCCCCCCCCGGAGAGCGGAGAAGACCCCCGGAGAGCGGAAGAAGAAACCCCCCCCGGAGAGCGGAGAAGACCCCCGGAGAGCGGAAGAAGAAACCCCCCCCGGAGAGCGGAGAAGACCCCCGGAGAGTGGAAGAAGAAGCCCCCCCTGCTAATTGAGCTAATAACGAAGACAGGGGGGGCATCCGGAGCAGAATAATAAATTATTTTAAAAAGCCTTGTGTTGTGTGTTTACTAACTTTTACTTTTTGCCTCCAGGTGAATGGATAGGGGTACGATGTACCCCATATCCATTCACTTAGGGTGGGGGGCCGGTATCTGGGGGCCCCCTTATTAAAGGGGACTCCCAGATTCCGATAAGCACCCCGCCCGCAGACCCCGACAACCAATGGCAAGGGTTGTCGGGAAGAGGTCCTGTCCTCATCAACATGGGGACAGGGTGCTCTGGGGTGGGGGGGCCCGCAGTGCGCCCCCCTGCCCCAGAGCACCCAACCCCCCCATGTTGAGGGCATGCGGCCTGGCACGGCTCAGGAGGGGGGGGACGCTCGCTCGTCCCCACTCCCATTCCTGACCGGCCGGGTAGCGTGCTTTGGATACGGGTCTGGTATGGATTGTAGGGGGACCCCCTACGTCAATTTTTCGGCGTGGGGGGGTCTCCTTACAACCCATACCAGACCTAAGGGCCTGGTATGCTCCTGGGGGGTGAACCCATGCCGGTTTTTTCTTTGAAAATTGGCATGGAGTTCTCCCTCTCAGGAATGCATGCTGAGCGACGCTGTCATTTTTTTTTTATAATTATTTGTTTTCCCGGCGCGTCTTTTTTTTTCACCCGTCGCAACTTTAGTGTCCCGTCGAAATTCTCAAAGCCGCCCGGCGTTAATTACGTTCGCGCGCTGCACGTCGGGAAAATTACGTCACACGCATGCGCAGTACGGCCGGCGCGGGAGCGCGCCTCATTTAAATTTTAAACGCCCCCAGGAGAGGAGGACCGCCTTACGACGGCGGCACTTAAGTTACACGGCCTGAACTTTCTACCTAAGTGCTTTGACGATCGGGCACTTAGGTAGAAATTTTAAGTCAGTGTAACTTAACTGCTGAAATTTAAGTTACGCAGACTTTTTGAGAATTTGGCCCAAAGTGTTTATGTACCAGGCCAATTGCACACGGACGTAATAATTTACTGATCTTTACGCAAAGGATATTGTTTTGCAGAAAGATCTTAAGTAAAATGTTCCGTAAAGACGTTGTGTAAAGGAGCACAAACATGTGTTTCCGTATACAAGCGTAAAAATGTTCATCTGTTTCTAATTGCCATTGTTTCTATATACTAGCCAATTTGAGCTCATACATACTGTATGAATACATGCATATGTGAGAAAATGAGTTCACTCAAATGTAAAATTCTCTATTTCTATGTACACAATGCTGTCCTAGGCAACATTCGTATGGCCCATGGGCGTCCGTCGAACTTTTTTCGGGGGGGCATCATTTTAAGGTCACCCATTAGGTCAATATTATTAAAGAGAGGGGCTTATTTATTTTTAAAGGGGAAATGGCATTTTTGTGGGGAAATGGCATTTTTGTGGGGAAATGGCATTTTTGTGTCCCCCGGGGTGGGTTGCTTCCCTGGACCAGGTTCTTGGCCACCTACCTGACACAGCATCCACGTTTTGTGACATATTGCATATACATCGTTTAATAAATTATGTGCCCATGTATGGCTCCTGAGGAAGTGGACACCAAGTAACCGCGAAACATGCAACATGTAGAGTTTATATACACTGTACAATATTTGATGTTTTGTATACATCATTGTTAATACAATGTTAATGATAAGCTGATTTATGGTTGTCACAATCAATATTTTACTGTAAATGTTTAGAAATTTTTACTTTGTAATAAAAATATTTTACATTATAAATTTGACTGTCTATCAGTTGTTCATACGATGCCAGTATAGCCTTTAACCACTTCCCGACCGCCGCATTTACATATACGTCGGCAGAATGGCACGTACAGGCACATTGGCGTACCTGTACGTCCCTGCCTAGACGTGGGTCGGGGGTCCGATCGGGACCCCCCCCCGCTACATGCGGCAGTCAGGTTCCCTCGGGGAGCGATCCGGGACGACGGCGCAGCTATTTGTTTATAGCCGCTCCTTCGCGATCGCTCCCCGGAGCTGAAGAACGGGGAGAGCCGTATGTAAACACGGCTTCCCCGTGCTTCACTATGGCGCTGCATCGATCGAGTGATCCCTTATATAGGGAGACTCGATCGATGACGTCATTCCTACAGCCACACCCCCCTACAGTTGTAAACACACACTAAGTGAAAACTAAATCCTACAGCGCCCCCTGTGGTTAACTCCCAAACTGCAACTGTCATTTTCACAATAAAGAATGCAATTTAAATGCATTTTTTGCTGTGAAAATGACAATGGTCACAAAAATGTGTCAAAATTGTCCGAAGTGTCCGCCATAATGTCGCAGTCACGAAAAAAATCGCTGATCGCCGCCATTTGTAGTAAAAAAAAAAAATTTATAAAAATGCAATAAAACTATCCCCTATTTTGTAAACGCTATAAATTTTGTGATCAAATACCACCAAAAGAAAGCTCTATTTGTGGGGAAAAAAGGACGCCAATTTTGTTTGTGAGCCACGTCGCAGGACCACGCAATTGTCTGTTAAAGCGACGCAGAGCCGAATTGTAAAAACCCCTTGGGTCATGTAGCAGCATATTGGTCCGGTCCTTAAGTGGTTAAACATAAATGTTTTGTTTTTTTGGCAAAGTTACTTCAACTGCTGCTGAATGCTGACTGCAAATTGACAGTGGACATTAGAGCACAGACTTGTAAGGCCTCATGCACACTGGGCATCAAAAACACTGCTTTTAAGGAAATTATTTTGACCAATGGAATGAATGAACACCAAAAAGCTTGAGGCGCCTAAACGTCTATGCAAAATGTGTGCGTTTTTTTATGCTGCTTTTCTCCGGTCAGGAGAAAGATGTTTAGAAGAGCTGGGCAAATGCCCAGTGTGCATGAAGCCTAAAGAGGGAATACAAGAACATAGAATAATGTTGTTTACAATTAAGATATTGTAATTTTTTATTACTCTGATTTCTGAACTGGTATTACAAATTGTAATGCTTTATTTTGAAAACGCATGCTTTTGATGACAAGCTAATTGATCGCATTTTATCTAAATACTATGGAATCTAATAGGGGTTGTGTCAGCAAAGTCGCACACAATATCATGCCTATCTGTAGAGATAATTAGCGGGCATCTGTGAAGTGGTAGACATGTACTTGCAAGTAAAAGACCAAGAGCATCACCTAGTGGCCGAAAGAGAATAGTTCCCCTTTAGAAAATCTAAAAGTCTTTTGGAGTGCATTGCCTTCTTTATGCAGTAAAGAACTGCAATACTGCAAAATTTATTTTTCTTTTGGTACTATGTATAGGACATATCTGAAATATTTTTAAATCTGTACCATGCACATGTTTTTTTCACTGTAGTTATGTAAAATGTTTAATATTACCATCAATTCATCAACAATTATTTCATGCAACATTTGTGTTTTTTTATATATTGCATGATAATAAAAACGTAAATGTATTTTATTGGGATTGTGATAGACCAACACAAAGTGGCAATAATTGTGATGTTGAAGGAAAATTATAAATGGTTTTCAACATTTTTTACAAATAATTATGTGAAAAGTGTGGCGTGCTTTTGTAATCAGCCCCCCTGAGTCAATAATTTGTAGAACCACTTTTCTCTGCAATTACAGCTGTAAGTCTTTTTGGGGAATGTCTCTACCAGCTTTGCACATCTAGAGAGTGATTTTTTTTCCCATTCTTATTTTCAAAATAGCCCACACTACACAGAACATGGTAATGCAATTTTTTTTAGTAAATATAAACTGCTAAATACCTTTTCTCTTCATCAGTATATAGCAGTCTTGTGACTTTTATCAGTGTCTGGCCCGAGCACTGGTTAAAGCTTGTAGAAGGAGTTTTCATCCCCCTCCTGACCCTCTTTCTGAATAGTGCTGATTGGGCCCATGCTGATCACATGCACAATCTCAAAAAAATGTAAAACTTTCTAGCAATACACACCAAACAGAGCATGTGCAGAGTGCATCCAATGCTCTGTTCTATTAGCAGATGGATGGGGACAGTAAAAAATGGGAGTATCAAACAGCCTTTTTACACAATGTAGAGGATTAACCACTTAGTTCCACAGTGAGTATAACAAGCATGTTTTACTGCAAATACAGACTGATTTTACTTTTGTGGATTTAGTAACACTTTAATGCAATAGCATCTTCTGTGGATTGATTAGCTCTAAATGCATATTGGTAGCTATCCAGAACTGACAAAATACACTTTTTAATGTGATTTAAAATTTACTTCTCAAAATATTTCAATATAATGGGTGTCAGAGCCACAGGACAATAGTAATTAGGGCAAGAACTAGATATCTTAGGAACTGGGACAATTGCTTTTTTTCAGACAAGAAGTCACTATAAAAATCTCCATAAAGACATCTGCCAATTGATAGGCATTATGCCATATGGTAATATGCCTCCATCCCTGGTATGCACTACAAAGAAAGGGGGACTTTATATGAGGTGTGTCCAAAACTCCTGCCCAGCAACCTCAATCTGAAAGCCGGAGGGCTTTCACACTGAGGCGATGCGCTGGCAGGAGAGAAAAAAATCTCCTGCAAGCAGCATCTTTGGAGCGGTGAGAGGAGCGGTATGTATACCACTCCTTCACCGCTCCTTCCCATTTAAAACAATGGGAAACCGCGGCAATACTGCCCGCAATGCGCTTCTGCAGAGGCGCATTGCGGGCGGTATTTACCCTTTATCGGCTGCTAGCGGGGGTTAATACTGCACCGCTAGCGGCCGAATCCCCTGGCAAATACGACGGTATATCGCCGCCATTTTTAGCAGCGCTATACCGCCACCGCGGCTCCCGCCCCAGTGTGAAAGGGGCCTAACTCTGATACCCGTAACGAAAATCTAGTGGAACAAATTGCCTCCAGAAGTTACCTAATTCGTAGAGTCCACCTGTATGTAATTTCCTTGTCAAATTTCTTTATTGTTTTGAATAAAATCTGAATTTTACAAGGATTGTGTTACATATTCAAAGGGTAACAAACTAATTACTTCAACTGGAAAGAGACAAATAAAAATTCAAATGCAATATCGCACTATATAAGCATCAAATAGACCATCAAAGTCAAATGTAAAAAATTTCAGATAATTGATAATGGGTTTCGTGCAAGATAATATAGGTGTTTTTGGAAACTTCAGGATTTATTTTTACTTTAAAAAGAGAAATTCTATTGTGTTTTATTCTCTGACTGCAGTGTGTTCGGCAAAAGGTACTTTCACTCAAGCAGGAATTGGCTTTAGGAAGTGAAATTATAAAAACGACTAAACACAAATGTTGTCTATTCACTGTTTTCCCATCGATGCACTCACATTTTTATTTTTTATTTGCTGTTGACTGCGTAATTATCAATACTCTGTATTTATATTCAGGTGCTAAAAAGGTCATTGCAAAATCAAATAGTTAATTGAAACAATTTCAATGTACTATATTAAACCAAAGTGATCTATGCTATTTCCCATGCAATTTTCCAGTTGCTATGACGGCACAAAACATTCTACATTTGCTTCCACAAATTAAGGAGCATTCCATAAATTATCCAGGGACTATGTTGTTTTGCAAACTGCATACTTTTTATTAAACTAACCATAGGAGCAAGGAATAACTACTTCTTACTATTTGTGTCCTATGTTCCCTAGTGATTCTAAATAAACCAGTTTCACCGGGTTGGAGTTTTCAGTGAGCTGGGCGGCTTCACTTGAGGCTGATGCTTGAGGAGAATGAGTGGTCAGTGCCACTGGTATTAAAGGGACACTTTCTAAATAACAAACATGTCATTCTTACCTCCACTGTGGAGCTCGTTTTGCACAGAGTGGCCCCAATCTTGGTCTTCTGGGGTCCCTTGGCGGCTGTCTCGGCTCCTCCCTGCATCAGCTAACTCCCTTCATGGGAAGCTCTCTCCAAAGGGGGTTAGCTTGCGGGCTCGCTCCCGTGATACAGCCGGTGGCTATAGCTGCCGACTGAATCACTCGGCCCCGCCCCCGGCATGCCGCATCATTGCTTTGATTGACAGCAGAGCGAGCCAATGGCTGCACTGCTATCAATCAACCAATGAATGAGCCGAGAAGCCCAGCCAAGAAGCCAGTGCATTAACGGCACGGGACTTTCGAGGGGTCAGGTAAGTAAACGGGGGGGGGGGGGCTGGGGGGCTGCTAATCCTCGGATGTTTTTTCACTTTAATGCATAGAATGCATGTACCTTTACAACCCCTTTAATGCCACCTTGCTGCAACATATGCATTTTTTGTAATGTTGAAAGGACTCTATATCTTCTATAGTAGGGGTATCCATACTTTTCAGTATGAGGGCCTCATTGCATATTTTACAAATATTTTCAAGCCTAACTGAATAAATAAATAATTAAATTTTAGCTTATTTTAGCTGCTGATGATATGATTTAGAAAAAAAGAGAAAGAACTTTAATAAAACAATGTTCCCCCTTAAAACAAAGTCCCCCCTTATATCAGGGCCCTCACCCGAGCCCCCATTACATCAGGTCCCTCTTACAACAAAGACCACTCTAGGAGTCTCCCCTTACATCGGGATCTCCATCAGAGCTGACCTACAGTATTTTCTCTCATCTAGGAAACTGTTTTATTGTCATCAGCAGCACTCAATCACAGGGATTATGTTAATAGACACCACGCACACATATATAGAAGTTGAGTGCACATGCTCAGCGTCATATCCAGAGGTTGTCTTTGGGAAATAGATGTATGAGTGCTGCCAGCATTGCTGCAGAGGTTGAAGGGTTGGGGGTCAGCCTGTCAGTGCTCAGACCATACGCCGCACACTGCATCAAATTGATCTGCATGGCTGTTGTCCCAGAAGGAAGCTTCTTCTAAAAACAATGCATAGGAAAGCCTGCAAACAGTTTGCTGAAGAAAAGCAGACTAAGGACATGGATTACTGGAACCATACCCTCTGGTCTCATATTTGGTTTAGATGGTTCACGTGTCTGTGGCGGTCACCAGGTGAGGAGTACAAAGACATGTGTGTCTTGCCTACAGTCAAGCATGGTGGTGGGAGTGTCATGGTCTGGGGCTGCATGAGTGCTGGGGAGCTACAGTTCATTGAGGGAACCATGAATGCCAACATACTGAAGCAGAGCATGATCCCTTCCCTTCAGTGGGCTGCAGGGCAGAATTACAACATGATAACTACCCCATACACAGCTCCAAGACGACCACTGCCTTGCTAAAGAAGCTGAAGGTAAAGGTGATGGACTGGCCAAGCATGTCTCCAGACCTAAACCCTATTGAGCATCTGTGGGTCATCCTCAAACGGAAGGCAGAGGCGCGCAAGATCTCTAACATCCACCAGCTCTGTGATGTCATCATGGAGGAGTGGAAAAGGAATCCAGTGGCAACCTGAAAGCTTTGATGAACTCCATGCCAAGAGGGTTACGGCAGTGCTGGAAAATAATGTTGGCCACACAAAGTATTGACACTTTGGGCCCAATTTTGACATTTTCACTTAGGGGTGTACTCACCTTTTTTGCCAGCAGTTTAGACATTAATGGCTGTGTGTTGAGCTATTTTGAGGGGACAGCAGATTTACACTGTTATAATGCTGTACACACTGTACAGATATAATAAAATATTTACAAAAATGTGAGGAGTGTACTCACTTTTGTGAGATACTGTATATATATATATATATATATATATATATATATATATATATATATATATATATATATATATATATATATATATATAAACTTCAGTAAAGTGATAGTCAAGTGTTGTGGACTGGACAGAAGAATAGGAGAACCGTGGAAGACAGTGGGTTTCAAATTTTAGGCCCTTTAGGGTGTACTAACCCACAAACTCACACAGATTAGGCATAACACACATCCCAGCACACCCAACGACGGAATGTCCAGTCGTTGCTCTGAATGTCTTACTGAACCACTGTTCCTTTACCAAATCCAGCTAGTGGTATAACAGTTCTTTACATAGAAGGTTACATTATCTTGCATGGAAGCTGCCAGTATTCTGAGTCCACGCATAGCTTCTCCCACTATCTGTTACCCTGGGGTATATCTCACAGGTTCAAGCTGGGGCCCCACAGAGAGGGAAGCATGTAGCAATCTTACCACCCTAAATGAGAGTCCTTCATGGCTATCTTTTCCCAATACGCCATCCCAAACGGCTCCTCCCCCACTTTTGATACCCTAGACAGGGAGAGGAAATACAGCAGAGACAGGGTGGAGACCATCCTAAAAGGAATGCAAACCCCCTCTTACAACCTTACCATTAGTGAAGGAAGGGCATATACCCTGAAAGGAGTAGTGTACTTTCAGTAAGAAGGACTAAATAATTAATATTTATGACATCCCCTTCCCCAGCTGCTTAAATACAGTAGGACAGTCACAGCATTTCCTGATTTGTTAACGTCCTTCATCAGACCTTTTGATCTGCATGGGCAGCCCGCAAAGACATACATAGGGTTGTCTCTATAGACTGGTTTCATTGAGGAGATGATTCTATACAAGTCTATGATGGCTCACTTTGAGGGTGCTGTCAGCTGTGAAGAATATTTCCGGTTGGAAAATGTAAACATATCTTGGCAAGCTGTGACTGTCTAAATTAGATATGTAAGCAGATGGGGGTTGGATGTGTGTATGGGGGGCATGGATTTAGCATTTACTGCTGTCATCCACAATAAGATGATTTTAACATAATCAACTCAGTAAATTATTTATACAAGGTAACTGTCAGATTAAAAAAAATCACTAGTATGAAAAGTTATTGTATGAGCTTGCATTACAGGTGATCAGCATAATGCTCTGTACACACGATCGGTTCATCCGATGAAAACGGACCGATGGATTTTTTCATCAGATATCCAATGAAGCTGACTTTCATCAGTCTTGCCTACACACCATCAGTTAAAAAACCGATCATGTCAGAACGTAAAACACAACGACGTGCTGAAAAAAATGAAGTTCAATACTTCCGAGCATGCGTCGACTTGATTCTGAGCATGCGTGGATTTTTGACCGATGGATTTCCCCACAGACGATCGTTTTTTTCTATCGGTTTTTTAACCATCAGATCATTTTAAAACAGGTTCTAAGTTTTTTCACTGATGGGAAAAAAAACAATGGGGCCCACACACGATCGGTTCGTTCGATGAAAACCGATCGTGTGTACACATAAGGGTTATAAGGCAAGGGCTTAGAATCTGCCGTTCTTTATTAAATAAGGGAATGATCCATGATTCCCCTCAGCTAAGTCTTACCAGCTCATCTTAATAAAGTGGACTGCCTTCCCTATCACAAAGGTGTAAAGGAGAGTGCTCAGTTTTCAAAAACATACTAGCTGGGAACTAGCATGTTTAACCCAACCCAGTACATCTAGGTGAGCTGAATCAGCTTGGTGGGGAGGGTGGCGAGCTGTGCTTTTTCATTAAGATAGTTTGACATATTAAATTGCTTATGTGACTTTGGTACCCAAGGGATTACAAATCTCATATATTAAAACTATTGTACACCATTAGTGTTTTTTTATATTGAAACAACAAAATGATTTGTTAAACTGAAACATTTTATTATGCATTTGATCATATTAAAATAAAATAATTACATAAATCAAACAAGCAGCAAAATTTGCTTATATTACACAAAGCATTGTTGCTATATGATTTACTTTATTATATTTTCAAGTAGTATTTGAAATGTAGGTAGTGTATAGTATAAATACAGATGGCTTTTATGCTGAAACCATTGTGCAATGAAAGCAAGAAGAGTGCAAATATAACTATTGCTAAAATCACGCACGTGTTTGGCATTTTGCAATTTCCAGTGTCAGTTTTGAAATATTTCAACATCAGTTTTATTTTATGTTTTGAAAGTATGTGTTTTCAATTCAGTTCACTACATTAGCATAAGGTGTTTCAATTTCTAAAATGTACAATTTGAAGAACACCCATAACAAGTGTATATGGCTAGTGGAAGGCCTTTTTCATCCTGGCATTTGTTGGCATACACCAACCAATCTTATTCTATGAAGAGTCAGTCCTGAGCTGTTTCATTTTACAGGCCATAGATTCTCAGCTCCAGTTTAGTCCATCTGCACAATCAATCAGCACACCTTGGAAAGGCTATGTTCATATTACAAACCCCCTACAAAGAACAGCTCATTCAGAAAAAGTGATTTATGTGTTGTTCAGTCTTAATACAGTCTTCTAGAAGCTTTAACATGCTGTCAATTTAAACTGTAAGTTAGTGGTTGAATTATGTTGTCGAAAATTTTGGTAAAATAAGTTAGTCCAGCTAACCTACAATTTTACAAATGCAGATCTAAGGACGTGCATTGCAAGCAGGCAAACAATTCTAGTAAATTATATCAGTTTGGTTTTCTGTGAACATGCACGAATACTCTCTTGTGGGCAGAGTTTGAGCACAACTATGAATAAGAACAGCACAGAACATAGAACTCCCCTGACTCTGTGTTTTAATCTATGGGCAAAGGATGGATGGGGTAGACAGAACACTGTGCTTGGGGTAGTGTGACTGTGATATAAGTGTTTAAGCTAAGTAGTATACAGTCAGCCAAATAATTGGAGAGTGGAATTGATGGAATAGAATTAGTGGAAGCCAGGCACAATCTAGTCTACCACGTAAAAGGGGAAGCATGCACTTTCCTTAACAACAGCTCATCAAGTGAGCCATGTATTGCATGACTACATGAGACTTGCATGTCTGCTTGGTGAGCTTCCATTTAGCTTTAGCTGTAGGAGAATAATTTAAAAACAACCTATAGATAGTGAGTAAAATCAAATAATATCTTTAAAACAGTATGCAGATCTAGGGATGAATTAAAAAAAATATAATAACTTTAAAAGCAGATAAGACTGGCATTTTCTTCTCTCTCATAGAAGAAAAACACAGGCATTCATATATAACAGCAGGTATAAAATTGATTTTCTTAAGTTAGTTAGTGTTCATAAATAATTTCTCTGTTAAACATCAGGTCTATTTTCTACATTCAGGGCAGTTTCGGTAATTAGTAATTCTTAATAGGAGACCTACACAACCCACACTGGTTGACCAGATTATACAGTTTGCTTGTACATTTTATACATTTTCAGCATCAAAACAGGAATTCTATAGAGCCAAGGTCATATTTATCTTTCAAGATGTCTTCGGGACATGAGATTGATGTAGTTTTTCATACTAGCATCTATCCCATTATCACCAACCGTGTTATTTTATTGTAATCAGCAAGTTAAAATCAGACTGTACTATAAGAGCAAGGTACCACAGTCTACAATTTTAAAGCTTGCAGAAAACTAAAATGTGGTTGACTTGAAGTCATATGACTTACCTAAGCAGCACTAATCATCTCACCCCCTTTATAGTTCTACTGCTGGATACCTACAAGTGTCCAGAGATGGCAAGAAAAAAAATGTGAAAGGTGTATTTGGTTGTCATTTTGTATCACTTTGGCCCCCTTAAACACAGGCCAAGTAGGGTGTTGTATATTATGGGAAAACAAAATATAAAATGATAGTGTGATCTAAGTTATATAAACTAGAAGGGCATCTGTCTGATGTATAAACATGAGAATGTCTGTGCTCATGATTTATTGTGCAGTGACCTTTCGTGCTTGTCAGTCGTTTGATTTCTTAGCCTGAGAAAAGAGCTAAGCACCGAACAGTCAGATATGTTTTCCAGGTTCTTCACTACTTCTATAATTCCTTCTACTCCACCTTCTGACAAGACCATGGATGCATTGGATATGAATTTCTTTTGGTGATCTTTGTTGCTCAATGGATTCCTCCAGTGACCGTAGAAAGTGTTACATCTTTCTGTAAAGGTGGCTCCATTTGTCATTGTTATACTGATCTCACAATAAAGTTTATCAAAATTGGGTTTATTATCAGGTGGGTGTACAATCTCTGTTTTACCGAGCAGCGCCTTTAATTCTGGCCTGGAGATATTGTGATCAGTAAAAGAATGGACACTCACATTGCCGTCTAGGAGGGCTGTACAGGCGTTAAATTGGAAGGAATGACGAGCTTCATGCTCTGAAGTTGGAAAGGGACGATTCACATATTTAACATCTGGGACTTTTAGCTGGATTTTCTGAATGTCATTGACTGGAAGGGAGTGACTGTCTCTAACAATGTGTTTCCGCACTGCACAAGCTGCATCTGTAGCCCAGTGCGTTCCAAGGTGAGCAGGAAAGCGTTTGACAGCAACATCTTGTTTTTCTAGCAGCCAGTTGTACGATTCTAGAGACGGCACAGCTTGTGGGTCATAGTCATGATAGAAAGCACCAAAACCAGACTCTAGATCCAGGATGTGCTTATTCCCTTGAAGCCCCAAGAATGCAAAGCAAGCAGCCTCAAGGCCATGTCTGCTTGCATTACCAATGTGAAGGGGTTTGGTTTGTGTGGCTGCATTTGCCAAAGGGGCACCTGAATATGATGCAGCTATAGCTAAAGCATCTCTGCACTGAGTTTGGTCAAGGCCCAAAAATTTGGATGAAGCTGCAGCACTTCCCATTGTACCAACCACAGATGGAGGGTGAAACCTGTAGACAGAAAATTGCAAATTAAGTACACTCTGAGCAATCTACATATGGAAATACATTTTACAATCATATTGAAGTACATATTTAAATAGTACACCATTGTAAACTACAAAGAAAACCCTATTTTGCATAACTGTTGGCATCATTTGCAGTCCTAGTTCTATCTTCTCTGGTTTGCACTAAAGCTCTACATACCCTGGCACTGTATGTTCTGTGTTGAAATATCAATCATTTATAAAATTATGATATGTCGTATTAAAAAAAAATACTAAAACAGATGAAAATATTAAGAATTAAGATGGCATGCAAGAAAAGCAGAACTTTTGTAATCTTGTAGCTTGTTTTTAAAACACAGATGTTTCAGGGACAAACCTTTAAAGCAACCTATACTGCGCCCATTTTGTGAAGAGGTTTGCTTTATAGCGCACACCCTTCCTGCTTAAAGAACATCTAAAGGCTCTTGTGTGGTAATCTAAACAGGTCTCAAATGCAGTTACCTCTTTTGAGTCAGCCAAAATTAATTTTCATTCAATTCTCATACACCCCCCTTTCAGACACTGCAGCCAACAGTGGGAACGTTTTCAGAAACAGAGGCAGTGTGCAGGGCTAGGTGTGGCTAGGTGCAGATTGCCAGGCTTTAGGGCTTACTAATCAGTAGTGAAAATACTGAGAGCAACATTGTAACATCTTCACTGCACTCCACTGCTTTTAATTCAATAGTAGTATAGTAATGTTGTATCTGTCACTGGGAACTGCATGGTGTGGACTTCACTAGCAGGATCAACTGGTATTTGTGAGACTTTGCAGGGGGACTTTTAACAGAGGCATTAGCTTTACTTTTTACTTTTCTCCCCCTGAACTGCCTTTTGACCCCATTCACTTGCCAATGCCCCAATTAATAATCCTGTGTAATTTCTTGTCAGTCTCGTTCTAACTGGGTCTGGTTATATAGGGCTTATGACCCTCCCCTTCGTGGCAATGCTTGGGCCTTGTGATTTGCTCATCATGTATCAAGTGCTGCATCATGAGTGTGCAGTGCAGTGTGCTGGACTATCCAGTGAACCTCTTTTTTTTGCATTGAAACTGCAAAGTTTGGGCTCTTTTTTAAACTCAAAACTATCTTAGGACTCTGAATGCAATATTCCCCACACACACGTTCCTGAAAGAGGCTGTTCAGTAATGTTGGGTTGCTGTAATGACCACATGCTTGAAGCCATAGGCACCGTACACACGAGAGGATCTATCCGCTGGAATTTATCCGCGGATCGGTTTCAGCGGATAGATCCGCTGGTGTGTACGATCCAGCGGATATTTTTCCGGCCGATGGATTTCCAGCGGATAAAAATGTCTTAGCATGCTAAGAAATCTATCCGCTGGAATCCAGTCTAGCGGATTGATCCGGTGGTCTGTACAATCCGTCCGATTCCCTCCCTCGCATGCGTCGTAATGATTCGACGCATGCGTGGAAGTCCTTATATTACAGCGTCGCGCACGTCGCCGCGTCATCATCGCGGCGACGGCGCGACACGTCACCGCGGAGGGAATTCCGCGCGGATTTTGATCTGATGGTTAGTACAACCATCAGATCAAAATCCGCCAGAGGATTTATCCGCGGAAACGGTCCGGAGGACCGTTCCCGCGGATAAATCCTCTCGTGTGTACGGGGCCATAGACAATCAAAGTGAAGAAATGTCATCAGCACACCAAGTATTCCAAAAGGGTCCAAAGCTTTAATTTCATCATCACAGGCAAGTCAGACAAGTGACTTGCAGACGAAGGGGCCCTACGTGGTTCTGAAAAATTTCTGTATGCTTACCATGTGACCACTTTCAAGGAATCCTTGGTGTGCTGATGACATTTCTGCACTTTGATTATCTGAGGAATCCCAAACAGCTGGCAGCTATTTTCTTGTTTTAGAAATGTAATGCACTCATTATTGATTGTTTCTTCCATATACCGCACAGGCATAAGACCTTCAGGGTCTCTTTACACCATAACACAATTAACACAACTGAACGCATGAAAAAATAGGTTCTGCTTGATTTTCTTAAGTGTAAGACATTGCAAAACACAGAGCTTGTGCATCTGTGTGGTGCACTTGAACGAAGATTCATTCAAGCGCATTGTGGACGTGCGTTGGTTTGCAATTGAATTTGCATTGAGGTGTACTACCAAGCATTGTGGTATTGATCATTTTTAAACTGGTAGTGACATGTGTTTTAATGTTATGGTGTAAATGATCTACAAAACTGCCAAGGTTGAAACTTCTAAATTACTTTATTATTTTTGAGTTTTACACAATATCATACCTTTTTGGAATATTGCTGGCTTCATTCGAGAAATACATGAGTCGCCCTTGTACCTCAATACCAACATTGAATGCCAAGAGAAAGTCTAATCCAGATTTCTTGTGATGTGTTGATAATGATTCTGAAAGGGCAACCAGGGAAGGAAGGACAGCTCCGGAGGGATGAGTGGCAGGATGCCAAGTGTCATCAAAGTCCATTGAGTGAACCTATAATAAAATGTACATGTAACCATACAGTAAGAAAAAAGTCGAATGTTCATGGTCATACCATTTTTTGTGCCAAAACAAGCAAGTTCTGCATACAGCGCTCCTGTACTCAGGGCACCGCTGTGGCAATTCTCTGACTTCACAAGAGAGAAAACACTGTTTCAGGTCAGCAAACCACATACTTCCACAATAGCACTGAACAAGTACCGGTCCAGCTCACAGCTGATGATGTTTTGCGCTACACTAGCACTTACTCAAAGCAGACTGCTATAAGTAAGTGCTAGTGTAGCGTGAAACATGTCAACGGGTCACCCTGCTCCTCCGCTGCTGTTTCCTTGCTTCTTTTACTTATTTTACCCTGTGTTGCCATTTTCTAAATAAAAGTGGTTTCTACAGTAGGGCAGCCATCCAGACATCTTTTTTCTTCGGCTCTCTGACTTGCTGCTGCCACACAAACACAGAAGCTAGCAGAAGAAGCCTTGCACTACTGGCTTCCTTGTGTGTGCTTTACATTAGATGATGTCATCAGTAGTGGAATACTTAGTCTGCCAGCATCTGTATTTACCAGTGGTAGGGGCCGCTCCATTCATATCGGATTCAGACCCCTCCCTGTGCCCCGTACATCAGAGGAGGAGGTAGGGAATTTTTCCTGAAGCCCTTGACCCCCAGCCAGCAGCCAGAGTCTTCAACTCTATGCAGCTGTACCTGACTAACTGGTTTGTTTTGCTGTACATGTGCAGATATACCTTTTGAACAAAAATGTAGATCAAAGGATAACTGTGTATAGGCCAAAAAATTGGATTTGCTTACTCCCCAAATTCTGGCCATAACTGGGCAGACAGTTGAGCTAGGGAGATGTGGCATATTTAATTATTTACTTCTATGAGAATTTGAGTGCAAGGATAGAAAGAACTACAGTACATTAAACAACATGAAGGTGAAGATTACCTAAATAGTAGTCATCTATCTTCCTTTAAAAAAAATGAATGATTTTACAATGGGTAATATCTCACACATGCATTTTTTTCTTTGCAGCTTTTATACTGCATATGTAATGCAAAAGTCTGGTATAAAATAAATACCTAATTATTTCTCCTCAGAAACCTTTTTCTACGAAGCATAAGTAAATATTCAGATCAACTAACTCATTTCAGCTGTCAGGTTTACAATACAGTCTCTTTTCTCAAGCAAACGCTATTGCAAACTATGCAGAAAACCTATACGTCATTATGTATTATTACCACACTTTACTTGTGCAAAATGCTGACTGGCAATCTAACATTGATCCAAGATAATTGTACACAAGAACCATTGTAAAAGTTTCTTACCGCAATGCCATTGACAAAAGAAGCATAGAGAGGAGGGAGTCGGAGATCTGGCTGGCCCCAAACTGTGCTTGAGATGTCTGTGCTATAAATCTGAAATCAATCAATAAAATAGGTGACAGCGTAAGCAAAGAAAAGGTAAAATGAGACCAAATATTTCTAGAAAAACTGTTATTATTGAATCCAAAATGATAGATAAGTGTTAAAAAAAAAAAATTATCGTGATTACTTGGAAAGTAAATTACAGTTGACAACTGGGAACAATTGCTATTTAGAGACATAACTTCAATGGAGTAGGAATGTTATGCTATTCTTTTCTGGAGTTTAGAACATTGTTTAAATCTCACTACAGCAAGGAACAAATAGAACACATATTATACAGGTTTCCTTTATTATCTTATAATTTTAACAACTTTTATAGGTTTGATGTAAATGAGGTCCTGCTTGACTATTAAGGTAGACGCTACCTAAGTTATGAAACTTGCATTAGACTGTGCTTGCTACAAACAGTGCTGAATTTGGGGCTTTCCCTCTCATATATTTTTGAAGGCTTTTTTTTAAGGCTCCCATTATTACAATAGAGTGTGGGACCATCTCATCTCACATACATCTTGATGAATGTGACAATTCAGGCTGTTCAGTGGAAAGGTAAATCTGTCTAAGCCCTGGTTCACACTGGGTACGATTTGGAACGATTTGAGATGCGATTTGACATGTCAAATCGCATCTCAAATCGGCGGCAATTGTCGGCAATGGCACTGTCCTAATCAGTGCGACGCCGCATCTGCGATTTCAAAAAGTAGTTCCTGTACTACTTTTTGCGATTTCGGGCCGCGATTTACATTAAATTGCGGCCGAAACCGCGGCAAAATCGCGGCAAAATTGCGGCCGCGAAATCGCGGTAAAATCGCGCATTTTACCGCGATTTTGAATTCGCAGCAGTGTGAACCTCGGCTCAATCTGTGTTAGTGAGCACTACTCCTTTGCCGAGATAATCCATCCCCCTCACAGGTGTGGCATATCAACATGCTGATTAGACAGCATGATTAGTGCACAGGTGTGCCTTAGGCTGGCCACAATAAAAGGCCACTCTAAAATGTGAAGTTTTATAGCACAACACAATGCCACAGATTTTGCAAGCTTTGAGGGAGCGTGCAATTGGCATGCTGACTGCAGAAATGTCCCCCAGAGCTGTTGCGCTTGAATTGAATGTTCATTTCTCTACCATAAGCTGTCTTCAAAGGCGTTTCAGAGAATTTGTCAGTGCATCCAACCGACCTCACAGCTGCAGATCACGTGTAACCACACCAGCCCAGAACCTCCACATCCAGCATCTTCACCTCCAAGATCGTCTGAGACCAGCCACCCGGACAGCCACTGCAGCAATCGGTTTTCATAACCAAAGCATTTCTGCACAAACTGTCAGAAACTATCTCAGGAAAGCTCATCTGCATGCTCGTCGCCCTGATTGGGGTCTCAGCCTGACTGCAGTTCGTCGTCGTAACCAACTCTTCATGGCTGAATCCCAGTTTTTACTGTACAGGGCAGATGGCAGACAGCATGTTTGGCATTCTGTGTGTGAGCGGTTTGCTGATGTCAAAGTTGTAGATCGAGTGGCCCATGGTGGCAGTGGGGCTATGGTATGGGTAGGCGTATGCTATGGACAATGAACACAGGTGTATTTTATTGATGGCATTTTAAATGCACAGAGATACCGTGACGAGATCTTGAGGCCCATTGTTGTGCCATTCATCCACGACCATCACCTCATGTTGCAGCATGATAATGCACGCCCCCATGTTGCAAGGATCTGTACACAATTCCTGGAAGCTGAAAACATCCCAGTTCTTGCATGACCAGCATACTCACTGCACATTTCACACATTGAACATGTTTGGGATGCTCTGGATCGGCGTATACAACAACGTGTTCCAGTTCCTGCCAATATCCAGCAACTTCGCACAGCCATTAAAGAGGAATGGACCAACATTCCACAGGCCACAATCAACAACCTGATCAACTCTATGTGAAGGAGATGTGCTGCACTGCGTGAGGCAAATGGTGGTCACACCAGATACTGACTGGTTTTCGCCCCCCCGACCCCCAATACAGTAAAACTGCACATTTTAGCGTGCCCTTTTATTGTGTGCAATAATCATGCTGTCTAATCAGCATCTTGATATGCATCTTGATATGCCACACATCTGAGGTGGATGGATTATATCGGCAAAGGATAAGAGCTCACTAACACAGATTCAGACAATAAAAAAAACTATATTTAGAGTAAAAAATTATTAATAACTACCATTACTGCTGCTCCTTTAATATTGTTTACCAATCTTATAAGTCACATCTACATCTAAATCACAGATCAAGATAATAGATATGAGGTTGCGTTGTGATTACAATACTCCCATATACCAATTAACCAAAATGTATAATACACATTAAATCATATAAATGCTTTAAATCAAATAACGTGTCCTTCAAATAGCGTAAAGTCCAAATAGCACCCAAAAAAAGAAGCAGTAAAAGTACTCATTAAAATTATTCGTAAGTCCACCACGTGAGAAAGTGCTGAAACCTTTCTTTCCACCACATCCAATCTCCCTCAACAGAATGTATTGCCTCTCATACCTAAATTGATTGGCAAAAACAGCTCTTTTGAGGTTATCTATATTCCGTGGCATGGCTTTTCCAGGTGTCGTCCCTCGCTTTTCAGTTGTGATTGTTAGAAAATATTGAATAAACTACCACTTCAAGGATCACTCTGGCCCTTTTGTGGATTCTCTCATGTGGGGGACTGAAGAAGAATTTTGAGGAATTGTTTTACTGCACTTTTCACGGGTGCTGCTTGGACATTTCTGCTATTGAATGGACACTTTATTTATGTGATTTAAAGCATTTCTATGATGAATGTGTATTATAAATTGTGGTTAATTGGTATATGGGAGTGCTACCTCATATTTATTATCTTGATCTGTGATTTAGATGTAGATAAGATTTATGAGATTGATAAATCAGCCATGGTCTTATTATTTTGTGGGAATGCAAAGTTGCTTAGTACAGGTTTTCCTTATTTATTGTTGTCAAAACTAAAAAATAAATAAAAAAATACTAGTAATAAGCTGGTATTGTGGTTCAGGACGCCAAGTCCTATTAGCACACAAAGTGCAAATTTAATAAGAAAAAAAATATTAATAAAGTGCAATAACCAACAGCAATCAAACAGAGTTCACCCGTCACTGGTTTAAAACAAAATAAAGGTCAGAAATGTCAGCAATTATCTTGTAGGTTTATCTAATTTACATTAATACGGGTCTTGTAAGGTTGGAGATTGAAGGATTTCCACACGGAAATAGTACTACATGCACACATTATGTTTGTTTATAAAGGCCTAGACATCTTACATATAAAAAGAACCTCTGTACAGGTAAAATACTTACCCTGCTGTACTGCAATGCCTTGTGGAAAACCTCTGTTGTAGTTCCAATCAATCCAACACCCAGCGTGTCTAAAATCATTCTCTTGCTTCTCTGAATGACTTGTTCTGTGAGGTTATTTACAGTTAGGCCATGAATCATGCCAGCAAAACTCCCTGTTACGGTCTGAAAATGCACACAAATCAACGTATTACTAAAATGCACATTTTCACATATTTTCAAAACTTTAGCAAATTTTTATACATAGGTTTTCATCCACATATACTGTACAGTGGAATGTAATAGGACTAGATTACATTTTTCTATGTGGCCAATCAACTGCGTATACAAAATTCTAATGCTAAAAATCTGTTCCAACTTTTAACATTTGTAACAGAAGTAAAGAAAATAATTTCATGCCTCGTGGGTTTCTTCAGTCCAACCTAATGCTGGCCATACATGGCTAGAAAATCATTTGGAAAAAAAACTTGAATTTTTGATAAAAATCTGTTGAACAACTGTATGTTAACGCCATCATTGCATAAAATGGTTGTCCACATATAGATCGTTAACAACATAAATGGTACATCTTTTGTAGATCAATGATCAATGCACATACACAGTATGTTGTTTCTAGCGCTTTACAATTGATTTCCCTACTAATGTTTAGAAAATCGTTTGATTGTGCAACAAAAGTCCGTCATGACAAATCTTTCTTTTGGCATAAAACTTTGTATTTCAAGAATCAAAATGCCCCACTAACGTTTCTGAAGTCGAATGATTGGGCCTATCAAACGCTTTTTTGAATGATTTTCTATCCGTGTATGGCCAGCTTAACTATAGTTAGCCTTAAAAAATATATTACTACAAACAATAGCTACTATGGTCCCACTATCTTATCTTTAGTTTATTAGTGAAAAGTCTTGTTCTATTAGAGCTGATGAAGAAACATTTAAAATCGTTACTATGGGTTTTATTTATCAATGTTTTCACCCAGAATTCACACAACATTCACCCATGATTCACACACCTTTTTTAGGTGAACATTGAGTGCAAGTTGTGTGGATCTCGGGTGATAAAGAAAAAGATATATATATAACAAATGTAATAATATAAGGATGCACTGGGTATCAAAACTCTGCATTGAAGGTTAAATGGCTAGGACATTTGATTTATTATTTTAAAATATTGGAATCACTTTGTCTGCAAAAGTTTTTTCTTGGCCCCTGAACCACCCTCTCCCCCACTGTATATTTCCTTCTTAATAGAAGGAAACTGCTATAAAAACTATAGTCATTGCAAACCCATATATACAGTATATACAAAGTAAATGTACTCAAAACTACTACATGTAGCCAAATTCTAAAAAACATTACTTTTTTTTCCAAACTGATAAAATTGCTTTATCAGAACAAATTAAAACTTAGGTTAGTCAGGTTAAAATAATAAACCTGTGTACTTAAACAAATAAACAAACGAAAAAGAAGAAATATTTAGTAATAGTTTAGACATTTGTTCTTTTCATACTTTGCAGCAATGACAATCCAGCACAGTACCTTGGTTGCAAACATCCTTCCTCCTACAATCTGTCAGCAGTGTGGTTCAATTCCTGTTCTCATTTCTTCAGACACAATCATTTTATAGTGTGTAGCAGCTCTAAACAACCTCCCCTTGCCTCGCTTTCTTCCTCTTTATTTTGTTGGGTTTCCCAGTTTACATAATTTTCAACATCCCAGTCAGCCTTATACAGTCAGAAAAAAATCCACTACGCAGGTTAAACATTCAACATGAATGCACATGTAATAAAAGAGACAGACAGATAGATACAGTGCCTTGCAAAAGTATTCACCCCCCTTGGCTTTTTACCTATTTTGTTACATTACAGCCTTTAGTTCAATGTTTTTTTAATATGAATTATATGTGATGGATCAGAACACAATAGTCTAAGTTGAAGTTAAATTAGAAAAATATATACATAAAAAAAATTTCAGAAATAAAAAACTGATAATTGGCATGTACGTATGTATTCACCCCTTTGTTATGAAGCCCAGAATTACCCTCAGAAGTCACATAATTAGTGAAATGATGTCCACCTGTGTGCAATCTAAGTGTCACATGATCTGTCATTACATATACACACCTTTTTGAGGCCCCAGAGGCTGAAACACCTAAGCAAGAGGCACCATTACCCAAGCACTCCCATAAAGATCAAGGAACTCTCCAAACAAGTAAGGGACAATGTTGTTGAGAAGTACAAGTCAGGTTTAGGTTATAAAAAAAGTATCCAAATCTTTGATGATCCATAGGAGCATCATCAAAGCTATCATAATCAAATGGAAAGAACAAGGCACAACAGCAAACCTGCCAAGAGACGGCCGCACACCAAAACTCACGGACCGGGCAAGGAGGGCATTAATAGAGAGGCAGCCCAGAGACCTAACCCTGGAGGAGCTGCAGAGTTTCACAGCAGAGACTGGAGTATCTGTACATAGGACGACAATAGGCCGTACACTCCATAGAGTTGGGCTTTATGACAGAAGAAAGCAATTACTTTCAGCAAAAAACAAAATGTCCTGTTTTGAGTTTGCAAAAAGGCATATAGGAGACTCCCAAAATGTATGGAGGAAGGTGCTCTGGTCTGATAAGACTAAAATTTTACTTTTTGGCCATCAAAGAAAACATTATATCTAGCACAAACCCAACACATCACATCACCCAAAGAACACCATCCCCACCGTGAAACATGGTGGTGGCAGCAACATGCTGTGGGGATGTTTTTCAGCAATCGAGACTGGGAAACTGGTCAGGGTTGAGGGAAAGATGGATGGTGCTAAATGCAGGGATATTCTTGAGCAAAACCTGTACCACTCTGTGTGTGATTTGAGGCTAAGGCGGAGGTCTACCTTCCAGCAGGACAATGACCCCAAACACACTGCTAAAGCAATACTTGAGTGGTTTAAGGGGAAACATGTAAATGTGTTGGAATGGCCTAGTCAAAGCCCAGACCTCAATCCAATAGAAAATCTGTGGTCAGACTTAAATATTGTTGTTCACAAGTGCAAACCATCCAACTTGAAGGAGCTGGGGCAGATTTGCAGGGAGGAATGGGCAAAAATCCCAGTGGTAAGATGTGGCAAGCTCATAGAGACTTATCCAAAGCGACTTGGAGCTGTGATTGCCGCAAAAAGGTGGCTTTGCAAAGTATTGACTTTAGGGGGGTGAATAGTTATGCACATTGACTTTTTCTGTTATTTTGTCCTATTTGTTGTTTGCTTCACAATCAAAAAAATCCTCAAACAATCCATGTTATTCCAGGTTGTGAGTCAACAAAACACAAAAACTGCCAAGGGGCTGAATACTTTTGCAAGGCACTGTAGGCCACTTTCACACTGAGGCGTTTTACAGGGTTTTTTTTTTTTATTAAATTTCTTTATTTATTCAAGGTAAGAAGAACTGGTCCACATGGACCCTGGCGCCATAATACAATAATGGATAAGGCATACATAAACTGATATGGATTTCCATTAAATACCCCAAAGGGAAGAAAAAAAAAGAAAAAGGAAAAACATAATATATAGAGTTGCCTATGTTTCCCAGCGAGCCCTATCCGGGTGTTACTGGTGGATCATTATCCCTTATCTCTGTAGAACTCTGTAGTCGTCTTTATTTCATTTCCCTTTGTAATCGGGGCCAATACAGGCAGTTCACCCCACAATTTTTCAAAGAAAAAAGTAAAAAAGAAGAAAAAGAAAGAGAAAAAAGAGAAAAAAAAATGAGTGGAGAGCGGGTGCGAGCATGAACCTGATAAGGCACTAAAAAGTCGACTCTCTACGATATCTGTCTTTATATCTTATTCGCCAATGGCGAGGTAATCTCTTAAGGATTATCCCGGGCAGCATCCAATGACCCTCCCCTAAGGACTATTCCTTCATCCGAATATTTAAAAATATTCCATTTTCTCCATGTCTCTGTATATGTCTCCTGTTTTTGCTGACTAGTAAGAGTCAAATCTTCCATACGTCCAGTGTCGTCCACCTTCCTAAGCCACTGAGCAATGGTTGGAGGATGTTGGGATTTCCAACATAATGGTATACAGGCCTTAGCTGCGTCTAATAAATGGCGTACCACTGATTTCAGGGGGTTTTGCGCCAAAAATAGTGCCTGTAAACTGCCTCTTCTGCAGTCCCAGTGTAAAAGCCTGAGTGCTTTCACGCTGGGGCAGTGCGCTTGCAGGACAAGAAAAAAAAGTCCTGCAAGCAGCATCTTTGGGGCGGTTTAGGAGTGTGAATACAGCTAAGGAGAATTTTCCAGCTGGTCCCTCTTTCTCAACTTCCAATGATGGGATGTATTCAATTGTAACCTAGACTTTAGCTAATAACTGCTGTGGAACTTCTTCTTTTGTTGCTACTGTATTATACTTCTGCATACTGAATACTTATTAATGCAGAACTGCTGCCATCTTTAAGGAGACCACTTTGAAAGCTTGACTATGGAGTGTCTCCGGTGCAGGGCGGAGCCATCTTGGCTGGATCTGGCTCAGTTCTAGAGGAAGGTGATTGCCTGATGCACTAAAGCAGGGAAAGTGTGTCTGGAGACTGCTGAGAAGACAGCCAAAAAGGCTAGCAGGGGTGTTGGAAAAAGCTAAGCTGGTGACTGAATGGAAGCATGCCATAGCTGACTACAATCAGGTGGGACCTGAGAGAAATAAAGAGACTGCTCATCATGACTCATGAGGCCTTGCTTCAGAGACTGGGAACCTGCTCTCTGGGAGGGTGTGTGATCAGACTGTACTAGATAGAACTCCAAACACTTTTAGGGAAAGAAAACAGGAGCAGCCTCAGCAGGATTGAAAGAGGGAAATCATAGCTGGACTGACTTTTTATTGGGGTTCAACCTACATGCTAAAGACGGTTTGCACTTGATTCGAAGGGGGTCTGCTGTGCTGGGGGAGAGGTTTATGGGAAGGCTGGAGGAGTATTTAAACTAGGATTGAGGGGAGAGAGTGAACTAGAATTACATCAGACAGATAGGTCAGTTAGGGGTCAGATATTAATGGGGATAGACGGGGGGAGGGTTATGGCAGGTGACAAGAAAGTTCCCATGTTGCAAGTAGCCATTGGAAACTATAGCCATTTGTACCACTAAAAATTATATGAAAAACACCAGAGCAAAATGTAATAATGCATTAAAAGAGAAGTATGTTTTTTTTTGCTATTCATACTTACCTCAGTGGATGGAGCATCAGGCTGATGCTGCCGCTGTCCCCCGGCATCTCTGCACTGAGAACCGAGCCACCGAACACCACTGATGGCTCGGTTCTCACTCCTCCCCGAACAGAGCCATACTGACTGTCAGTCAGCATGGCTTCTGCTTAACTTCTCAGCGCTCATTGGAGCGCCGAGCAGTGGAGGGTGGGGAGAGGCTGTCTCAGCGTCTTAGCGGCTCTCTGAGATGCTGAGACTGCCATCAATCAGGGCAGCTGGCGGATACCGACTTGGAAGCCGTGATGACGCACTGCACCGACTGATGGCAGTGACATCAGCAGAGAGCAGACTTCAGACCGCTCTCTGCTGAAAATGGGTCACAGGAGTGCAAAAAAAAGTGTTTGTTCACAAATGCCAGAAGTCTGCCATGCAAAATAGCTAAGTTGGAATCTCTGGTGCATGAGGAGAATTATGATGTAATCGGTATTGCTGAAACTTGGCTTCAATCCTCACATGAATGGGCTATTAATATTCCTGGCTATGCACTCTTTCGGAGAGACAGGGTAAAAAGGAAAGGTGGAGGGGTCTGTCTCTATGTGAGAAGTGATCTCAAAGCAAGTGTGAAAGAGGATCTGGTTGATGGAGAGTGTGATGAGTCTGAAGCATTATGGGTGGAACTGCATATAGATCTGCATAGTTCAAAGTTAATCATTGGAGTATTTGGTATAGACCACCCAATGTTAACGAGGAGGTGGAGACTCAGCTCCTTGCACAGATGGAAAGGGCTGCAAGGGCTGGGACAGTGATAATCATGGGGGATTTTAACTACCCAAAAATTTACTGGAGTAATGGCACTGCTGGGACAGTTAAAGGATCACTAAAGAAAAAAAAAATAACAAACATGTTATACTTACCTCCACTCTGCAGCTCGTTTTGCACAGAGAGGCCCCGAACCTGGTCTTCTGGGGTCCCTCGGTGGCTGCCTCAGCTCCCCCCCACAAGGACTCAACACCTTCATGCGAGCTCGGATTGGCCCGCATGGTGTTGAGTCCTTGCGGGCGCGCACCCGTGATACAGTGGCGGCCATAGCCGCCCACTGTATCACTCGGCCCCGCCCTTTGGCGAGCAGCGTTATTGGATGTGATTGACAGCAGTGCCAGCCAATGGCTGCGCTGCTTGCAATCGATCCACTGTAGCCAATCAATGGCCAGGCTCAATGGCGAAGAGGATGTCGGGGCGAGCGCGGGACTTTCGAGGGATCAGGTAAGTTGTAACGGGGGCGCTAGGGGCCGGTATTGTCGTTTTTTTTTTTTTTACCTTAATGCAAAGAATGCATTAAGGTGAAAAAACTTCTACCTTTACAACCCCTTTAAAGGGCAAAAATGTATGAACCTATTACAGGAAAATTTTATGGTCCAGTTTATTGAGGCCCCAACTAGGAATGATGCTCTGTTGGACCTGGTAATCTCAAACCATGCAGAGCTTATTACTAATGTTCAGATAAAGGAACACCTAAGGCCTTGTACACACGGTCGAACATGTCCGCTGAAACTGGTCCGCGGACCAGTTTCCGCGGACATGTCCGACCGTGTGTACGGCCTAGCGGACAGGTTTCCAGCGGACAAAAGTTTCTTAGCAAGCTAAGAAACTTGTCCGCTGGAAACATGTCCGTCGGACATGTCCGATGGTTAGTACACCTAATCGGACATGTCCGCTGGTTATAACGTGTAACCAGCGTCCCGAAATCCCGCATATGCGTCAAATTGATTCGACGCATGCGTGGAAGCATTGCACTTCCGTGTTTGAGAACGTCGGTGTCTTCTACGTCACCGCGTTCTCTGTCCGCTGGGATTTTGGTCTGATGGTGTGTACACACATCAAACCAAAAGCTCCCAGGAGACATGTCCGATGAAAACAGTCCGCGGATCGTTTTCATCGGACATGTCTCCTCGTGTGTACGGGGCCTGAGTAGCAGTGATCATAACATGATTTAATTTGATGTTAGCTGTAAGCAAGAAATACATACGGGAAAGATAAAAACACTTAACTTCAAGAGAGCAAATTTTCCAAGGATGAGGGCTGCTCTCTAGGACTTAGACTGGGAGGGAATATTGGCATCGATAAACACAGAACAGAAATGGGAATTCTTCAAAAAGACTGTTTGGGACCTCACTGCAAAGTATATTCCCATATGTAAAAAGGAAATCAAAGATGCAAAAATTCAAAACGAACGACAGATTGCAAAAGATAGTAGGACAAACCCCCAAAAATTCTTCAACTATATTAATAGTAAAAAAGGTCAGGTCTGAGCATGTAGGCCCTTTACAAAATAATCTAGAGTGTGTGATTGGGGACAAAGAGAAGGCTAATTTATTAAATACATTCTTCAGCTTTGTGTATACAAAGGAGCATAGGGGAACTCATGTCCATAATGGGGGTGGCATTGACACAGCCCCAAATGATCCACAATGGCTCAAAAGTGATATGGTCCAGAAATATTTAGACAGAATAAAGGTGGATAAGCACCTGGACCAGATGGCATCCACCCACGGATCCTAAAAGAATTGAGCTCTGTAATGTCAAAGCCATTGTATCTATTTTTTAGGGACTCATTCATGACGGGAATAGTACCACTGGATTGGCGCAGGGCGAACGTGGTGCCTATATTTAAAAAGGGAACAAAGTCTTTACCAAGTAACTATAGACCTGTTAGTTTAACTTCTATAGTTGAGAAGATACTGGAACGTTTAATAAAAGACCACATAGACGAGTTCTTGCTGAAAAAATAAAATAAAATTTAAGCAACAGACAGCATGGATTCATGGAAGACAGAAGTTGTCAGACAAACCTGATTTATTTTTATGAAGAGGTAAGTAAAACCTTGGACAGAGGCGTGGCTGTGGATGTGGTATACTTTGATTTTGTAAAAGCGTTCGATACAGTTCCCCACACACGGCTAATGTGTAAGGTAAAGTCTACAGGATTGGAAATAGTTTGTAAATGGATAGAAAACTGTCTAAAAGACAGAATGCAGAGAGTCGTGGTTAATGATTCTTACTCTGAATGGTCTAAGGTTATCAGCAGTGTACCCCAAGGTTCAGTGTTGGGACCCTTACTCCAAGCTATGCAGTGGAATAACGTCCTTACAGGATGTCTCCAATTTACAAGCCGACCTCAATGCTCTGTCTAATTGGGCGACTATGTGGAAGATGAGGCTTAATGATGATAAATGTAAAGTTATGCACTTGGGGGGCTAAGAATATGCATGCATTATACATACTAGGGGGAGTACAATAATGGAGAATGATTTTGGGGTTTTGGTAGATCATAAGCTCAATAATGGCATTCAATGCCAAGCTGCGGTTTCCAAAGCGAGCAAAGTCCTTTCTTGTATTAAGAGAGGTATGGACTCCAGAGACAGAGATATAATTTTGCCCCTGTTCAAATCATTAGTAAGACCTCATCTGGAATATGTAGTTCAGTTTTGGACACCAGTTCTCAAAAAGGATATCGGGGGAACTGGAGAAAGTGCAGAGAAGGGCAACCAAACTGATAAGAGGCATGGAGGAGCTCAGCTATGAGGAAAGATTGGAGGAACTGAATTTATTCACTTCTGAGAAGAGGAGATTAAAGGGGGGATCTGATCGACATGTACAAATATATAAGGGGTCCATATAGTGAACTTGGTGTTAAGTTATTCACTTAGCGGTCAACACAGAGGACAAGGGGGCATTCTTTACGTCTAGAGGAAAAGAGATTTAATCTCCAAATACAGAAAGGTTTCTTCACAGTAAGAGCTGTGAAAATGTGGAACAGACTCCCTCCAAAGGTGGTTCTGGCTAGCTCAGTAGATTGCTTTAAGAAAGGTTTGGATACTTTCCTAAATGTAAAAAATATACCTGGGTACTAACATTTATAGGTAGTTGATCCAGGGAAAATCTGATTGCCTTTCGGGGGATTTTTTCCCCTGCTGTAGCAAATTGAAGCATGCTTTGCTGTTTTTTTTTTTTTTGCCTTCCTCTGCATCAACTGTGGGTATAGAATTGGGTATATTAGATTGTAAGATATTTTTTATTGTTTTATGGTTGAACTAGATGGACTTGTGTCTTTCTTCAATCTGATTAACTTTGTAACTATGTATAGCAACTTATTTTATGCCTGAGGCCTAGAACCAAAGCATGTGCCTGGAGACCCAGAAAAGGGGTCCTTGGTCTGGTAAGAGACCAACATTGAAGTTTATCTGTTATCTGCTGGGAACTGTTGTGCTTTCTTCTTTTTTTTTTTTTTTTTATCAATCATTAGGACAAAACTGGAACTGTTAAAACAAGTCAGGACTGTCTTTATATACTGTTGCTAGGTAAAGGCAATTCAGTTTTGTTACCTACTGTTAGTCAGAATACTGCAGGTGTTTAACCACTTCAGCCCCGAACCATTTTGCTGGTCAATGACCGGGCCACTTTTTGCGGTTCGGCACTGCGTCACTTTAACTGTCATTTGAACGGTCATGCGACGTGGCTACTAAACAAAATTGACGTCCTTCTTTTCCCAGAAATAGAGCTTTCTTTTGGTGGTATTTGATCATCTCTGTGGTTTTTATTTTTTGCGCTATAAACAAAAATAGAGCGACAATTTTGAAAAAAAATAATATTTTTTACTTTTTACTATAATAAATATTCCCCCAAAAATATATAAAAAAAAAAAAAAAAATTCTCAGTTTAGGCCGATACGTATTCTTCTACATATTTTTCATTAAAAAAAATCGCAATAAGTGTTTATTGATTGGTTTGCGCAAAAGTTATAGCGTCTACAAAATAGAGGGTAGTTTTATGGTATTTTTATTAATATTTTTTTTTACTAGTAATGGTGGCGATCTGCAATTTTTATCGGTACTGCGACCTTATGGCGGACACATCGGACACATTTTTGGGACCATTGGCATTTTTATAGCGATCAGTGCTAAAAAAAGGAATAGATTACTGTAAAAATTTCACTGTTAGTGAAGGGGTTAACACTCGGGGGCGATCAAGGGGTTAATTATGTTCCCTAAAGTGTGTTATAACTAAAGGGGGGATGGGACTGACTAGGGGAAATGACATATCGCTGTTCATACATTGTATGAACATACGATCAGTCATTTCTCCCCCTGAAAGAACCGAGAGCTGTGTGTTCAGACACACAGCTCCCGGTTCTCGCTCTGTCACGAGCGATCGTGGGTGCCTGTCAGTGATAGCGCCCGCCGGGCACTCGCATCAGCACCAGGGGCGAGCAGGGGGCGCAGAGCAACATCACGTTATGTTACGTGATCTTGCGCAGCCGAGCCAACCTGCCGCAGTAAAACTGTGGTGGGCGGTCGGCAATCGGTTAACTATATATTTTATTATTGTAAGTAACGTTATTGTTTTATTGATTGTTCGTATAAGTATACTTGCTAATCCTCTCTTCTTTTAGGCTATGTAATAAATTCTTTGAAATACCTCAAGGTGTGTTGATAAGTTCTGGATGAGTGGGGTGTGACAACAGAGAAATCACAAAACAATTCAGCGGCTTCTCTGAGGGTAGCGCTACACAACCATAATGTAAAGAAGTGTCAGGATTTCTTATTTCCACGCTTGTTCAAAGTCAGTGATTTAGAAAGCGTTAAGTCCAGTGCATGACAAGCAGACAGCTGCCCTGCTCAAAAGGAGAAGTCCACAATTATCGCCCATATTTGTCTTGTTACACCATCAATACATGGAAACTGAAACTGTCTTTGTTTTCCATACCAAATAACAGATCATTATCTTAATGTTTTGTGTCTCCAGAAAAAGGACACGTATTTATGGGTCACAAAGAAGCATATCGCTATTATTCAACATTTAGATCTCCGTAGAGTGACCTTCCTGCTGCCAGAGCTGCTGATAAGTGTTATGCCCTGTACACACGATTGGTTCGTCTGATGAAAACGAACCAATGGATTTTTTCATTGGATATCCGATGAAGCTGACTTTCATCAGTCTTGCCTACACACCATCGGTTAAAAATCCGATGGTGTTTAACACGGTGACGTAAAACACAACGACGTGCAGAGAAAAATGAAGTTCAATGCTTCCGAGCATGCGTCGACTTGATTCTGAGCATGCGTGGATTTTTGACCGATGGGAAAAAAACTGATGGGGCCCACACGCGATCGGTTCGTCCGATGAAAACTGTCCATCGGTTAGTTTTTATCAGACGAACCGATCTTGTGTACAGGGCATTATAGTTTTAGGACGTTTTCTAAAAAAACAATAGTAAATTATAGACTCTTAAAACCTTATGTGTTTCCAAAAAAATGTTGGAACGAGTAGGAAAAGAATATCACCATCGCACCATCGTTTTTAAATACAGAGTGGTTATTTCATCAACCTTTGCCTTTGTTTTGTTTTGACATTAATAGGATTTTTCTTTAGCTCCAACAATATTCCTAGCAGTATACCTTCAAACCAAGTAAATAAAACGTGAATATTATACTGTATACTGGTCATCACGATTTTTACCCCTTTTTAGAAAAATTTGAAGCTAGGCTTCATCTGACATTTTCACTAAACCCAAGTAGCAATGTATGATCTATCATTATCTTTATGTGGCATATCTTAACCTCCTGGGACCCGCGCTATAGTCAAATGACGGCTACAGTGCGGATGCCAAAATCCAACAGGACGTCAATTGACGTCCGCCCCTTTGGGCGTTCCCCGCGCGCGCTCCAGAGCGCGCAGCGGGGTAACTCTGTGTTGGCCGTGTCCCTTGGACACAGCCAATTACAGATCGCCGCGAACGGCCAATCAGAGTGGCCGTCTGCGATGCGATCTGTGCGGCCAATGAGAGATGATCTCATATGTAAACATATGAGATCATCTCTCATTGTCGTTTTACACAGAGACAGCGGTGCTGTCTCTGGAGAGGAGACCGATCTGTGTCTCTTGTACATAGGGACATAGATCGGTCACCTCCCCCAGTCACCCCCCCTCCACCTACAGTTAGAACACAATGCAGGGATACATTTAACCCCTTCCTCACCCCCTAGTGTTAACCCCTTCAATGCCAGTCACATTTATACTGTAATTAGTGCATATTTATAGCACTGATCGCAGTATAAATGTGAATGGCACCAAAAATGTGTCAAAAGTGTCCCCTATTTTGTAGGCGCTTTAACTTTTGCGCAAACCAGTTGCTTATTGCGATTTTTTTTTTTTTACCAAAAATATGTAGAAGAATACGTATCGGCCTAAACTGAGAAAAAAAATGTGTTTTTTTTTTTAAATTGGGATATTTATTATAGCAACAAGTAAAAAATATTGTATTTTTTTCAAAATTGTCGCACTTTTTTGTTTATAGCGCAAAAAATAAAAACCGCACAGGCGATAAAATACCACCAAAAGAAAGCTCTATTTGTGGGGAAAAAAGGACGTCAATTTTGTTTGGGAGCCACGTCGCACGACCGCGCAATTGTTAGTTAAAGCGTTGCAGTGCCGGAAGCTGACATTTCACCTGGGCAGGAGGGGGGTATATGTGCCCAGTAAGCAAGTGGTTAATTTCCATGCATCCTCTTTTTTTCTTTAAGTGAAGTCGAACCTTGAAGTATAGATTTAATTAACTGATTCTTTAATGCTTTCCTGTGTACACTTAAGGTCCATATTTGGTTGACAGGTCCCTAGATGTAATCTCTTAAACACAAATAGTTTTGCAATACCCGTACCCGTCATGTTTGACCATTTTCCTAGGTCAGGAGACAGACAAATATACAGTAAAACTTCCAGTTTCCCAAGCCATCTACTGCATATTGCCACATCTTAAATTTCACAGTCAATTGTGTAAGGGGACTTTCACAACTTTTTTTACTTATGTTTAGGTACCAAAAGGACTGACATTAACAGAAATGAACATACACTTTAGATACATGTAATCTTAAAGATGATTTTACCTATGTGTATGATGTAGCGCACCCCCACCATGCACAGCCAGGCACACCGAATTTTCATAGGCACTCCAGAGACAAAGAACAGTCCGTGACTTTATTTTTGTGGTTTATTGTTAGTTAATAACTTGGATGGGGATGGGAAATTATGGGATGCCCACTTGACTTCAGCAACAACACTTTAACAACATCTTCAGGGATATCATCCTATACACAGTCTATTTACAGAATCCTTGACACTTCTCCTGCACTGGCTACTGGTCCCAGCACCACCTCTTCAGGCCCTGCTAACCCACCTGTCTGCAGCTGCTCCTTTCATTAGCCCTCCAGACTAACCTTCCTCCACAGTCCTCCAGACGGTCTCTCACCAGCCCACCTGGCTGACTCTGCAGGAAATCTCCCAGGGAAGGAATGCAGACTTGGTACAATGCTGCCTTTAGGGAGAACTAGCTATGTATGGCAGTACCCCCCCCCCCCCCTGTAAGTCCCCCAGTACCGTTGCTCTACTTACACTGTCCACTTTCTACCGTGCCTCCAGGAAGAACCCCAGAGGGCCACTGACACACTCCACAGCACTACATCTCCATCCTCCATCTGACTGTCCCTGCTGGCATAGGCTATGCCTATAAATGCGGTGAACCTTGTCCCTTGCCAGCCCTTTTCTGAGGATTGGCCTTTAAAAATAAAGTGGAAACTCGGATTACAAGCATAATTCGTTCCAGGAGAATGCTCGTAATTCAAAGTGCTCGCATATCAAAGCGAGTTTCCCCATTGAAGTCAATAGAAACGAAAATAATTAGTTCCGCATTTACTTCAATGTGATGCAATACCACATGCGGTCAGAGGCGGGGGCACCGGAGAGCCTCAGAAACGTCCGAAAAGGCCTGGGGACACTTTGGCTGACCTCAACAAACCTCGGAAAGACTTCCTGCCTGAAGTTTGCCAGGGTCAGTAGTGCTGTCCTCTGGCCTTACCGTGCATTTCCAAACAGTGCCGATCGGCTGCGATCGGCGATGTTCGGCTCTGTTTGGGTCCGGAGCCCCCCACCTCAAGCCAAAAGCGGTACTGCACACCACTTTGGCCTGAATCATGCTCATTTTGCAAGACAACACTCGCAAACCGAGTCACGATTTTTTAAAATACAGTGCTCATATTGTGTAACGCTCGTTAACCGCGTTACTCGCAATACGAGGTTCCACTGAATTCCAAACAGCTCCTCCTAACCTCCACCCACTAGCTCTAGAAGTTTCCAACTAGTAGATTCTGCCCCGATCCATTTCTTCACCCATAAGGCCATCACTGCCCTCCACCATCATGTGTAAGGGAAGGTTTCCATGTAACTGGACTACTTGGTCAGCCACATAGTCTATATGACCACAGACACATGGTCAAGCAAGCATGGACAGGGACGGACTATTTCATTCTTGGCCCATAGGGTAATTCTGCTGGCAGCTGGGAAGGATACAGGATGGGCCACACCATTGGAACTGGTAGTGCTGCCCTGTGACTTTACAGCTGGATATGATGACAACAGTCATCTGCACCTAGTCCTCCTCCTCTGTGATGCCTTCTTCCAGGGAGTCATCCTATGAACCACAAGTCCCCTGCAAGCATTCAAGAGGCTATGGAATGCCTCAGGCAAAACAATGCTATGCAATGTTGCAGCTGATATGCCTAGGAGAGAGGAGCCACACTGGGGCAAAGATTGTGTCAGTTCTGCAGGGACAAGCCCACAGATTTTGTAGCCAATTCAGGCAATCATACCTAGCCAGCGTTTTGGCTGGGTTAGATTCGGTGTGAACCTGATCTGTGACTTGCCCACATAGTGGAAATACTTAGGTTTTTAAGTATTTAGGTTTTGTGCTGCCCTAGGCCTTACTAAACTCGTGCACTCCCTTATTTAGATATGACCCACCCCTTCTTGTCAAGGCCACACCCCTTGCTGTTTAAGAGATTTTTTTCGAGAGGGGACACTAGTTCTGAGGGCCGGGGGGGGGGGGGCAATGAATTCCCTTAATTTGCATAGATTTACGCTCACTTCCTGTTTGGCTATGGGGCAGGAAGTGTTTACAAAGGGTGGGGCTGTTGATTTCCACATTGCTGGGATGCATGAACAGGTAGCATTTACCAAATGTCTGAACACAGAGGATTTATACATTTTGGTAGAAAAAGAGTTATGGTTCAGGAATAAGGCAGGCGATTTAGGGATTACATGGTCAATACAATTTTGAGTAATTCTGTGCACTCATGTCCAGAAGGAATCTAAGGCCTCGTACACACGGACGGACAGTCCACCGGACCGTTTTCAGCGGACATGTCCGCCCGGAGATTTCTGTCTGCTGGTTGTACACACCATCAGACAGAAAACCGCGCGTAAACGCGGGGACGTGGACGCGCCGTCGCCACGATGATGCAGCGGCGACGTGGGCGGCCCTGGAAGTTCAAAGCTTCCACGCATGCGTCGAATCAGTACGACGCATGCGAGGGATGGCGGCCGATCGGACGTGTCCGGTGAGTCTGTACAGACGACCGAACACGTCCGACAGACAGGTTTCCAGCGGACAGATTTCTTAGCATGCTAAGAAATTTTTATCCGCTGGAAACTGTCCGATCCGCCGGACAATTGTCCGGTCGGGCCTACACACGACCGAACATGTCTGCTGAAACTGGTCCGTCGGACCAGTTTCAGCGGACAGATCCGGTCGTGTGTACGGGGCCTAAGATCTAAGACAGTTTGCTGAACATTTTCTGAGTTCGCTCCAACAAGTATCTGGAGAAGAAGGAAACGTGGCATGAAGTTTTGATGGGGTGTGGTTCCAGCAGGAGACCATTTTATAACCAGTTTCCTGATATCTGCTGCTAATTAAAGATTTTTTTTTAGGACAGCAAAAGGTTTTTGGTGCATTCTTCAGCAAAAAAGTAATGTCTAGGTCCCTTTTCCTTTGTTCAAGAAATCCAGGGGGAGACTGGAGGCTTCCAACAGTAATGACTTGTACGACCAAGAGAACATGTGACAAAGTGGTTAAGGAGATTGGAATTTTTATAGGAAGGTGTGAGGTCAGGTGCAAATTTCACAGGGTTTGGCAGGGAAATGGTTCAAATGAAGGGTTTGAAAGGGACTCAAAAGAGTGAAATCGGGATCTCGGCACATTTGAGTGGAGGTCATCCATGATGACTGGTGAAGACAATGCTTGGTACAGCCTTTGCTCTTGTCTTTCTAAAGAAGAAAGGATTTTTCCAGGTTGCCTGGGTGAAAGCCAAGTCGCCCAGTATAGGAAAGAGGGGAGACAGAGACAAAGCAAGGCCATAGCAATGAAGGGTTTTCGTACACATTTGCCATGTTGGCCTGATGGTCAGGTGTTTATTTAGTTCTGATGCTGGAAGGGTGGTGAGCCAGATGAGTTTTTCAGAGGAACAGGGAAACCCATTGCTTGAGTTTTTTTATGCTTACCCCAATCTGGTATTCTCGTCAAGTAACTTGCAATATAGTATGAACAAATATCTAGGTGTGCCATGCCACCCATGTGCTTTGGTCTATGCAAAATTGTGTGTTTCAGGCGTGCAGGTTAGGAAAACTAAACAAATGTGTTTATGAGGAACTGAAGAGACTTTGGAAACAACCAAGTACTTAACTAGTTATATTATGTGGGGTAAGACTTGTTTGATGACATTGCATTGTTTTACGACATTGTCTTTTCCTATCCAGGAAAAGCGTTTTGATTTCCAGGCGGTCATTTAAGAGCACAGAGAAGCTAGAAGAGGTGTGAAGTTAAGGACAAAAAAACATTGGGGGTCATTAGAGAGTTGAATTGCCAGGTATCTCATGTGGGCTATTCCCCAGTTGAATGAAAGAGCAATTTGTAACTGGGTCAAGATGTGTCCTCTGGGTTGCTTAAGAAAAAAAGGATGGTCTTGTGGTGGACACTCAAGATCTTCAAGCCCTTGATATTTTTGTTTGATCAGATATTTTTGGTTTGTGGCTCTAACATGACAATAAACAATAATGGAGAATCAAAATCAAGAAAGAAGGGGACTCAAACCTTTGGCATTTGATTGCGACAGATGGGCTGTCATAGAACCCATTTTAGGAAAGTATCACCAAGGCCCCCTGTGGCATAATGTGGGGCACAATTATAACTATGACAAAAGGAGTAGCATCATCTGCTGTGATTTATTTTAGGAAAATTGAGCATCTAATGTTATTAGCTGCCTGGCAATGAGGAATGAAACCCTCCTGGTCTCTATTATTAAGGAAGTTGAAGAGGAAGTTTAGTCATCCAGCCAGGAGTTTAGTTGGATTTCAATGTTGTTTAACAATGAGATGCATTAAAAGTTAGCCCAATAATGTGTCCTTGTTTTGCTTTCAGCATGGGCATCAAAAGGTTACCATATTGTTTGAGTTGATTAAACATATTAGGTGCAGGGCCACAATGTGTTCAAATTGGTTACAGACCAACATGTACTGTATAGAAACAAAAAAATGTTTTCTCCAATGTGAGAGTGCCCCAATTCTATATAATGGGGGGTGGGGGGGGGGTTTAAGAGGTTTTTTAACCACTTCCGTCCCGTAGGACGTCATATGACATCCTGGATTTTAGTGGGGGATATCTGAATGATGCCGGCAGCTACAGGCATCATTCAGATATCCTACTTTTCAGGCGGCGATTCTGCGCACCATAAGGCCTCGTACAGACGGACGGACTGTCCGCTGAAAACGGTCCCCGGACTGTTTTCAGCGGACATGTCCGCTCGGAGATTTCAGTCTGATGGTTGTACACACTATCAGACAGAAATCCGTGCGTACACGATACGCGTGACGAGGCCGCGACGATGACGCGGCGACGTGCGCGGCCCTGGAAGTTCAATGCTTCCACGCATGCGTTGAAGTGATTCGACGCATGCGAGGGATGGCGGCCGATCGGACATGTACGGTGAGTCTGTACAGACGACCGAACATGTCCGACGGACAGGCTTCCAGCGGAAATGTTTCTTAGCATGCTAAGAAACATTTGTCCGCTGCAAAACGGTCGGCTGGACAAATGTTTGGTCGGCCGTACACACGACGGAACATGTTTGGTCGGCCGTACACACGACCGAACATGTCTGCTGAAACTGGTCCGCGGACCAGTTTCAGCAAACATGTTCGGTCGTGTGTACGGGCCCTAAGAACGATCATAACGCCGCCATCCGGTGCTTCTCCGGGCTCTTCCGTGCCATCGAAGAACCGGAAAACGAATCGGCCGCCGCCGGATGAGGAGGATAGAGATTTTCGGTGACCACATGGTCACCGGTCATCTCTATGACCGTCGGAGACCCAGAAGTAAACAAAGCCGCAATCGCGGCTGAAAGCATGAGATTGGTGATTTTTTTTTCACAATCTCATGTTTTCCAGCCTGGAGGAGAGATGTGGGGTCTTATTGACCCCGCATCTCTCCATAAATAGGACCTGTCACACACTATTCCTATTACAAGGGATGTTTACATTCCTTGTAATAGGAATAAAAGTGATAAAAAAAGTGTAAAATAAAAAAAATTAAAGCGGATGTGCCACTAAAAAAATATATTAAAAGCCAGCAGCTACAAATACTGCAGCTGCTGACTTTTAATATAAGGACACTTACCTGTCCTGGAGTCCAGCGCTGATCGCAGCAGATGACGAGCGATCGCTCGTCACCCTGCTGCTCCCCCCTCCATCCACGGTGAGGGAACCAGGAAGTGAAGCGCTCCGGCTTCACTGCCCGGTTCCCTACGGCGCATGCGCGAGTCGCGCTGCGCCCGCCGATTGGCTCCCGCTGTGTGCTGGGAGCCGAGTGTTCCCAGCATACAACGGGGGACGGACGGGAAGCGGAGAAAAAACCCGTCTTTTGCCCGTATCGTAGGGCCGGAAGTGGGTGCAGATACCTGTCTGTAGACAGGTATCTGCACCCCCCTCCCCCCTGAAAGGTGTCAAATGTGACACCGGAGGGGGGGAGGGTGCCGATCAGCGGGACTCCACTTTAGAGTGGAGATCCGCTTTAAGTAAAAAAAAATGATTTTTTTCTCTTCTGCCCAGTCTCATTAGACCAGGGGTCTCAAACTCAAATTACCTGAGGGCCACAAGACAAGTTTTCATATGCCATGGGGGGCCGCATGCAAACTATCAAACTTCAAAAACAACAGTACTGGTGTCAGCGAGCGCATTATTAACCCCCCAGCACTGGTGTCAGCGAGCGCATTATTACCACCAGCACTGGTGTAAGTCAGGGTTTGACAAATTTGCTTGGAATCTAGGAGCCAGCTAAAAAAGTTAGGAGCCAGAAAACGCACCCCGTCCCGACGAGCTTGCGCGCAGAAGCGAACACATACGTGAGCAGCGCCCGCATATGTAAACGGTGTTCAAACCACACATGTGAGGTATCGCCGCGATTGGTAGAGTGAGAGCAATAATTCTAGCTCCTCTGTAACTTAAAACATGCAACATGTAGATTTTTTTAAACGTCGCCTATGAAGATTTTAAAGGGTAAAAAAGTTTGTCGGCATTCCACAAGCGGACACAATTTTGAAGCGTGACATGTTGGGTATGAATTTACTCGGCGTAACATTATCTTTCATAATATTAAAAAAAATGGGGATAACTTTACTGTTGTCTTATTTTTTAATTAAAAAAAGTGTAATTTTGTCCCAAAAAAGTGCGCTTGTAAGACCGCTGCGCAAATACGGCGTAACAGAAAGTATTGCAATGATCGCTATTTTATTCTCTAGGGTGTTAGGATAAAAAATATATATAATGTTTGGGGGTTCTAATTAGAGGGAAGAATATGGCAGTGAAAATAGTGTAAAATGACATTAGAATTGCTGTTTAACTTGTAATGCTTAACTTGTAATACCAACGGCCACCACCAGATGGCGCCAGCTCACATCTGGTGGTAATAACTTGTAATACCAACGGCTCACCACCAGATGGCACCAGCTCAAAAAAAAAAAAAAAAAAAAAAATTTTTTTTTTTTTTTTTTTTTTGCTCCCCTCACTTCCACCCTGCCTGAGGGCCATTTATAACTGGTCCGCGGGCCGCAAATGGCCCGCGGGCCGGTACTTTGAGACCACTGCATTAGACTGTACTGTGGGTATTCTGTAGCAGATGAATAAAAATTCACTGAAAGTTATAAAAAAATAACCAAAATATTTATTTTAATACTGTATATAAGATGGCATTTAAATAATACTAAACAAACTTTGTATATTAACAATGTCCCTTCTACTTCTACATGTGGATGATGGAACTGTAATTATTTTAATGACATTTTTTTTCATGATAAATAATATCAATAAACTGTTTTGTTTTCAAATATATATTTGTATGCCAATTTAAATCTTTATTATTTTGTGGAAATAACAGTGTGGGTGGCAGCCCCATTAGTGGTGCAGGGGCACCGCCCCCCTAATCCATGCGCCTGGCCCCTAATCTTCAGACGCATGGATTTCAGTTTTTTTTTTATTTTATTTTTTTAAGCACATGATTAGAGCCTGAGGCTCTATTTGGCTTCAAAAAAAGGTGGGCACAAAGCACTGTGCCCGAGCCCACTCAGTTGTGTGACATTAGCAAATTAAAGTTTGCTATTTCTTCCTGCTTATCCTCCTGCCCAATTAGGCAGCCGGTCCTGAGACCCGAATGGCCAGGGAGTCTTAGCACTTCCTGTTCAGCCAGAAGGAGAAGCAATGCCTGTTTGGCCAGGAGAAGAAGCAAGGGCCCCATCTCTTCAATTAGCAAGCCGGAGCGAGGTGCAGCAGGAGGAGGGGCAGCAACAGTCTCATTAAAGGGGTCTGCCAGTCACAGCCCCGCCCAGCCTGTGTCTTAGAATTAGAGGGAGATGATTCCTCCATTAATCAACATGTAACATTCCACCTACATTGTGGTTAGTTGGCTAGTGGGTATGGAGGAGCTAGGAGGGTGTCGGCTGTTATTTACTACTGTGTAAATGCCCACATGTGTGACTCTATATTCACATGGATGTGATAGGTCGAAAATGCTCAGCATTGAAACTCACTGAAAACTGAGCATGTGCAGAGTTACCACCACAGCTGCAAAATCCCTAGCTGAATTGGGGACATGAACAGAAGGGGGGATAGGGAACAGCAGAATCAACCAGGTTTGTTTTCAGAATAAAGAAAACAAATCTCATAGTGACTGCATGAGTATGAACAGCATGTAATAGATCATTTATTGATATTTTCTCCTTTAAAAGTAAACATATACTTATATATGTAATCAAAATAAACAAACATTATTGTTAAAACATAGAAGGTTTAAAAGAATCACAAATACTGCCGAGTATTTTTAGCAGTGGGACTGTCCCAAAGAATTCAGGAAGTTGAAGTGTATTATCATATGAAAAATTGATCATACAACATTCAGCACTTTGGTGACAACAAAAACAAAATCCACACATGCAAATACCTAGTATGATACACTTTTAATGATCACCAAAAAGCAAAAGTAGCAAATGCCTTTTATAATTATCTCATTATAAAAATAACAGTCATAGACCTTACAAAAATCACAGCATTGCAACACAGTCATAAAAATATGTTGTGAAATTCTAAAAATAATTTCCTTTTTATCAACAGTTGACCACAGTTCTCCCTTATACAATATGTAGTGTCAAAGATTCATTGTTTTATAATAGAAATCTGTGATAGACTGAGTAGCAAAAATAAATACTATTAATGGGGCAATACAATGGTTTTGTAAATTTGCTCCCTTATTTACGATGGTCAAGGCTAAGAAATACAAACTTATAAACCTAAAAAATAGGATTTACCCGAACTAGAACTGCACCACCTTGGAAACTAGCCAGACTAAATATGAAACCACCACAATCCACAACAAATAAAATACATAGGCCCGGATTCACAGACAGCGGCGCACATTTATGCCGCCATAGCGCAAATAAGATACGCTACGCCGACGCAGCGCAGAGAGGCAAGTATGGAATTCAAAAAAGCCATTGCTCCCAAAACTGCGCTGGGTTTCTCAGGCGTAAGCCGGCGTAGGTGGAAGTGGGCATGAGCCATGCAAATGAGGCGTGACCCCATGCAAATGATGGGCTGAGTGTCAGACATATACTTATAACGAACAGAGCATGCGCCGTCCCTTGGACGCATCCCCGTGCGCATGCTCAGAATCACTTCGGAACAACTGCCTAAGAACCGACGGATCACTGCCTACGGCGTGAACGTAACCTACGCCCAGCCAGACACACGTCCAACGTAAACTACGTAAAATACGCCGGCTTGTGTTCCCTGGTGCAGCCCTTTGCATGGATACTGCTGAGTTACACCTCCTTTATGGGGCATAACTTTACGACCGACGTATGACTTTACGCGCACTGCGTCGGGCACACGTACGTTCGTGAATCGCCGTATCTCCCTCATTTGCATATTTTAATAGAAATTTAATGGGAGCGTCACATGCGTCCAGCGTAAATATGCGCCCACTCTACACCGGCGTAGGCAAGTTACGTCGGTGGGATGAAGCCTGTTTTTAGGCGTATCTTAGTTTGTGAGTCCGGCGCACAGATACGACGGTGCATATTTGCACTTATGCAGCGTATCTGGAGATACTTCGGCGGAAGTGCTTTGTGAATCCGGGCCATATTGTTATATTTAAAGGGGTTGTAAAGCTTTAAGTTTTTTTCACCTTAATGCATCCTATGGTTGCCTTCTTCCAACATCCATGCAACACCCTTTTTCTGTGATACCAGACTAAATCCTCAGATGACAGCCCCTCGCTCAGCTTTCTGTAACTTTAGCATCCAGGCTTCTCAGCTAGCCCAGCCAAAGCTGAGGCCTCACGAACAGCAAGCACATGGCAGGGCTTCCCAGAGGGCAGCAAACCCTCCAAACTGGACTTCTTAGCTCCAGGATAAGACAAGACTGCTCTGTGTCTCAGAATATTTATACAGACTCCCAGCAGCTCTCAGGGCCACCCTCCGTGGGATTGACAAGGGCTGCATAAATATTCATGCTGCTTATTTGCCTTGCGCCACACCTATGTTCTAGAGAGATCCACAGTTCTCCAGAAAGCAGGGGAAGCAATTAAACCCCCCAGCAGCTGAAACACTGAAAATAATGGCATGCAGCTGCACTGATTACATTGAGAACAACTAAATTTACATTACAACAACAAAAAAGCAGCTCCACTGGATTCAGTCTGTCAGAACTAAAGTTTACCTAATCCTAGCACCTATCTAGGAGGGTGCTACACTGCAAATATAAAATACTATCACACACAATATGTGCTGGCATCACAAAAATGGGGGGGGGGGGGGGAACAATTGAGATCCCAGGAAGTCTTTAACCATAAAATTCTGAAATGAGGTATTGAGGTCATTGACATGACAATAATAATTAGCTTTATTTGATAAAGCACCTTTAAAAGGTAGCTTCTCAAAGCAGAAGTAAAAAAAGGGGGGGTGGATTATGTCTAAAGAAAAACACTTTTAAGATTTGATTTGAATGAGTTTAGAGACAATGACTCTCTGATGTTCTTTGGAAAGGAATTTCAGAGTTTTGGGGCAGCCTCTGTCTCCCATCAAGTGTAGGTGGTTAAGGGAGGACACACAGAAGACACCTCAATTTGAGGAGCAGAGGTTACAAGGGGGTGTAAGTTGATAAAAGTTCAGACACACAATGGGGTGCCAAGCTATGAAGAGCCTTATAGGTGGGCAAGAGGATCTTAAATTCAATGCGAAACCTGATGGGTAGGCAAAGACACCAGGATAGGGTATATACTGTATGGTCACTTGCAGGGCAGGACTTAGGGTGGGGGGGGCCCCTGGGCTTGAGTGTTGAAGGGGCCCCCTGGAGCCGAGAATTGGGGGGGATCGAAGTTGTTGAGCGGGGGGGGGGGCGAATTGAAGTTGTTGAGCGGGGGGGAGCACATTAAAGTTGTTGACCGGGGGGGGGGATTTTGCAGTTGTTGAGGGGGGGAGTGCCTCTCACCTGTGCCAACAGCCGGGGCCACAGACTGTCATTAGCCCGGCTGTCGGCTATCTTCCCTTCAGCAGCCACAGTCCTCCACACACCACTCCGGTTCCTCCTGCTTCCGTGCTGCCTCCTCTTGCAGTGCGGGAAAATTAACCCTTTTGCGGGACTGCGGGAAGAAGCTGTCTGTGCGGGAAAGTCCAGCAGAATCCGTGCGTGTTGGGAGGTATGCGCAGGGCCGCCATCAGGAATTTTGGGGCCCCTTGCACAGCTTAAGGCATGGGCCCCCTGAAGCAGAGAACCTAGGGGGGTGGGGGTGCTGCCGCCTGAAATTGAGAAGCGTGGGGGCTGCCGCAAATTGAGAAGCGGAGGGGCCTTTACAAAAAATAGAAGAAATAAAGAAGAAAACAAATATATATAAATATATGTAGCCATCCGGGGCCCTGGGGACCTCTGGGCCTTTTAATAAAAAGAAAAAATAAACCTCTGGGCCCTTTAATAATAAAAAAAAAAAAACATTTATAAAAAATACATAAAAAAAGGGAGGTTGCCAAACCCGGGGGCCCTGGGGACCTCTGGGCCCCTGGGAACCTCTGGGCCTTTTAATAAAAAAATAAAAAAATAAACAAAAATAAAAAAATAAACATTTATAAAAAAAATAAAAAAAGGGGGGGTTGCCACATGGGGCCCTGGGGACCTCTGAGCCCTTTAATAAAAAAAAATATATATATATATATAAAAAAAATGTAATTTTTTTTTATAAAAAAATAAAAAAGGTGGGTTGCCATCCGGGGGCCCTGGAGACCCCTGGGCCCTTTAAAAATAAAAATAAAAATATATATATATATATATATATATATATATATATATATATATATATATATATATATATATATATATATATTATATATATAAAAATAAAAAATATATAAAAAAAACATTTTTTTACAAAAAATAAATAAAAAAAGGGGGGTTGCCGTCCGGGGCCCTGGGGGCCTCCGGGCCCCTGGGGACCTCCGGACCCCTAAAAAAAAAAAAAAAAAAAAATTTTATTTTTTTTTTTAAAGGGGGCCCCCTATTGGGTGGGGCCCCTGGGCTTGAGCCCAGTCAAGGCCAATGGTAAGTCCGGCCCTGGTCACTTGTATCAGTCCTAGTTAAAATTCTGGCTGCATAGTGTAGTTGATTAATAGTGGATAGATTCCGGCACATCATGGTTTGTGACCAATTTGTCAGAAGCAATTTTTCTAACAGCATATAATGCTTTATAAAAGATAGTGTGCAATTATACACATGTCAAAAGGCAACAAAACGGTGTCCTGGAAGTAAGCTCAAAACAAAAAATGAGCTCAGAACAGAAGAACTAAAAGGGAAAGCTCTGCTTTTGTGCCTACTCACTGGTTTTGCCCAGTACCCTCTCCCACTTCCGGGTGACTTTGCTGTGGCAAAGTCATCCAGAAGTTCAGTCCCCTCTTCCTTCCCCCGCCAGCCAGGCCATTCACAAAGCATGGTGCACTTCACGCTTGCAAAGTAGGGAACCGACTGGGAAGCAGCAAGGCTTCGCTGCCGGTTTCCCTCACCTGATATGTCGGCAGCAGCAGCACCGAGAGTCGATTGAAAAATTATCTCGGGTGAAGACACTGCTGGATTCGTGGACAGGTAAGTGTCCTAATATTAAAAGTCAGCAGCTACAGTATTTGTAGCTGCTGATATATTTTTTTCTAATGGAGCCTGGAGCTCCTCTTCAAGAACAGAAAATGAGCTCTAAACAGAAAAGTTCTATGCATTCCACACTCGAACACAAAATCAAAGTAAGTAAAATAGGAAGTTAGCTCAAAACATACTAAAACACAAAATGAACGAAGCATTAAAATGATTGCAATGACATTTTTTTAATTAAAATGGAAAAGCAGTTATACTTACCGCCTTACCCCCTTTTCTTGGATCCCCCACCAGTGCTGTCTCCTCCTCAGCAAGCCATGTGACTTCAATTGGGTTCGCTATTTGTAGGGTTGCACCGATACCACTTTTTTAAGACCGAGTACAAGTACTGATACTTTTTTCCAAGTACTCGCCGATACTGATTACCTATACTTTTTTTTTGTCATGTTACAGTTTTCAAAGCATAATACAGACTAGTGATATCTTTTTATGCAGCACTGATGGGGTGGCACTGATGAGGAGGCACTAATATGCAGCACTGATGGGCACTGATACTGTAGGTGGCACTAATATGCAGCACTGATAGGTAGCACTGACTGGTGGGCACTGATAGGCAGCACTAATAGGCAATGATGGGCAGGCACTGATTGGCATAACTGATGGACACAGATTTGCCTCACTACACTAAATATTATGGGGCAGATCCACGTACCTTTGCGCTAACGCCACCGTAACTTATCTTTTTTTTTTCGAATTCTCAACGAATTTGCGCCATAAGTTACGGCGGCGTAGTGTATCTTTGGCAGCGTAATGGCGCGGAATTCAAATGGATGTAATGGGGGCGTGTTTTATGTTAATACGTCGTGACCCGGCATAAACTACGTTTTTTTTTTAACTGCGCATGCACCGTCCGTGGGGGTATCCCAGTGCGCATGCTCGAAATTAACCCGGAACAAGCCAATGCTCACGACGGTGATGTCATTCTACGCAAATCCCTATTCACGAACGACTTACGCAAACAACGTAAAAAATTCAAAATTGTACGCGGGAACGACGGCCATACTTAACATTGAGTACGCCTCATAACAGCAGCTTTAACTATACGCCGGAAAAAGCCGAACGCAAACGACGTAAACAAAATGGGCCGGTCGTACGTTCATGGATCGCCGTAAATAGCTAATTTGCATACTCGACATGGAATTCAACGGAAACGCCACCTAGCAGCCGCCGAAAAATTGCAGCTTAGATCCGACGGCGTACTAAGAAGTACGCCTGTCGGATCTAGCCGAGATGCCGTCGTATCTTGTTTTGAGGATACAAAACAAAGATACGACGCGCAAAAATTGAAATTAGGCGGCGTATCAATAGATACGCCGGCGTAATTTCTTTGTGGATCTGCCCCTATATGTTTTATGTTGTTTTTCCAAGACAAATAGTTCTGTCAAAATCCGTGACGCGCCAGATTCAGTAACGGAATTGATGTTCCATCAGAACACCGTGACGCCCATCTTGGTACACCCTGAACTCGGCCACAGTAAGCCTGCAGTTAGAAGGCAGCAGCAGACATCTTGTTACACCTAGCCCATATAGTGAAAAAACTATAGTACTATAGTAACACGCTACGTCACTTCCTTCAGCGTATTGTTGAATGTTGACGGTCTTCTCTTCGCCCACTGACTTCTGTGAGATATCAGATAAAGCATCAGAGCATTTGCATGAGTACAAGTACTTGTGCAAATGCTCGGTATCGCTGCAACTCTAGTTATTTGGCTCCGAATGCGCGACCCAAACAGAGGGTGTTCGGCCCATCTCTATTTGCAACATTCTGAGAAGGATTATTACTGAATATGAGATACAGTAGATATTCACTCTGAACAGATGAATAATTAGGAAATGACCAAGGTATAGTTTTATTTTGTGGCAGTGCTAATTAAAAGCTTGTTTAAACATACATTGCCCTCTGAGAAGCGATATTCTACCTGCTCACTAAAAGCCCACACCACCATATGTATTGCACACCGTTGCAAGGCGGTTTTGTCCCGGCCCTATTTACTTGTATGATGCCGCGTACACACGATCGGTTCATCTGATGAAAGCGGTCTAATGGACCGTTTTCATCGGATGAACCGATCGTGTGTACAGGGCATAAGTCACGTTTGGCGGGTGCTATTGCCTACTGAATACAACAGGGAGTATAATTCTTACCATGTCGCAAAGCATTATGTCTGCAGCAAAAATACAACCCTGCCTAACTGCCTTTGCTGCTTAAGGTGGATTGTAAAAATGCATCTCAACAGCCTGTTTTCACAACCCATAAACTGCAAATGTAAACTTAGCACCGCTCCAGACTAGCGGCCTAATGCAGTCTCTGTGGGTGTCTAGGGTGCCTTCTTTCGAAATGTATGTTACTGAATTACCCATAGTATAGCTGCTTCCATGATGTCCCTGCCCAAGAATCACCATTCCTGAATGTGTTTCACCAAAACAGCTTATTCATCAGGAAAAAGGGTGACCTGTGAAAGTGAGTGATTTATTTATCATTAGAGCGGCTGTGGTCCTCCAGCACTCTCACACATGTGTTGCTCAACTAGTCAAATAATTCATAGAGAAGGTATCTCCCACTTACCACTCAGGGACACCAGCCTAAACCCAACACCCACATGGACCATATTTAACTAAAGATATACATTTAGATATTTGGAATGTTCCGCTTTTAGCAAGCGGTATTGGTCTTAGGCTCCATATACATTTGGCCGCTATAAAAATGCAAGTAGATTCGCTTATTTCTTAATGGCATCCCAAATGCAGTTCAATTTTGCCATGTTTGTTGCTTAACAAAACGTTTGAAAATTACTGAAAAGTGTGCTGAAAAAACATGTGATGCACCATGACCGAAAAGGTATCTGGCGCGTTCGTCTCACATAGGGCAGGTCATTTAAGTAAATGGGATGCTCTATGCGCTATCTGCAGAAATACATAAAAACATGACAAAATGCGAGTGGGATCACACGTTCAAGCTATCCAAATGTTTGAGAATCTAATCCTCTGCTACTCTGTGACAAAAACTTGTAAAATACACTATTTTCCAGTGGGTAAACTAATTGAGAAACTATTTTGCAACCTTGCAGAAGCTTGTTCCGCAGTCTTCAAATAACCCTATGTTCTACTAAAATGGCACACAAGTCAATGTGTGCACAAATACCACTGCTGCTCTTAGTGTAAGAAAATCATTGTATTGCTCATTTCTGTTTTACATACTGTGCCTTGAAAAAATATTCATACCTCTTGAAATTTTCCACAAACGTAAATGTTTTTTATTGGGATCTTATGTGATATACCAACACAAAGTGGCACAGAATTGTGAAGTGGAAGGAAATTGATAAATGGTTTTCCAATTTTTTTTTACATATAAATATGTGAAAAGTGTGGCGTGCATTTGTATTCTGCCCCCCTGAGTCAATACTTTGTAGAACCGCCATTCTATGCAATGACAGCTGCTAGTCTTTTTGGGGATGTCTCTACTAGCTTTGCACATCTAGAGAGTGACATTTTTGCCCATTCTTTGCAAAATAGCTCAAGCTCTGTCAGACTGGATGGAGAGTGTCTGTGAACAGCAATTTTTGAGTCTTGCCACAGATTCTCAGTTGGATTTAGGTCTGGACTTTGACTGGGCCATTCTAACACATGAAAATGTTTTGATCTAAACCATTCCATTGTAGCTCTGGCTGTATGTTTAGGTTCGCTGTCCTGCTGGAAGGTGAACCTCCACCCCAGTCTCAAGTCTTTTGCAGACTCTAATGCCCTGTACACAGGACCGGTTTTCCTAACATGCCAAAACCTGAAGTTTTCCCGACGCGATTCCTCTCAAGCCTGCTTTGCATACACACGTTCAGTCAAAAAAAACACTCGACCAAAGCGCAGTGACGTCCAACACGTACGACAGCACAAAAAAGTGCGCTTGTAAGACCGCTGCGCAAATACGGTGTGACAGTAAGTATTGCAACAACCGCCATTTTATTCTCTAGGGAGTTACCATAAGCCTCTTGGCTGCTTCTCTGATTAATGCACTCCTTACCCGGCCAGTCAGTTTAGGTGGACGGCCATGTCTTGGTAGGTTTGCAGTTGTGCCATACTTTTTCCATTTTCATGTGATGGATTGAATAGTGCTCCATGAGATGTTCAAAACTTGGCATATTTTTTTATAACCTAACCCTGCTAAAAAAAAATGCACACCTTTATCCCTGACCTGTCTGGTGTGTTCCTTGGCCTTCATAATGCTGTTTGTTCACTAAGGTTCTTTAACAGGGCTTCACAGAACAGCTTTGTTTATACTGAGATTAAATTACACACAGGTGGACGCTATTTACTAACTTGGTGACTTCCGAAGGCAATTTGTTCCTCTAGATTTTAGTTAGGTGTATTTAGAGTAAAGGGGGCTGAATACAAAGGCACGCCACACTTTTCCGATATTTATTTGTAAAAAGTTTAAAAAACATTTATCATTTTCCTTCCATTTCACAATTATGTGCTACTTTGTGTTGGTCGATCACATAAAATCCCAATAAAATATATTTAAGTTTTTGGTTGTAACATGACAAAATGTGGAAAATGTCATGGGGTATGAAAACTTTTTCAAGGCACTGTAAGTAAAAAAATGCTAACAAATATCTGACTTAACCACTTCCAGACCTTAGGTGTTTTTCAGATTTGGTGTTTGCAAGACTAAAACATTTTTTTCTGCTAGAAAATTACTTAAAACCCCCAAACATTATATATATTTTTTTCTAACACCCTAGAGAATAAAATGGTGGTCATTCCAATACTTTTTGTCACACCGTATTTGCGCAGCGGTCTTACAAGCGCACTTTTTTTGGAAAAAAATAACTTTTTTGAATTAGAAAATAAGACAACAATAAATTTGGCCCAATTTTTTTATATATTGTGAAAGATAATGTTACGCCGAGTAAAATGATACCCAACATGTCACGCTTTAAAATTGCGCCCGCTCGTGGCATGGCGTCAAACTTTTACCCTTAAAAATCTCGATAGGCGATGTTTAAAAAATTCTAGAGGTTGCATTTTTTGAGCTACAGAGTAGGCCTAGGGCTAGAATTATTGCTCTCGCTCTAACGATCGCGGCGATACCTCACTTGTGTGATTTGAACACCGTTTTCATATGCGGGCGCTACTCGCGTATGTGTTCGCTTCTGCGCGCGAGCTCGTCGGGACGGGGCGCTTTAAAATTTTTTTTTGTTTTCTTATTTATTTTTATTTATTTTATTACTTTTTACACTGAAAAAAAAATGTATCACTTTTATTCCTATTATAAGGAATGTAAACATCCCTTGTAATAGAAAAAAGCATGACAGGTCCTCTTAAATATGAGATCTGGGGTCAAAAAGACCTCAGATCTCATATTTAGACTAAAATGCAAAAAAAAAAAAAAAATTTGAAACTGTCATTTTTTCAAATGACAAAAAAAAATTGTCTCTTTAAGAGGCTGGGCGGGACTGACGTTTTGACGTCACTTCCGCCCAGCAGAGCTATGGGTGAAGGAGATTTTTCCTTCAGTCTTGTCCCCGCTCAGCTGCCGAACAGTCCCGATCTCCTCCGCCGCTACCGACGGCTCCGGTAAGCGGCGGAGGGCGCGGGAGAGCGGCGGGAGGGGGGGCCCCTCTCCCGCCACCGATAACGGCGATCTCGCGGTGAATCTGCCACGGAGACTGCTGTTATTGTGTACCAGACCGCGCACACTAAAGATCGATACCTCGGTTGTGGCAGCAGCTGCTGCCGTTACCGAGATATCAATCTTTAAAAAAAGGACGTACATCGTCGTGCGCAGGTCTGGAAGTGGTTAAAGTGGTTGTAAGCCCAATTCATGAAATGTGACCTATGCACATATAGCTGTAGTGTTTACTTATCTCTCCCCAAAGCTCTCTAAAGTTCTGTGTCTTTCTGCTGCCCTGTTCCTCTGTTATCAGCATTAGAAATTCTGACAAGTTCTCCGACACACGAGATAAAAGCAGCTGGAAATTTGTGTCGGGGAGCGATCTTAGAGATAGATTAGCAAAGAGCTTGTCTATGTGGAGTGGCGGTGTGTGCCTTTCCTCCAATCATCTCACACACAGTGTATGCCCAGACTCCCCTCCCAATGCTGAATGAGGAAACAAGATTTGTAACACGATGTGCGTATTCTGAAGAGTGTAGAAAGCTGAAGACAGCAGATATACATGTAAAACTTAGGAAAGGAGATTTGTTTTATCTCTGTGTATCATCTGAGGCTATTCAATTGACTTGGTATATGTGAAGCCTCGTACACACGACCTGTTTTCCCGTTGGGAAAACTGCCAGGAGAGCTTTTGGCCGGGAAAACCGGACGAATGTATGCTTCCTCGCAGTTTTCCCATCAGGAAAACAGATGGGAATACCGATGGAAAAATAGAGAACCTGCTCTGTATTTTCCCGTCGAGATTCCCGGCGGCTTTTTTTTATGCCAGATTTACTAATACTCTATGGAAAACATTGCAAGGCAGTGCCCATGGAGCATACACACGGCCGATATTCTCCCGGCCAAAGCTCCATGGCAGTTTTCCTGCCGGGTTCTCGCCTTTCCCCTCGGTTTTCACGGCGGACTTTACTGCTGTGAAAATCGACCATGTGTACAGAGCTTGAGGGTACTCTTAAATAACTCTTAAATACTCTTAAATAACAAACAATGAAACCAAACACACTATATAGACAAGTGCAATACATTACATCTCCTAAATATACATTTAGGCCCCGTACACACGACCAAACATGTCTGCTGAAACTGGTCCGCGGGCCAGTTTCAGCAGACATGTTCGGTCGTGTGTAGGCCAGAGCGTGCAGGATTCCAGCAAACATTTGCCCGCCGGGCCTTTTCCCAGCGGGCAAATATTCCTGGACTTGTTTTAAAACAGTCCGCTGGAATCCTGCCCGCTCGGACATGTTCGGTCGTCTGTACAGACCTACCGTACATGTCCGAGAGCCCGCCATCCCTCGCATGCGTCGAATGACTTCGACGCATGCATGGAAGCATTTAACTGGCAGGCCCGCCCACGTCGCCGCGTCATCGACGCGGCGACACCGCAGACACGCCCCGCGTATTGTTTACGCGCGGATTTCTGTACGATGGTTAGTACAGCCATCGTACAGAAAGCCCCGGGCACACATGTACGGTGAAAACGGTCCAGCGGACCGGTTTCATCGTACATGTTTGCCCGTGTGTACACGGCCTAATGTGTAACTCCCGCCCTCCTCTATCCAACTCACACTTGCATAGAAGAATGTGGATTTTTATCTAGGATGAGGAAGAAATGGCTTGAAGATTAATCTACATGAAATAATATACAGTATACAGACCATAAACAGGATCATAAGGCCAAAAGAGGAAGCTCTGAGAAAAAACCCAAAGGGAACTCAAAGCCACAGTTGCGGTATTCATACCTTGGTCCAGTACCCTCAAAATGCAACCAAAAAAAGTTTATTTCTTCATTTAAAAGGGAAATATACCAAGATTCTTTTTAATACTAGTGTGTTAAGTCAATTTGTAAATCATCCCTTTGGGTATAAGAGTATCCTATTTAGAAAATAGAAAATCTGTCACACAATCTGTATCTGTCTCCTGTTTAGCTTTGCATTGCTGTGCGACAGAATTGATAAATATCTACCAGAGTTTTTTTCTTTCCCAAACTTATGGTTACAGTGATGCTATGTTAATAGAATTTCACAAGACAAATTAAAATAGAAAGGGGGGAACTAAAGCGCTAGCCAATAACCCAAAGTGAAGAGTGAAAAATAATGACTTAAAATGAAATAATGAATAAATTAGTGCTGCTCAAATCTAAAATTGCAATAACAACAAATGAATAATATAAATAAAGGTGATTGATGAGCGCAAAAACAATAGTGTAAAGAAAATTCAATAATAATGAAACGTCCAATGGGGAATAACTCTAATGAAGAGTGAACTCCAAAAGTGATGCAAAAATTAATACCACTTAGGTAACATAAGTGACAAGTAAGCACAATGGATATAAATAATCCAGTGTGTAAATATGATACTAAAAATAAAACAAATTGTGATAAAAGTTCATATGTGGCAATTCCAGAAAACAGGAGTGATTAGAAATTCCAAAACGGTGACTGGATGTCCGTGCAGAGTGATGACAACAATCCACAAAAAGCAGCTGAGCTCACAGTGCGCTTACCTCACCCACATGCAATAACAGCATGGTATCTCCACAGATAGAATGTCTCCAGAGAAACGAATCCTCCTCACCTTTCCTGTAGTGACAGTAGCTGGAAGCCTGTATGTTGTGGAAATAGCGTCCTTCTGGCTATGTCTGCAGATGCGGTCTTCACAAAGATGGAGGCTCCGTGTGCAGAAACCACATTGAGATGACCCAAAATAAACGGAAAAGAACTCCAATAGTGACTATTGGAGTTCTTTTCCGTTTATTTTGGGTCATCTCAATGTGGTTTCTGCACACGGAGCCTCCATCTTTGTGAAGACCGCATCTGCAGACATAGCCAGAAGGACGCTATTTCCACAACATACAGGCTTCCAGCTACTGTCACTACAGGAAAGGTGAGGAGGATTCGTTTCTCTGGAGACATTCTATCTGTGGAGATACCATGCTGAAATTAAAATAGACTTAAATTGTGTCGGATGGTACTTGTCTACTGGGCACTTTTACCCCTTCCTGCCCAGCCCAATTTTCAGCTTTCAGCACTGTCACAATTCTGCGGTCATGCACCACTATGCCCATATGAAAGTTTTATCATTTTTTTTTCACACAAATAAAGCTTTCTTTGGGTGGTATTTAAACATCACTAGGTTTTTTTATTTTTTGCTAAACAAACAAAAACTGACCACAAATTAAAAAAAAAGTTTTTCTTTGATTCTGTTATAAAGGTAATTTTTCTCCTTCGCTGATGAGGCACACATCAGTGAAGGGCACTAATAGACTGCACTGATGGGCACTGATAAAGAGGCACTGATATGCGCATATGGGCACTGATGATCAGTGCAGATGTCCCCTTTCATCCTTGCCAGTTACCGGCTCTCCTCTCTTCACGCTGTGACAGCATTCCAATAACCGGCAAGCATGTCTACATCGTGATTAGCTGTGATTGGACACAGCTGATCACGTGGTAAAGAGTCGCTGATTGGCTGTTTACCTCCATCTGTAATGAGCTGTGTCCGGGAGACACAGCAATCACAAAGTGCACCATTCGCATGCTCCAGTGGGTGTGCCGCAGCTACAATCATGGGAGGACATCATATCATGCCCTCCCAGAACTGGCCGATCGCGCTGTAGGTCATTTTGATATAGCATGGTCGGCAATTGGTTAATATGCAATACTGTATTTGAATTGCTTTCCCATCCTAGAGTGAGCATACACATCTGGAAACAATGATAAAGTATGGCAGGGAGACTCATTGGTGTGCACAGACTATTGCATTAGGGTGTGCACCCCAAAACTCAAACATACGTGTGTGTGTGTATACACACACACATAAAAGTAAACAAACATTTTACAATGTATTAAAACGCAGATGGTATCAGTTAGGCAGTGGGCAGTGTCAGTATTTTTTTTTATTATTATTTTTTTTACAATATTTTTTTATTTACAAAATTTTTTTAGAAGCCCCACTGGGGGCTTTGGTGAAATATCAGGGGTCTAAACAGACCACTGATGTCTCATTTTTGCGACAGAGAAAGGAGTTGAGGACAGAGATTCCCCAGCCCCTTTCCCTGCAGTGCCAGCTGCACTGGACAGTGAATGAAGGAAAATGCTCTGTACTGAGCACTTCCTGTTCATTCACAAACTGAAGCCTAGTAAACATAGTTTACTAGGCTTCAGTTATGAATGAACACACTAAGTCAGGGTCTGACAAATTTGCTTGGAATCTAGGAGCCAGCTAAAAAAAGTTAGGAGCCAGAAACGCACCACGTCCCGCCGAGCTTGCGCGCAGAAGCGATGGCATACGTGAGTAGCGCCCGCATATAAAAGCGGTGTTCAAACCACACATGTGAGGTATTGCCGTGATTGGTAGAGCGAGAGAAATAATTCTAGCCCTGGACCTCCTCTGTAACTCAAAACATGCAACCTGTAGAATTTTTTAAACGTCGCCTATAGAGATTTTAAAGGGTAAAAATTTGTTGCCATTCCACGAGCGGACGTATTTTGAAGGGTGACATGTTGGTTATCAATTTACTCGGCGTAACATTATCTTTCACAATATAAAAAAAAACTTTACTGTTGTCTTATTTTTTTATAAAAAAAAAAGTGTATTGTTTATTAAAAAAAAGTATTTTTTAATAAAAAAAGTGTATTTTTTTAACAAAAAAGTGTGCTTGTAAGACTGCTGCGCAAATACGGTGTGACAGAAAGTATTGCAACAATCACCATTTTATTCTTTAGGGTGTTAGAATAAAAAATATATATATAATGTTTGGGGGTTCTAATTAGAGGGAAGGAGATGGCAGTGAAAACACAGGGGAAGCTTCATTAGTATTCATGGCTGTCTTGTCATGCCAACGACCACCACAAGATGGCGCCAGATCACAGAAGGAAGCATAGGCCTGCAGAAGGCCGCAAAGCCGCGGCCTCAATTACCGACCGGCGTGGCCTGACGGATCGCGCGGCGGGGGAGATGGGGGTGCACAGAGGCACAGGATGGGGTATCCTGTGTCTCCGTGCACCCCCACCTCCCCCGCAGCGCGATTGTGTCGGGCCGCGCCAGCCGGTAATTGAGGCTGCGGCTTTGTGGCCTTCTGCAAGCCTATGCTTCCTTCACCAAGCGCCAGGTTGCTAATTATAGTCACAATTCCGACTTGGCGCCCGGATTTCTTCAAACCCTGCACTAAGTGATCTGCACCAATCACTCACTGTGCTCATTCAGAAGGAAGTGCACAGTAAACGACACAGACCCGGGCTGCAGGGGGAATCTACACCACATGGGGGTGATTAGGTTGTGTCCAGGCACACCTTGCACACCCTCTGTGCACACCTATGAAACTTCAAGCAAAAGAGAAGAAAGAGGTGAGGAGTCTTCCGGGTCTACAAATTGGTCTTAACACGTTAACTAAAAAGTGGTTCTCCCTTAGTGTGACCAGTATCTGGTATTTTACTGTATTTTAACTGTAGGGGCTAATTCACTTCTCTGTGGTATATTATAGCACAAATGTTGTATGTTAACCTGCATTGCATTGAGATTGCCCATTCGAAGTACAATTAAAGTATGGGAATACAATTTTATATTCCCACACTTATTTACATTGACACAATAAACATTCTGGAATGCAAAATATGTATTTTCGCACTTTTATTGTATAAGGGTAATTATTTTATTTTTTGCCTGCCTAGTGCCTGCTTTGTAGGTCTGTTGATCTTCCTTGTGGTCAAGTTATTATAAGGCCCCGTACACACGACCAAACATGTCTGCTGAAACTGGTCCGCGGGCCAGTTTCAGCAGACATGTTCGGTCGTGTGTAGGACCGAGCGGACATAATTCCAGCAAACATTTGCCCGCCGGGCCTTTTCCCAGCGGACAAATATTCCTGGACTTGTTTTAAAACAGTCCGCTGGAATCCTGCCCGCTCGGACATGTTCGGTCGTCTGTACAGACCTACCGTACATGTCCGAGCGCCCGCCATCCCTCGCATGCGTCGAAAGACTTCGACGCATGCGTGGAAGCATTTAACTGGCAGGCCCGCCCACGTCGCCGCGTCATCATCGCGGCGACGCCGTGGACACGCCCCACGTATTGTTTACGCGCGGATTTCTGTACGATGGTTAGTACAGAAATCCCCGGGCAGACATGTACGGTGAAAACGGTCCGGCGGACCGGTTTCATCGTACATGTTTGCCCGTGTGTACACGGCCTTACAGGCCTGAAAGTAGTTCAAAAGACATATATAGCAGGCACTAGGCATATGACAAATCTGTCCAGCTCAAGCAGTTCTAGGTGTATGTCTTTCAGTATAGGTCTCCTCCACTCACCCAAGCAGCCATTGACTCCTCCGATCCTTGTGCAGTTCCTGTAATCTGTGTAATTGCTCTACTGCAACGGGTGGAGTGCACCCTGTATTCAACCCTCCACCCATTTTCCAAAAACACTCACCCCTGCACCTCCTACAATCTGTTCACATCTGCAACTCTCTTCCAACACTGCTCCCCTTTGCACCTTTTTCCAACACAGCTCATTGCTTACCACTGCATCCCCTGTCATTCTCTTTCAATACTGTTCACATCTGAGCTGTTCACATTTGCACCCCTCACATCCTTCTTTCCAACGCTGCTTATCTCTGCACACCCTGCAACCCTCTTCCAAAACTGCTCACCTCTTTACCTCCTGTTTCCATCTCCCAAAAGTTTATAGTTAGTTCTTCTAAAAGCCGACATTAGCTAGAATGTATCAAAATTTGACAAGAGCAGCTACACACTTGAGGAAGGGCTCAACTGGGAAGAATTTGAGGACACTCCAGGTACGTCTTATGCCGCGTGCACACGACTGTTTTTCGGGTTGTAAAAAATGACGTTTTTTTTTTTAATATCATTAAAAACGATTGTGTGTGGGCTCCAGAGCATTTTTTCACGATGTAAAAAATGGCCATTAAAAATTTAAACATTGCTCTAATTTTTCACTACGTTTTTAACGTTGTAGTTTTTAACGTTGTAGTTTTTAACGTTGTAAAAAATGGTCGTGTGTGGGCTTTAACGACGTGAAAAAAACCTGCATGCTCAGAGGCAAGTTATGAGATGGGAGCGCTCATTCTGGTAAAACTAGTGTTCGTAATGGAGTAAGCACATTCATCACGCTGTAACAGACTGAAAAGCGCGAATCGTCTTTTACTAACACGGAATCAGCAAAAGCAGCCCCAAGGGTGGCGTTATCTGAATGGAACTTCCCCTTTATAGTGCCGTCGTACGTGTTGTACGTCACCGCGCTTTGCTAGAGCATTTTTTTTTACGATCGTGTGTAGGCAAGGCCGTTTTAACGATCGGGTTGAAAAAAACGTTGTTTTTTCTAGACCATTAAAAATTTCATTTTTTACAATCCGAAAAACGGTCGTGTGTACGCGGCATCAGATTCTTAACATGTTCATATTTATAATTGTTCAAGCTTACTTTAGAGCTGCACGATTCATCGTTAAAGAATGGAAATCATGATTCTACCCCCTCCCGATCTTAAAACAGCATTTTCCAATTCTATGTAACAAGAGTTTAGAAGTATTCAAATTGGACGGCTTCCAGTCATGGAAGATAGCTGGTATCTGCAATGTCTGCCAGTTATACACTCAAAACATTTCAGGACCTGCAGACTGAATTTAATCTCCTCAGACAACAATTTTATAGGTACCTTCAAATCCGACATGCTCTACAGGCCCAGGGTCAGATTTCCGTTCTCGTACTGTCTAGTCACCCCTTGATAACAGACATTTTTTTGGTCAGGAGAAAAAGGGCCTAATCTCCCATATTTATTCCAGTCTATTGTCAACCGTTCAGGACTCAACAACTTTGCCGAGTAGAAAAGGTTGGACAGAAGACCCGGGGGTCATAAATGGTGAAACTTGGGACATATGTCTACAAGCGGGTCCTCTCATGTCGGTTTCGCAATCACACAGATTATCTCATCTGTTTTTGTTGCATAGGGCCTACCGCACGCCTATACAACTGTTTAGTTGGGGACGGAGGGATTTTTCTCTATGCCCTAAACACTGCGAAGAGGAGGGATCGCTCATTCACCTGATGTGGCGCTGTCCCAAGTTGCACCGGTATTGGGGTAATATCACGAAAGTTGTATCCTCGGTTTATCAAGTTAGGGTCCCTTTGGATCCCCTAGTATGCATACTGGGAGCAGTTGATGAAGAAATTTACCCTCACCCCACTAATATTGCAGTGATCAGACTATTGTATTTAGCTCCAAAGCTAGTGGAAAGGTTTTGGTTATCCCCACATGTCCCAACTAAAAAACAATGGATAGAACAGGTTAACTTCATCCTTATAAGGGAGCACGTCACATATCAGCATAGAAATGCTGCCCAGAAGTTTTATTCCATATGGCAGCCCTGGCTGGAGACCCCTGGGTTAGCACCCCCGCGGCTGATTTTGGCTAGGTTGCTGCAGGTATAAAAATAATTTATATTTATAGAGGAGATCAGATTCTACTCTGTGTGCATGATGCATAAGTAAGGCACTCTAGGCACATGTCTTCTGTTTACAGTGGGGATTGGTTCAGAAGTGTGGATGGACAGTGGGGAGTATTGTTTAATTGAGGCCCGTTGGCCTTCTGTTTGTCTGTGTTGGGATGGCGGGGTCGCACCTTCCCTCCCGGCGCTGCCTATCTTTCCCTTTTTTTGGTAAGCTGTGTCATGGTAATACTTTTGGTGTTTTATTTTCTCATAATGCACATGCTTTACTGATATTACAAATGATGCGATTTTTTGTTGTGATCTGTAACCTGTGTGTTTTTTCTTATTTTGCTTTGGCACAATAAAACATTTTCCTGATTTAAAAAAAAAACACAAGTGCAGAGTTCTCTAATTACTTCTGACAGCTGACAAAACATAAATAAAAAATTCAGGCAGCCTACCAAGTTTATCTCATAATCGGAGATAACTATAAACAAAGTAACATTTTGTTCTTAGATCAAAGGAATAAACGTTGGTCTGTAAATGAGGGAAGTTTAGCCACTTAAAAACAAAACCTTTTTCTGACACTTGTTGCTTACAAATTTAAATCTGTGGGCCAGATTCAGGTACATCTGCGGCGGCGTAACATATCGCATTTACGTTACGCCGCCGCAAGTTTTACGGGCAAGTGCTTGATTCACAAAGCACTTGCCTGTAAAGTTGCGGCGGCGTAGCGTAAATCCCTCTGGCGCAAGCCCGCCTAATTCAAATGATCCGAGTAGGGGGCGTGGATCATTTAAATTAGGCGCGTTCCCGCGCCGAACGTACTGCGCATGCTCCGTTTTGAAATTTCCCGCTATGCTTTGCGCGAAATGACGTCATTTTTTAAACTTCGACGTGAGTTACGTCCTTTCCTATTCACGGACGACTTACGCAAAAAAAAAAAATTTAAAATTTGACGCGGGAACGACGGCCATACTTTAACATGGCAAGTCTAACTATAGGCCACAAAATAGCAGCTTTAACTATACGCCGGGAAAAGCCAACTAGCGACGACGTAAGGGAATGCGACGGCCTTCGTGGATCAACGGAAAATGCTAATTAGCATACCCGATGCGGAAAACGACGCGAACTCCACCCAGCGGGCCCGGAAGTATTGCACCTACGATCCAAAGGCGTACGAAGCCATACGCCTGTCGGATCAAAGCCAGAAGCCGTCGTATCTTGGTTTGAGGATTCAAACTAAAGATACGATGCAGCAAATTTGAAAGTACGCCGGTGTATCAGTAGATACGCCGGCGTACTTCTTCTGTGAATCTGGCCCTGTATTTTTTGCTCTAAAATTATATAGAATCACTAAATATTATATATATTTTTTTAGCAGAGACCCTAGATAATAAAATGTTGGTCATTGCAATATTTTATGTCATGCTGTATTCACGCAGCGGTCTTTGAAGTGCAATTTTTGGAGAAAAAATACACTTTAGTGAATTTAAAAAACGAAACAGTAAAGTTAGCCCAATTTTTTGGTATAACGTGAAAGATGATGTTACGCCGCAAGAATCGTGATCTTTATTCTAAGCAAAAAAAACGGGATTCTCATTTCAGCCAGAATCATGCAGCTTTAGCTTACTTACGATTTATAATTTCCTCTTCCTTAAAGCAAACCTTCACATAAGAAGCTTTGCCTCCCCACACACCTCCCTCATCCAGTCAAAGTATATAAAAGCCCCCCTTCTTTTTTTTTAATGCTTTCACTTTGGTCCTGGCCCTCATTCTTGCCCTAGCAAAAATGACATGTCCCTGCTCCGGCAGCCTACTGGGATATCCCCGTCATATTTCCTAGGAGGCTGCAAGAGCAGGGACACACAGTTGTTCTATCGGTTTGAGGTCAGGGCTCTGTGCAGGCCAGTAAATGTACATAATATAACAGGGTACTAACATTTATATGTAAAGTTGATCCATGGAAAATCTGATTGCCTCTTTGGGATTAGGAAGGAATTTTTTCCCCTGCTGTAGCAAATTGGAGGATGCTTTGCTGGAGTTTTTCGCCTTCCTCTGGATCAACTATGTAACTATGTAACCCTTTGCTAGTTAAACTTTTGTTGATAACATCAATGTTCCCCCTTCTCGCCTCACTGAAGTAGCACTGAAGTCATATCAAATTGTTACAAATCTCACAGAAGTAGTGCTAAAGTAGTGGTTGAAGTCAGGCTTTAAAATCGCACTACTTAGTATCATACTCATATCGCAAGCCTTGTTTATCAAGTTAAAATGTATTTTAAAAAATTTGGTCATGCCTTGAAAAAGTATTCATACCCCTTGAAATGTTGCACATTTTGTCATGTTACAACCAAAAACGTAAATGTATTTTATTGGGATTGTATGTGATAGACCAGGGATATGCAATTAGCGGACCATGGATATCATATTATATTGTTTTACTCCAAGATTTTACAAAACCATCTAGCCCCTTCAGTGGCTCATGTTGTGCAGGACTTGTCTTTACTCCATGATATGCCAAGTACCATGGCATCAATATGAATGTGTGGTTTTTAGCATGCTCTGCGTTCATGCAATTGTGTGTATGCATTTTTTTGTCATTCAGTATGCTGTACATGATCTTACAAGGTATAATAAAATGTTCTTTGCTTTTTGGTATACATCTCTCATTCATGGTCCCTAACAAACCCCCCCCCCCTCTTTTTTGTCGGAACTCATATAAGCAATACTGTGTTTTATATCCCAAATGCTTACTTTATATAGTGATTGGCCTCATTTAAAGCCCCTCTGACCAAACTCTCTATTTTTCTGTCCAAATTTGGGATGGAGGACAATTACTTATCGTCCCTTGGACCACATCATTCTTTCTCAATTAGCGGACCTCCAGCTGTGGCAAAACTACAAGTCCTATCATGCCTCTGCTTCTGGGTGTCATGCTTGTGGCTGTCAGAGTTTTGCTATGTTTCATGGGACTTGCAGTTCTGCAACAGCTGGAGATCCACTAATTGCATATCCCTGTGACAGACCAACACAAAGTGGCACATAATTGTGAAGTGGAAGGAAAATGATAAATGGTTTTCAACAATTTTTACAAATAAATATCTCAAAAGTGTGGCGTGCTTTTGTATTCAGCCCCCCTGAGTCAATACTTAGTAGAACCACCTTTCACTGCAATTACAGCTACACCTAGAGAGTAACAAGTCTCAAGTCTTTTACAGACTGGTGCCTTGTCAGATGGACCTTTTTCATCGGAAAAAACTATCGTGTGTGGGCCCAATCGGATCGTGTGTGGGACCCGATAGGAAATTCTGATCGTCTGTGTGGAAATCCATCGGAGAAAAATCCATGCATGCTCAGAATCAAGTCAATGCATGCTCGGAAGCATTGAACTTAAATTTTTTCGGCTCGTCGTAATGTTTTATGTCACCGCATTTTGGACGGTCGGAATTTAGGCTGATAGTGTGTAGGCAAGACTGATGAAAGTCAGCTTCGTCGGAATTCCGACAAAACATTCCATCGGATTTTATTCCATCGGAAATCCGATCGTGTGTACGCGGCATAACAGGTTTTCTTCTAAGATTGCCTTGTATTTGGATCCATCCATCTTCCCATCAACTCTGACCAGCTTCCCCGTCCCTGCTGAAGAAAAGCATCCCCACAACATGATGCTTCCACCACCATGTTTCACAGTGGGGATGGTGTGTCAAGGGTGATGTGCAAAAAGTTCAATTTTGGTCTCATCTGAGCAGAGAACCATCGTTCACGTCTGCTTTGTCCCCCCACATGGCTTCTCACAAACAGCAAACAGAACTTCTTTTTTTTTCAACAATGTCTTTCCACTCTTCCATAAAGGCCAGATTTGTGGAGTGCATGACTAATGACTCGCAGAAGTAGCCAGAGTCTCAGGCCCCATACACACGAGAGGATTTATCCGCGGATACGGTCCAGCGGACCGTATCCGCGGATAAATCCTCTCGAGGATTTCAGCAGATTTCTATGCGATGGCGTGTACACACCATCGCATTGAAATCCGCGCCGAAATCCTCTGGCGATGACGTGTCGCGCCGTCGCCGCGATTATGACGCGGCGACAGGGGCGCGACGCTGTCATATAAGGAATTCCACGCATGCGTCAAATCATTACGACGCGTGCGGGGAATCCCTTTGGACGGATGGATCCATTGAGTCTGTACAGACGAGCGGATCCATCCGTGGGATCCGATTCCAGCAGATAGATATTCTGTGCATGTCGACAAATATTTATCTGCTGGAATTCGGAAATATCCGCGGATAAATATCCGCCGGAGTGTACACACCATAGAATCTATCCGCTGAAACCCATTCGATGGGATTTATCTGCGGATAGATTCTATCGTGTGTATGGGGCCTAAGACTCAGATCTACTCTGGTTCGCATCCTTCTTAGAGAACTGATCCCAGAAAGTGAAACTAGGAGCTTTCACTTAAAAAAAAGTCCCTCAAGGATCACCCCTGTCCCCCGTGCTCTTCAACATCTACCTCCGTCCACTCCTCAAATCATCAGCAACCAGGACCTGCTCTATCACTCCTATGCTGATGACACCCAACTTTACCTACCCATCACCAACAAAAAAGACCAATACCACGCACTCATTGATCGACGATTGGATGACGGAGAGCTCCCTCAAATGTAATCGATCCAAACAGAATTCCTCTTCCTCCATGCAAACTGAAAACAAAAACCCTAGCACGACATTCACACCACCCACCATCCTTGGACAAACTATCACCCCTAGCACTAAAGCCAAAAGCCTCGTATTAATCTTTGACTCAGACATGACAATGGATGCACAAATATGATCAGTAATCTGCCAATCTCACCCACCTTATTCGCCTGTTGCGTAGACTCATCCTCTTCATCCCAGAAGGAGACACAGCAGCAGTAGTTGGAACAATCATCAATTCCCGACTCGACTACGCAATCTCCCTCTACCTAGGACTTCCCAAATACAAATTGTTACATATACAAGTTGTCCAGAACACAGCAGCCAGACTGGTAACTGGAAAAAAAATGGGAATCAATCACCCCGTCCCTGAGGACCCTCCATTGGCTAGCCATGAAGGATCGGGTTGCATTTAAGACCCTTTACCTCACTCATAAATGTACACAAGGAAAAGCCCCGCAATACCTCTGCGAAAAAATAAAGCACTACAACCCAAGTCGCCCCCTCTGGTCAACTAACCAGAACCTCCTCCACATTCCCAAGGCCTGCTACAAATCAAAAGGTGAACAAAGATTCACAGTCCAAGGACCCCGGCTATGGAACGCTCTACCCGCGAACATCCGCTTAGAAGAAACCCATCTTGCCTTCAGGAAGAAGCTTAAGACCCATCTCTTCTGAAGACACAGACTGACACTGGCTACAAAAGCGCCTTGAGGCGATTTAGTTTGAGTTTGTAGCGTTATACAAGTTACTCATTCATTCAATAGTTGTCTTTAAACTGAGCTGTGGTTTTCTGCAGCTCCTCTAGAGTTACAGTACCATGGGCCTCGTGGCTGCTTCTCTGATTAACTCTCTCCTTTGTTGCTCTTCAACATCTACCTCTGTCCACTCCTCAAATCATCAGCAACCAGGACCTGCTCTTTCACTCCTATGCTGATGACACCCAACTTTACCTACCCATCACCAACAAAAAAGAAAAAATACCACGCACTGGAAAACTGCCTCTCATTGATCGACGATTGGATGATAGAGAGCTCCCTCAAATTTAACCGATCCAAAACAGAATTCCTCTTCCACCATACAAACCGAAAACAAAAACCCTAGCACAACGTTTACACCACCCACCATCCTTGGACAAACTATCACCCCTAGCACTAAAGCCAAAAGCCTCAGAGTTATCTTTGACTCAGACATGACAATGGATGCACAAATAGGATCAGTAGTCAGCAGGTCTCACGCAACTTCTTTGCCTGTTGCGTAGACTCATCCCCTTCATCCCGGAAGGAGACACAGCAGCAGTAGTTGGAACAATCATCAATTCCCGACTCGACTACGCAATCTCCCTCTACCTAGGACTTCCCAAATACAAATTTGTACATCTACAAGTTGTCCAGAACACAGCAGCCAGACTGGTAACTGGAAAAAAAAACTGGGAATCAATCACCCCATCCCTGAGGACCCTCCATTGGCTAGCCATGAAGGATCGGGTTACATTTAAGACCCTTTACCTCACTCATAAATGTACACAAGGAAAAGCCCCGCAATACCTCTGTGAAAAAATAAAGCACTACAAATCAAGTTGCCCCCTCTGGTCAACTAACCAGAACCTCCTTCACATTCCCAAGGCCTGCTACAAATCAAAAGGTGAACGAAGATTCACAGTCCAAGGACCCCGGCTATGGAACGCTCTACCCGCGGACATCCGCTTAGAAGAAAACCATCTGGCCTTCAGGAAAAAGCTTAAGACCCATCTCTTCTGAAGACACAGACTAACACTGACTACAAAAGCGCCTTGAGGTGATTTAGTTTGAGTTTGTAGTGCTATACAAGTTACTCATTCATTCAATAGTTGTCTTTAAACTGAGCTGTGGATCTCTGCAGCTCCTCTAGAGTTACAGTACCATGGGCCTCGTGGCTGCTTCTCTGATTAATGCTCTCCTTGCTAGTGTTGCTCACGAATATTCGCATTGCGAATATTCGACTCGAATATAGCATATTCGAGAAATCGCACTATATTTTGAATTTCGCGGTGAATATTCGCAATTCCGAATATTCGATTTTTTACAATTTTTTTTTTAGAACAGATCACATCCTAGATATCTCCATCGACGTCTAAAAGCATTGCTGGTATGATTAGAGACCCTGGGCCGAGTAGCTGAAGCGTTCATTGAATTTTGCCGAAAAATCGCAATGCGATTATTCGGCAATCGCAATATCGCGCGATTATTTTCTTCGCCCCTATCTTCCGCATCAGAGCGATTTTTACAGTTTCATTTTTAAAACAGATCACATCCTAGTGATCTCCATAGACGTCTAAAAGCATTGCTGGTATGATTAGAGACCTTGGGCCGAGTAGCTGAAGCGATCATTTTATATTGCCGAATATTCGCAATGCGAATATTCGGCAATAGGAATATTGCGCGATTATTTTCTCCGCCCTTTTGCATCAGAGCCAATCAGAGTTCTCCTTCCACACTCGTCAGAGGTTAGCAACCAATAGGAACCTGCCTGCACGGACATTATATAAGGTCACTCCCAGCACCATTTCATTGCAGATTCAGAAGCTGGCTAGAGAGTGTGGAGGCTGTTTCTGTGTTCCTGTGTCTGTTCCTGATTGATTTATATCATCATCAGCATAGTGCTGCATTGCTATTTAGTGATTCCAGTGCATCTTTTCCAGTATATCAACTGCTTTTTTCAAAGCAATAGACCCAAGAGCTTTTTTCAAAGCTACGTTTTGTGCTGTTTTGTGCTGTTTTGTTCATCTTGTGTTACTGTTTGATCTTGCATCTTTGCTGTTCAGTGATATTTGTTAGTGATTTCAGTGCACATTTTGCTGAGCTTTCTAAAAGAGCTTTTTTCAAAGCTAAGTTTTGTTCATCTTGTGTTACTGTTTGATCTTGCAGCTTCGCTGTTCAGTGATATTTGCTAGTGATTTCAGTGCACATTTTGCTTAGTTTTTCCTAAAGAGCTTTTCTAAAAGCTAAGTTTTGTGTTCAGTTTAGTTAAATTTTGTGTAGTAAGTGTACACACTGTTAGTGTACATTTATTTCATCTAGCTTAGCTTAGTGTGTGTTTAGTGTCTGTGTTTTGTGTTTAAAAAAAAAAAAAAAGTTAGTGTTTGTTTAGTGCTTTTTTTTTTTCTTTAATTTTGTAGTCCTTGTCTTTGGTGTACTACTTTTCTTATAGTTTAGTAGCTGTCTGTGTACGTCTTTGTCTGCGTGCCTGTCTTGTGAAAAAAACACATAAAAACACATTTTCCTCACATTTCCCCCCCCCCAATAAAGTTTACCCCCCCCCCCCCCCACACACACACATCAGCAATCATGAGCGGCATCCGTGGCCGTGGCAGCAGGGGTAGGGGAGTTACTCCCAGTGCTGGGTCGCTGCCAGCACGGGGTACCTCTCGTGCCCCTACTAGTGGTAGAGGATCGGGTGCAAGGGGAGTCGGCCTGATCCGGGAGTTCTTCCCATCGGGCAGCCGCCCGATATTGCCATCTCAGGCTGAAGTAGTGGTGGACTACATGGGGCACAGCAGTGCCACTGAGTCGTCGGTCCCGACTCACAGTAGTACCACCATTACACCGGTGCCTGTAGTACCCCCCCCAGCCCCCAAGAGTCCAGCATCTTACTGTTCGACAGCGACAGTGAGAGGGATATCTTGGGGGAGGCCATGCATCAGGCAGACCTCCAGCTCTGTCCTGATGGTCAGGACCTTTTTGAAGGGATGGATGAGGAGGATGGGATACCTGCTGGCAGGATCCCAGAGACATCCCTTCAAACTGGTGCTGCTGTTTTGGTGCAGGAAACAGCAGCACCTAGTCAGACCCAGGCGTGGGTGAGGGGACAGCGGAGCCAGGCTAGAGGCTCCATGTCAGTTGGTTCCCTCAGACCAACACATCTCAGCCCTTGGTCTGACAACTCTGGGGGCGAAGAGGGTGACCCATCATGGTTGCCATCTGACGCGTCGGCTCACTACGTCAGTGACGACGGGGAAGGTAGGCACCCTGGTGAAACGGTGCGCCAGGTCACCACCAGGGAGACCATCGTCAGGGTCTCCACTGGTGATGGCAGCAGGAGGTGTCAGGAGGAGCAGCAGCAGCAGCAGCAGGCAGCTCCACCTGTGCGCACCGAGTCCCAGCAGGTGCAAGTAAGCGTCACCCCATCTGACAGGAGGGCGGTGCTGAAGTCACCTGTCTGGAACTACTTTACCCTGGTGGCAGACAACCCTACCGTGGCCATCTGCCGGATTTGTAAAGTGAGGGTGAAGAGAGGGAAGTGTTTGGCTCAGGTGGGTACCACAGCCCTGAACCAGCACCTGAGGATAAACCACTGGGCGGTGTTTGACGAGATGAAGCGTGGTGGTGGTAGCAGCGCCACCACCACAAGTGAGCAGGGTACAGCAGCCCCTGCCACATCTTCATCTCTTTCCAGCAGGTCATGCCCCCCCGCTCCCTCTAGTAGAGGTACTGGTACCGGCAGCCAGACCTCTACTTCCACAGGACCCTCCGCGTCTGTGTCCCGCACTGCCGTCCGGCGCCAGGCGTCAATTTCAGACGCCTTTGACCGCACCACTCCCTTCCCCCCTGGAGACCGACGTGTGCGTTCCCTCAATGGGCTCCTGGCAAGGGTTATTGCCCAACATCTGCTGCCCTTCAACATAGTTGACAGCAACCCCTTCAGGCAGATGTTGGAGCAGGCCCAACCCCAATGGCGTGTCCCCAGCCGCCATTTCTTTGCCAGGACTGGTGTCCCTGCCCTACACCAGCACATTGTGCAGAATGTAACCCTGTCGCTGGATCACGCTGTCAGCGACAGGGTTCATCTGACAATGGATGGCTGGACCAGCAGGCATGGGCAGGGGCGCTACATCAGCTTCACGGCCCATTGGGTTTCCCTCCGAGGCGTTGGTGAGGGATCGGCGGCAACCGATCTTGTGGTGCCGCCCCGGGGTGTCCAGGGGAGAACTGCTGGTCTCCCTCAAGCCACTGTCTCCCCAGCTGCTGAGCCTCCCAGCAAGCGCCCCCGTAGCTACTCAAGTGTGGGGCACGTGCGCTGTCAGGCCGTGCTCCAGCTTGTTAGTTTAGGGGACCGGAGACACACTGGACAAGAAGTGCTGAAAGCACTTCAGGCTCAGGTCCAGAAGTGGCTGACACCCCGAAGGCTCCAGGCAGGTATGGTTGTCTGCGATAACGGCAGCAACCTACTCGCCGCCCTCAGTGCTGGCAGTCTGACCCACGTGCCCTGTCTGGCACATGTCCTCAACCTGGTGGTGCAGAAGTTCCTGCGCACTTATGCCGGGTTGAGTGACATTGTGGCAAAGGCGCGTAGGATTGCCAGCCACGTCAGGCGCTCCCCAACCGCTACCGCGTCCCTGTCCGAGTTGCAGCGGAACTACAGTCTGCCCCTTCACAGGCTGATTGTGGACAGTGTGACGCGGTGGAACTCCACCCTCCACATGCTGAAGAGGTTGTGGGAGCAGCGAAGGGCGGTGAGGGAGTACCTGATGGACCTACGCACTGAGAGGGCTTCACCACAACTCCCTTTCATCGCCTGTGCGGAGTGGGGGCAGATACAGCAGGTCTGCCAAGTGTTGTCCTCCTTCGAGCAGGCGACCAAGATGGTCAGCAGTGAGCATGTCGGCCTCAATAACGTGCTGCCAATAGTGTTCATGCTGGAGAGGACACTAGATCGCCTGCTCGAAGCTGGGGAGAGTGCCTTGGTGGAGCAGGAGTCGTCAGCAATGCTCCACCGAGACCAGGGCCAGGACGAGGAGGAGGAGGATGATGATGATGAGGAGGAGGAGGTGGTTGCTGGTGTCATCCCGGAGTCAGGGCCTGGTCAGGAGGGAGAGCCGGTGTTGGGGGCACCGATAGTCCGGGGGTTGGGCATCTCTGAGCGTGACCAGCAGCGCCTCAGGGATGAAGAGTCGGACCTCATTGACCTGGGCAGCAGTGAGGAGTCACAGCGGGCTGTGCTCTTCCCCATGGCTGCCCACATGCTGAGATGCCTCAGGAGGGACCCCCGGGTTAAGACCATCAAGGCGAGGGATGATTTCTGGATGGCCACCCTTTTGGATCCCAGGTGCAAGGGGAAACTGGAGCAGTTCATCCCAGCCAGCCGGAGGCAGCACCGGATGGAGGAACTGCAGGCAGGCATTGTCAGCCGGTTGGAGCAGGCAACTCCCCGGCCTCCAGTTGTCCCCCCTCATCTCACCCAGCAGGTGGCTGCACCCAGCAGCAGCCGAGCAGGGGACCTAATGGATGAGATGAAGATGTTCTTCCAAACCGAGCGACCCAGTACCAGCACCAGCAGCAGCAGCAGTCACCACCAGCGGCTGGCCCACATGGTGGCAGACTACATGGCGTCCGTCGGTGCTTCTGACAGTATGAGCACCGACGACCCCATGGAGTACTGGGTTGCCAGATTGGACACCTGCCGCGAGCTCGCTCAGTATGCGCTGGAGTTATTGTCTTGCCCCCCCTCCAGCGTACTATCTGAGCGGACATTCAGCGCGGCAGGTGGGGTGGTCACGGACAAGAGGACCCGTCTGTCCACAGATTCCGTGGACAGACTCACATTCATAAAGATGAATGAGTCCTGGATCGGCGGTGACTTTCTGGCACCCGTCGTCGGTTCAGGGCGCTGAAGGGTCCCTTGTCATGCATTCCCTGATGGAGCCCCGGACCTGATGTATTTACAGTGCTGAATATAACTATTTTAACACCTGAGAAAATCAATGTTAATATTTGGTACAGTAGGCTTTCTTTGCAATTACAGCGGTCAAACCTTTCTTGTAGTTTTACACCAGCTTTGCACACACTGGAGGAGGGATTTTGGCCCACTCCTCCACACAGATCTTCTCTACATCAGTCAGGTTTCTGGGCTCTCGCTGAGAAACACGGAGTTTGAGCTCCCTCCAAAGATTCTCTATTGGGTTTAGGTCTGGAGACTGGCTAGGCCACGCCAGAACCTTGATATGCTCCTTACAGAGCCACCCCTTGGTTATCCTGGCTGTGTGCTTTGGGTCATTGTCATGTTGGAAGAACCAGCCTCGACCCATCTTCAAAGCTCTAAATCAGGGAAGGAGGTTGTTGCCCAAAATCTAGCAATAAATGGCCCCGGTCATCCTCTCCTTAATACAGTGCAGTCACCCTGTCCCATGTGCAGAAAAACACCACCAAAGCATGATGCTACCACCCCCATGCTTCACAGTAGGGATGGCGTTCTTGGCATGGTACTCATCATTATTCTTCCTCCGAACACGGTTAGTGAAATTATGACCAAAAAGTTATATTATGGTCTCATCTGACCACATGACTTTATCCCATGACTCCTCTGGATCAGTCAAGACACCTATGTCAGCAGTTATTTCCCACTCTATATACTCCTATTACCACTGATGTTCATCATGGCACCTCCTGCCCAAGTGATATGACTCTGTATCAACTACTACTGCTAATACTACTACTGCTGCTGCTCAGTCAAGACAACTATGTCAAAAGTAATTTCCCACTCTATATACTCCTATTACCACTGCTGTTCATCATGGCACCTCCTGCCCAAGTGATCTGACTCTGTATCAACTACTACTGCTAATACTACTACTGCTGCTTCTGCTGCTGCTGCTGCTGCCCAGTCAAGACACCTATGTCAGCAGTTATTTCACACTCTATATACTCTTATTACCACTGCTGTTCATCATGGCACCTCCTGCCCAAGTGATATGACTCTGTATCAACTACTACTGCTAATACTACTACTGCTGCTGCTCAGTCAAGACACCTATGTCAGCAGTTATTTCACACTCTATATACTCTTATTACCACTGCTGTTCATCATGGCACCTCCTGCCCAAGTGATCTGACTCTGTATCAACTACTACTGCTAATACTACTACTGCTGCTGCTGCCCAGTCAAGACACCTATGTCAGCAGTTATTTCACACCCTATATACTCTTATTACCACTGCTGTTCATCATGGCACCTCCTGCCCAAGTGATATGACTCTGTATCAACTACTACTGCTAATACTACTACTGCTGCTTCTGCTGCTGCTGCTCAATCAAGACACCTATGTCAGCAGTTATTTCACACTCTATATACTCTTATTACCACTGCTGTTCATCATGGCACCTCCTGCCCAAGTGATATGACTCTGTATCAACTACTACTGCTAATACTACTACTGCTGCTTCTGCTGCTGCTGCTGCCCAGTCAAGACACCTATGTCAGCAGTTATTTCACACTCTATATACTCTTATTACCACTGCTGTTCATCATGGCACCTCCTGCCCAAGTGATATGACTCTGTATCAACTACTACTGCTAATACTACTACTGCTGCTGCTCAGTCAAGACACCTATGTCAGCAGTTATTTCACACTCTATATACTCGTATTACCACTGCTGTTCATCATGGCACCTCCTGCCCAAGTGATATGACTCTGTATCAACTACTACTGCTAATACTACTACTGCTGCTTCTGCTGCTGCTGCTCAGTCAATACACCTATGTCAGCAGTTAATTCACACTCTATATACTCCTATTACCACTGCTGTTCATCATGGCACCTCCTGCCCAAGTGATATGACTCTGTATTGTCAATGTCTACTACTACTACTACTGCTCAATCAAGACACCTATGTCACTAGTTATTTGCCACTCTATACTACTATTACCACTACTGATGCTGCTGCTGTTCATCATGGCACCTCTTGCCCGAGTGATTTGACACTGTATTGTCAATGTCTACTACTACTATTGCAGCTCAGTCAAGACACCTGTGTCCCAATTTTTTGGTACACTATTGACTACTATGGCCACTACTGATGCTGTAAAGTCTTCCCCAAGTGTTTTTATGCTATCTAGTACTATTACCACTACTGCTTGTAAATCCTGCCTGTGTGATACTTAGTGGGAATGCTTTAATAAGCATTCCCAGTATGGATACCCGTAAATGTATTAATCTTAATTAGTGTGAATGCTTTAATAAACATTTCCAGTATTGATATCCGTAAATTTAGTATTCTTATTATTCCTTACGTTTTTTGGTTCTGCGTAACTTCGGCATACTTTCAGCTATTGAGACCATTCAACTGTAAAAATGTTCGTCTCGTTCAGCTAATGATGGGACTTCTTCAAGTTTTTTTGGACTATTTACACTTTTATAAATTTTAAGCTTTTAGACCCTTTTTTTTAACATTGAAGTCAATGAGAACATCCTTTTCCCCTTTGAAATCACATGCCCTGCCAAAAGTTTCAGCTACTTCATACTTTCACTTACAGACACTAAACAAACTTTAAAGCGGTCACAAAATATTTAGCTATCCGGCTATGACTTTTCAGATCGTTATCGTTTACAATTTTTGGTGAAAACGCAATTTAAGTTTGGCGAATTTTTTACGAAAATGCAATCGGTTATAATGTAATCCTATGGAGGGGATTTAGAGTCTGTCATGTGACCTTAACATTGGAGATCTTTGTAATTAAAAATATCTTTAGAAAAAGGGGAAACAAATTGCTCTCACGCCCACAAGATCTACTTTTCATACACAATTTTTATATCAAAACGTAGCTATGCTTGTCTGGTTTCTGGCAATGTGATCAATTCTGCGATACGTATTTTAGTTTTAGTTATTGGAGCAACAGCCAGAAATTATGTCTCATAGACTCTCATGTTAAATTATCTAAAAAATGTTGCTGCAAAACTCACAAAGACGCTCTTTTCTAAATCGCAGACATGGCCACATTTTTAAGTTTATCAACATAAATTTCATATCGATGCGTTCACAAGGGCCGTGTATCTCAAACGGTGTAGTCGTTGTATCGATCGCATGTACGGTTGAGGATTTATTAAGCTTTGTTTGGAGGCTTAAATCATGTATTTGATCTGTGAATTAAAAGCGTTTGTAATGTTATTTCTTTCCATAAATAACTTTCCTGACCTCAGTGCAATATTCCTCCTCACTGACCTGGGGGGGAGGGGAAACCCCTTGAGGGGGGAGGGGCGACCAGGAAGTCAGCATACTCTATACTTTGCAGATAGAGAAAGAAGCTGTGTGTCCTAAAGATAGTGTAGTGGTTATGGTGAATGTCTTTGGCAAGGGGCTCAGCAATTAAGCTATTCAGCATTCCCACTCGCATTTTCCTCAGGAAATGCATTGTCTAGTTACATTATATTTTAATACTACTGCTGCTGCCTCCATGCTGAGTAAAGCTTCATGACCTCTCTGGCACAGCGGATCCACCAACAGCCTCCGCTACAAGCTACCAGACCGGATCGTAACAGCAAGTGTAACTAAAACAATGAACCTTATGTTAAACCCTGGTTTGCAGCCTTTATACTGCAACCATTAGGCTGTCTGCAAGAGCAAATCTGCACTCTCTCTCTCTTTCTTGCTCTCTCTCTCTCTCTGTATATATATATATATATATTGTTGCTTTTGTTATGTTCATTTTTCAACAGTTTATTTTGTGTTCGTCGTGTCTGTGTCCGTGTGCTTTAGTTTGTCCTAGGTTTGTGTTAAATAAAATGATAGTATAAAATGTTTTTGCTTATTATGAAGTTAGATGTGTTGATGTTGATTTGTTCGATGTGAAGTTAGATGTGTTGAAAAACCTAAAAATCTATCTCAAAAAGAAATGAAACATTTCCAAAAAATAACATTTTTTAATAAAAAAATAAATTCAGACATAGCTGAGCATGAGCTTCTGAAGCCTTTCCAGCTCAGCAAGATATTCTAATTGCTGCTGCTCTAGCTGCGTATTTTGCTGGACCAGGTAGCGAATTTGTTGATGATTTCCCTTAATCCTCAGATGTGTCTTCTTTAGCAGCACGTGCTGCTGCATCATCTTTCTTGCTACTGTTAGGATATAATAAAAAAACATTTGGATTTCAAAGAACGTTACCAAATAAATAAAATATTTTTTTTGCTTATTAATCAATCATTATCATGTGTATACACTTGTTATGTGTCTAACACATCCTGGGAGTGCAGAATTATTAGGCAAATGAGTATTTGGACCACATCATCCTCTTTATGCATGTTGTCTTACTCCAAGCTGTATAGGCTCGAAAGCCTACTACCGATTAGGCATATTAGGTAATGGACATCTCTGTATTGAGAAGGTGTGTGGTCTAATGACATCAACACTCTATATCAGGTGTGCATAATTATTAGTCAATTTCCTTTCCTTTGGCAAAATGGGCCAAAAGAAGGACTTGACAGACTCTGAAAAGTCCAAAATAGAGAGATATCTAGCAGAGGGATGCAGCACTCTTAAAATTGCAAAGCTTCTGAAGCGTGATCATCAAACAAAAGAAGCGTGTGGAAAAACAAAGGTGCAAAATAACTGCCCATGAACTGAGAAAAGTTAAGCGTGCAGCTGCCAAGATGCCACTTGCCACCAGATTGGCCATATTTCAGAGCTGCAACATCACTGGGGTGCCCAAAAGCACAAGGTGTGCAATACCCAGAGACATGGCCAAGGTAAGAAAGGCTGAAAGACGACGACCACTGAACAAGACACACAAGCTGCAACGTCAAGACTGTGCCAATAAATATCTCAAGAAAGATTTTTCTAAGGTTTTATGGACTGCTGAAATGAGAGTGAGTCTTGATGGGCCAGATGGAAGAGCCCGTGGCTGGATTGGTAAAGGGCAGGGAGCTCCAATCCGACTCAGACGCCAGCAAGGTGGTGGTGGAGTACTGGTTTGGGCTGGTATCATCAAAGATGAGCTTGTGGGGCCTTTTCGGATTGAGGATGGAGTCAAGCTCAACTCCCAGTCCTACTGCCAGATTATGGAAGAGACCTTCTTCAAGCAGTGGTACAGGAAGAAGTCTGCATCCTTCAAGAAAAACATGATTTTCATGCAGGACAATGCTCCATCACACGTGTCAAAGTACTCCACAGCGTGGCTGGCAAGAAAGGGTATTAAATAAAAAAAACTAATGACATGGTCTCCTTGTTCACCTGATCTGAACCCCATTGAGAACCTGTGGTCCATCATCAAATGTGAGATTTACAAGGAGGGAAAACAGTACACCTCTCTGAACAGTGTCTGGGAGGCTGTGGTTGCTGCTGCACGCAATGTTGATGGTGAACAGATCAAAACACTGACAGAATCCATGGATGTCAGGCTTTTGAGTGTCTCTGCAAAGAAAGGTGGCTATATTGGTCACTGATTTGTTTTTGTTTTGTTTTTGAATGTCAGAAATGTGTATTTGTGAATGTTGAGATGTTATATTGGTTTCACTGTTAAAAATAAATCATTGAAATGGGTATATATTTATTTTTTTGTTAAGTTGCCTAATAATTCTGCACAGTAATAGTAGTCACCTGCACACACAGATATCCCCCTAAAATAGCTAACATTAAAAACAAACTAAAAACTACTTCCAAAAATATTCAGCTTTGATATTAATGAGTTTTTGGGGTTCATTGAGAACATGGTTGTTGTTCAATAATAAAATGAATCCTCAAAAATACAACTTGCCTAATAATTCTGCACTACCTGTATACTTCTATCATAAATACCATATTATGGTTCTACAATCTGACAGGTGCGCTTTATATGTTGTCCATTTTTATATCTACATTTTATTGTTGAAATGTTATTAATCATTGTGCACATATTTACCTTCCTGAGCGAGGCTCACAGGACCGCTGTCTTCCTCCTGCTCGTCTGCTTGAGAAGTTGGGGTGGGGGGGGGGGGAAGCTCCTCAGCTTGCTCCTCAACAGGAGCTGGGGTTGGCGAGTGGGAGGGCCCTGGCTGCTCCTCCTCATCCATCTCCTCCTCTGCCGCATCCTCCTCTGCCGCATCCTCCTCCTCCTCATCGGCCTGGCGCCTTCTGCGCTTGGCGCGCACAACCGGTAGCGGAGCTCCTATAAGAACACAATGTTCATATATTATAAAAAAAATTTCTAATGACGTATGCAAATTCTGTGTACTCTGCTGTATTGTATATGAATACAAATTGATTTATATAGACAGTTAACCAATGGGACAATGTTATATTAAAGGGTCTTGTGGGCACTACAGGGGACTGAGCGTGAGCTGGGATGCCACCATGTTAAAATGAGCTGTTTTTGTCTCCTTTGTTTTGTTCAGACGATCTCATGTTAAAAAAAGGGCCTGATGGAGCACACGGGATTACTATAACAACCCCACGCCTAACACAGGAATTTAGTGGGAATCTATATATATAAAACTCAACGTGTGTGTGCATGTATGTATGTATGTATGTTCCAGCATCACGTACAAACGGCTAAAGATATTTACATGAAACTTGGCACACAGGTTACTTATATGTCAGCCACAAACATAGGATAGGTGGTTTAACCCTTACCCACCCCCATTTGCCATGGTCGGGGTTTTTCTTTAAAGTCCCATTCAACTCTATGGGAAATACATGTTACTTCATAACAGCTGTAGATATTTCAATAACACTTGGTCACATGTTACCTATACGTCCACTTAAAGTATAGGATCGTTAATTTATCCCTTAACTACCCACTTTGGTGATGGTCTGGGTTTTTGTTTAAAGTCCCATGCAAAGCAATGGGAAAAGTATGTTCCCACATAACTTCTGTGTTCCTGTCTGCTGTCCCATGTCTTTTTTCAACAGTACTATGAATACCTTGGCTGGTGGTGATATATGTTAGCACAACATGGCATCTTGGTTAACAACATCTGACCTTACATGAATTACATATGACCTTACATAACTGTCACCAAAGGAGCTGCCGTGGCTCAACGCGATTGCCACTGCGCTGACAAGCGATTCACCTCTGCAGCTAGGGGTTCGGATCCCGCTCTCGGCTACATGTGAATTGAGTTTGGTGGTCTCAGCCCCGCCCCCGGTGGGTGTGCTATGCGAGGTGGGGTTGGGAGGACCCCCTCACACCCACCATTGCCACCCGGGGCATGGAGAAAGGTGGCAGATTGCCTCTGGGGGAGGCCTCCCAACTCCTGCAGGCCGGCTCCTCTCTCTCTCGAGTTCACGCACAAAATACACTTTTGAAAAAAAAAACATAACTGTCAACAATAACTTACCTGGATGATATCTATCCCGAAGACGTCTGACCTGTTCCATGTGGCGCCTCTTCAGGTCAGACCACTTCTTCACAATCGCCAGCTGATTGTGTTGGCCGCCGAAGTCGGCCATTAGGGCGCTGACCACAGCCTTTTTCTCTGGCTGCCTGCGGAGCTGGTCGTACCCTGTTTCCAGGAACTTCTGCAAGATGAAGAACAAAGTATATTGTAATACTTTTGTTGACAGCCTTATGGATATATGACGTAAATGTATGGTATTCAACAATTGGAAGCATTCTCGCCTTATTAATCAATGACAGGGGTAACATGACAGATTTTATATCCTGTCATTTCGGTCGCCACCTTTTTTGCATAAATATAGCAGCCATTATCATTTGCATAATTATGTATATATTATTAACAACACAGGATACACGTATAGGGGAGATATGCGTTGCTAACTCTTTTCCCTGTCAGGAGCCTAACGCCCCGGGGGGTCAGAGACGGGACCTTTTCGGAGGACCACTGACGTATGCACCCAGTTTTTTGTGATGTCACTCTTTAGGTGTGTGCACATTTTTCCTGCAACGGGTGGAGTTTTTGGGTTGTGTTTTGCACGCCACAGGCTTTTCACCAGAAAAAAAACAGCTGGAGGCAGAATGGTTGCAAAACACTAAGGCCCCATACTCACGACCAAACATGTCTGCTGAAACTGGTCCGCGGGCCAGTTTCAGCAGACATGTTCGGTCGTGTGTAGGCGCAAGCGGGCTGAATTCCAGCAAACATTTGCCCGCCGGGCCTTTTCCCAGCAGACAAATATTCCTGGACGTGTTTTAAAACCGTCCGCTGGAATCCTGCCCGCTCGGACATGTACGGTCGTCAGTACAGACCTACCGTACATGTCCAGGCGCCCGCCGTCCCTCGCATGCGTCGAATGACTTCGACGCATGCGTGGAAGCATTTTAAAGGCGGGCCGCCCACGTCGCTGCGTCATTGTCGCGGCAACACCGCGTCATCGACGCGGCGACACCGCGGACACGCCCCGTCTGTACGATGGTGTGTACAACCATCGTACAGAAGCCCTCTGGCAGACATGTATGGTGAAAACGGTCCGACGGACCGCTTTCACCATACATGTTTGTTCGTGTGTACCCGGCCTAAGGGTTTGTTACCTAACTCAGGGTTTCAAGACCAGTCCACCTCCAGCTGTTGCAAAACTTCTACTCCCATCAGCCACGGTCTGTCATTGCATGCTAAGAATTTTACTTTTGCTGCATCTAGGGTGCCACAGTTTAGAGACCCGTGCATAAAGGCCTGAAAAATGTGGGCCTGCAGAACTTACAATACTAGAAGTGCCAGCATTCCCAGGCATGCTGGAAGTTGTAGTTCTGCAACATCTAAAGAGCAATATGTATTCGAACGTCCTTGGGCCTTGAGGACCCTGAAGTCAGGACGTTCGCATACGTCCTATGTCCAAAAAAATGTTAAATTCATTATGCTAAATAACAAGGAAAAGTGCCTAAATACACATTTACCAACCAGGGTGTCTGCAGCTGTCCAGGCATGCTGGGACTTGTAGTTTTGTAAAAGCAGGAGACACATTGTTTGTGAAATACTAATATCTGATCATATATACTAACTTTTAAACTAGACTAAAATGCAGTTGAAGATAATGAAATAACAGTGGTCAAAATACTTACACAAATCAGCATCTTTTCCTCAGATACAGTGAAATTACTTCCAACCATCTTGCTCTGCGATTGCGTTGCGATCATAAAGTTGGAAACTGGCAATGGTCCAGGAAATGGTCGCGTGTTGCTCGCGCGATTGCGCTGCTTGGACCGAGATGGGTCCATATGGCTTCGGCTGTATGGACCACAGTAACTCTTTTCCCTGTCAGGAGCCTAACGCCCCGGGGGGTCAGAGACGGGACCTTTTCGGAGGACCACTGACGTATGCAACCGTCGCAGTTTTTTGTGATGTCACTCTTTAGGTGTGTGCACATTTTTCCCTGCACCGGGTGGAGTTTTTGGGTTGTGTTTTGCACGCCACAGGCTTTTCAACAGAAAAAAACCAGCTGGAGGCAGAATGGTTGCAAAACACTACGGGTTTGTTACCTAACTCAGGGTTTCAAGACCAGTCCACCTCCAGCTGTTGCAAAACTACTACTCCCATCAGCCACGGTCTGTCAGTGCATGCTAAGAATTTTACTTTTGCTGCATCTAGGGTGCCACAGTTTAGAGACCCGTGCATAAAGGCCTGAAAAATGTGGGCCTGCAGAACTTACAATACTAGAAGTGCCAGCATTCCCAGGCATGCTGGAAGTTGTAGTTCTGCAACATCTAAAGGGCAATATGTATTCGAACGTCATTGGGCCTTGAGGACCCTGAAGTCAGGACGTTCGCATACGTCCTATGTCCAAAAAAATGTTAAATTCATTATGCTAAATAACAAGGAAAAGTGCCTAAATACACATTTACCAACCAGGGTGTCTGCAGCTGTCCAGGCATGCTGGGACTTGTAGTTTTGTAAAAGCAGGAGACACATTGTTTGTGAAATACTAATATCTGATCATATATACTAACTTTTAAACTAGACTAAAATGCAGTTGAAGATAATGAAATAACAGTGGTCAAAATACTTACACAAATCAGCATCTTTTCCTCAGATGCAGTGAAATTACTTCCAACCATCTTGCTCTGCGATTGCGTTGCGATCATAAAGTTGGAAACTGGCAAGGGTCCAGGAAATGGTCGCGTGTTTTTCGCGCGATTGCGCATGCGCGATCGAAAAATCGCAATCGCAATATGTTTTTTGGCTAAAATATCATAAATATTCGATTTCAGAGTGCTGCTACAGCAGTTTTCGAAATATCTGCAATCAATTTCGCATTCGCATTTTGTGAAATTGCGTTAAAATATCTTGAATATTCGATTTCAGAGTGAGCCAATCAGAGCGGTCCTACAGCATTTCTCGAAATTGCGCAATAAATATCGCATTCGCATGTTGCGATATTTCGATAAAATATAACGAATATTCTGAGCCAATCAGAGTGCTCCTACAGCATTTCTCGAAATTGCGCAATAAATATCGCATTCGCATGTTGCGATATTTCGATAAAATATCACGAATATTCTGAGCCAATCAGAGCGCTCCTCCAGCATTTCTCGAAATTGCGCAATAAATATCGCATTCGCATTTTGCAAAATTTCGATAAAATATCACGAATATTCTGAGCCAATCAGAGTGCTCCTAGCGCTGTTGTCGAAATTTCGCCATCAATATCGCATTCGCATTTTGCGAAATTTCGAAAAAATATCAAGAATATTCTGAGCCAATCAGAGTGCTCCTACCGCAGTTATCAAAAATTCGCAATTATTTTCGCATTCGCAATAGCGAAAAATCGCAATCATTTAATTTCGAAAAAATATCACGAATATTCGAATTTAGCGAATATATCTCGAATATTCGAATATATATTCGAGATATATCGCAAAATCGAATATGGCATATTCTGCTCAACACTACTCCTTGCCCAGCCTGTCAGTTTAGATTAAGGGGGTCCTCAAACTACAGCCCGCAGGCCACATGCAGCCCGCTTGGACATTTATCCGGCCCACCGGGTGTTTTTGCCGTCGCTGCCAGCCAGTGTTACCAACCGCCCGTAGATTTACGGGCAGTCCATAAATTTAAACCCCTTTATGGGGTGTCCATGTCCATGAATGGCGTGAGCCGACCAAGTAACTGCGCATGCGCAGTTTCGAAGCCGGCCGGGCTCGGGAAAACTCATAATCAGTCGGCGGCGCATGCGCAGTAAAGTCTGGCGCCATTTTTTAGTCCACTCGTTCCTGGCTGTGACACAGCAACCAGCGCCACGCCTCCTGCACTCGTTCCATAGACAGAGGAGGAGCGGTGAGTGAGGAGGAGAGTATGACATGAGTGAACCTGTAAAAGACTGGCTGCAGAAGCTCTTATTAACACTGAGGGACAAGGAGGTTCTGCAGCAGTGCCACTTTAGTTTTTGCTAGATCTGTATACAGTGGGGACAGAGGATGACAGACTGAGACATGGCATTACTGGGGGGTGAAGCCGTGGAATGCAGGGGGACAGAGAAGGACACTGATGTGCTGCCCTGTGGAGAGGTGAAAGGGGCACATGAGCAGAACACACTGATGTGGAGACTGTAATATGATGGTGGACAGAGGGGCTACTGTGAGGGGGTGAGAAGGACACAATCATGTCTGCAGCTTCTGTCCACCTCCTGTATCATGTCCGCAGCCTCTGTCCACCTCCTGTAGTATGTTCGCAGCCTCTTTCCACCTCCTGTAGTATGTCCGCAGCCTCTGTCCACCTCCTGTAATATGTCCGCAGCCTCTGTCCACCTCCTGTAGGTTTTTTTCTTTAAAACTATAGTATGTCCCTCTAACGGTCTGAGGGACAGTGAACTGGCCCCCTGTTTAAAAAATTTGAGGACCCCTGGTATAGATGGATGGGTATGTCTTGGTAGGTTTGCAGATGTTGCATACTCTTTCCATTTTCAGATAATGGATTGAATAGTGCTCTGTGAGATGTTCAAAGATTGGAATACTTTTTTATAACCTAACCCTGCTTTAAATTTCTCCATAGCTTTATCCCTGACCTGTCTGGTGTGTTCCTTGGCCTTCATGATGCGATTTGTGCACTAACGTTCTCTAACAAACCTCTGAGGGCTTCACAGAACAGCTGTATTTATACTGAGATTAAATTACACACAAGTGGACTCTATTTACTAATTAGGTGACTTATAAAGACAATTGGTTACATTAGATTTTAGTTAGGGGTATCAGTGTAAAGGGGGCTAAATACAAAAGCATGCCATACTTTTAAAATATTTATTTGTAAAAAAAAATTGAAAACCATTTATCATTTTCCTTACACTTCACAATTATGTAGCACTTTGTGTTGGTCTAGGCACTGCACACACACATTTTTTGTTCTTTATCCTCGACTGACCATTGTATGAAATATTACAAAGCATTATTTTTCAGATTGCAGAACTGAAAACTATACTTCACCTTTTTATTTCAGAGAAGCCATAGATATGTTTCTTAGAATAATGGAATTACATTTAGAGAACAGTTCCCTTTTCTGAGCATTGTATTTATACCCTCGCAAAAAAAGCTTATGTGCATGTTTCACTACCTTCAGTAGGGAAAAGTAATGTTCTACCCAAATAGTTCTCAAACTACATAAAAAAAACAAAAATAGGTCTTTCAACTTTTATTGTTGGTCCATGTTTTTCATAAATTTACTGTAATTTGATGTCACAGGTGGCAGCTGACTTGCAGAAGCATCAAGTCGACTTCTCTTTTTCATTTTTATACTCCAGTGTTTGGCAAATTCATATTCATACTGTAAGATTGGGGTGATCAGACTCCAGCAGTAGGTGCGTTTTTAGTGAGTACGCCAGTCCAGAACTGAATTTTTAAGGGCCTGGTAGCCCACTTTTATTTAAAAGCACAAAAAGTTCACAAATACATCAGTAGCCCTCACAGGGGGTTTCACCATTACTGTATCTTGCATACTCAATACTTTAGCCTCTTTTTTTTCTTTCTTGCCATCCAGCTGTTTCAGGCCTTTAGCATAGAGTTTTCTAGAGTTAAAGTGGATGTAAACCCACTCTCATCAATTCTAAAGTACTGCCATAGTGGTGATCTATAAGGATGTACATGCCTCCTGCATGTATCCTTACCTGTCAAATGTCTCCTCTTTAGCTGTTTGAAACCCCCAAACAGTCCAGATTCGGTGGGCGGGTCTGTTGTTTGGCGCTCGGCCACCTCTACACTCTCCTTGGCCAGAGCGTGCACAGGACAGGTAGAGCGCGTTCTGGGTAATAGAGCGCGCCCCCTGTAAACACACACTGATGTCCCGTGACAGTCGGGGATGATCGCTGCGACTGGACAGCTGTGAGCACCGACCCCTCTGCATGGCTTTTCATCATCTGCTTCTCCTCCTCCCTCCCGCGGCTTTCACCTGAAAAGCCATGCAGGTGGGAATCAGTGCTCACAGCTGTCCCTGTCGCACCGATCATCCCCGAGTGTCTTTCTTCTCCTCTAGCACCTTGTTCCCCTCCACCCCCGATGTCGTCCCCCTCCCTGTGTCCAACCCCCCCCCCCCCTCGTCCTGATCCATGTGTTCACACACCCACCCCCCCCTCGTCCTGATCCGTGTGTCCACCCCCCTCCCCCCACGCCTTGTCTTCATCCTACGCCCCCCCCCTCGTCCTGGGGGGGCGGGGGGGATCTGTCAAAATGGAGAGTGGAGACAGGGGGCTGGTATGTCAGTTACCAGCCCCTCTCTTTTCTGAACGGGACACAGAGCATTAGTTACCGAGCACTGTGTGCCCTGTGATAGCTGAGCAGAATAACCTGTGTGTTACTCTGCTTCAGTTTATGAATGGAGGGGAGACGCTGTCTCCCCTCCATTCATCTTTAATGCAGAGAAAGGACTGGGGAATGAATGTCCTCTGTCCCTTTCTCTGTCTCAAATGGGAGATGTCAGGGGTCTCTGTTTAGACCCCTGGCATGTCACCCATGCCCCCAACAGGACTGAATAAAAAAAAAAAATTGTAAAAAAAAACACACAAAAAAAATGAAATTGAAAAAATAAAACATCCGACACCACAACCGCCCCCCCCCCCCATACCGACACGGTCCAGAGCCCCAAGACCACCGACCACTACCCCACTGACACCGACCACTACCCCACTGACACCGACCACTACCCCACTGACACCATCACCGACCACTACCCCACTGACACCAACCACTACCCCACTGACACCGACCACTACCCCACTGACACCGTCACCGACCACTACCCCACTGACACCGTCACCGACCACTACCCCACTGACACTGTCACCGACCACTACCCCACTGACACTGTCACCGACCACTACCCCACTGACACCGACCACTACCCCACTGTAAAATAAAAAAAATTATCTGCACGTACTACCCATCACTGTACACTCTGCATTCCTGTGATTTGCACTGTATTTCTGTTCAGATCACATGCGATGTCTGCGCGATGCGATTTCAGCCATATAAATTGTATGGCTGAAATTGCATCACATTCGGACCAAACATGCACAGGACCCTTTTTTTGGTCCGAACCAGAATCGCATGGGTGTTCATACCTATGCAATCCGATTCATGTCCTGTCAGTTCACAGTGCGATATGCAAGCTGAAATGGGGGTGTCATTACCATTGTATGACACTCCCTAGCAGTTTGCATATGGCAGTGTGAACTGCTGTGCGAGTCGGGTGCGATGTGGGAACCCGCAGTGGATTCACAGGGTTCCCGAATTGCACCAGTGTGAACCAAGCCTCAAAGCATACAGTCTACAAATGTCACCTGACTGCTCCCACCAAGGCTCGGTTCACACTGGTGCGATTCGGGAACCCTGCGAATCCACTGCGGGTTCCCACATCGCACCCGACTCGCATGGAAGTTCACACTGTCATATGCGAACTGCTGGGGAGTGTCATACAATGGTATTGACACCCCCATTTCAGCTCGCATATCACACTGCAAACTGACAGTTAGGATATGAATCGTATCGCATGGGTGTAAACACCTATGCGATTCTGTTGTGGACCAAAAAAAGGGTCCTGTGCGTGTTTGGTCAAAATGAGATGCAATTTCAGCCATACAGTTTGTATGGCTGAAATTGCATCGCATGTGAGATGAACAGCAGTGCGGTGCGAATCACTTGCGATCTCACACAGTGCACTAATGTGAACCAGCCTTAAGTTCATTCAGCCTTACTGGGTGTAAGTATAAAAAGTGAGAAATGCACCCCTCCCCCATATAACACATCATAGTAAATGACTAAATGTTTTGAAAACATTTAGTCAAAACACAGAAAAGACAGCCAATCCTAGGAGAGCTGAAGGGGAGAGGAGAGGGATGTGAATTGGGCACTTTTTACAGAAGCTGTGCATTTCTGCAAGCTAGTGCACGAGATATGTAAATAACATGTCACTCAAGCAAGGACTATCTGGAAGTCTGTTTTATTTCACTGAACAATAAAAAGAGGATTGCTCAGCGCTGGATTAACTCTGTGTGGCAAGACTGGGCACAGATGATAGGAAATCTTATTCTCTACATTGTGCCATCAAAAACTTCCACTTTAAGCTCTGTCCTAGCTTGCTCCTGATCAGCGCCTTGCTGCTCAATCACCAATGACATCTGCCTCCTGCAGACATGCAGCCTCTGACTCCTCTCAGAGGGATGGGAGTCCACCTGACTCCCAGGACAGACTTCCTGTCTGTGGGGTGGGGCTCTGAGCCATAGTCAGGTCAGAACTAAATAGCTGAACACACAGCTAAGCAATTAGTGTGTCTTTCTCTCCAAAATATGGCGTAAACCTGCAATTTTTAAGGTCGCACAGAGTCCCACCACCACAATACATATAGATGATCATGAATAGAAAATGGTTGAATACTGCTATATCTGCCACCAGTGCCGGGACAAGGTCATCCGATGCCCAGGGTGAAGATGGGAAAACTGTGCTCCCTCCCCCCAGGGTGTAAAGAAACAGTTCATGTCATTTCAAAATAAGAAAATACTTAAAATTTAAATCAGTTAAATTCGATCATTTTGTTTTTTATAAATATTTTTATTAAGGTTTAAGAATAAAAATGATTACAAAGTATACAAATTCATACATTCATAGGTAAAGTAACACCTAAAAATGGGAGGAAAATATTAAAAGGAACAAAAACGATCAGGAAGTGTGCAAGAGTTTTTAATGACAGATCATAAGTGTGAAAGTAATTTATCAAAATTTTGAGGCAAGAAGGATGCAATCCAAGGGGACCAAGTTTTCTCAAATTTGTGTACATTATCATAAAGAACAGCACCAAGTTTTTCGTTAGACATATACCAGTACATTTTATTTTTAACCAAAGTGGAATTTGAAGTATAAGACCACCATTCTTTAACCAAAGTTTGTTTGGCAGCAGTAAAAAAGAAGGTTAAGAGGTGGAAATAGACATTTATGAAATGTTTAGTTTGAGATTTAATAAAGTGGGTTTTTGTAAAGCTGTTTTCCAAATGTGGTAAAAATCATTTGGTATATGTCAGCCCAAAATTGCTCTATTCTAGGACAGTCCCATCATATATGTAAGAGGGTTCGAGTTTCTAAACAACCTCTAAAGCATTTATCAGAAACTGTCAGGTTAAATTAGGCTAATCCAATTATAAATTACTCATGAGATGGTATTTAGTTCCCCAACACTTATGCCGCGTACACACGATAATTTTTCGGGTTGTAAAAAACTAAGTTTTTTAAAAATGGAATTTAAAAACGATTGTGTGTAGGCTTCAGAGCATTTTTCAGGTTCTGAAAAACGACAAAAAATAAATTCAAACATGCTCTATTTTTTAACGACGTTTTAAACGATGTCGATTTTCCGGTTGTAAAAAATTATCGTGTGTGGGCTTTAACGACATGAAAAACCCGCGCATGCTCAGAAGCAAGTTATGAGATGGGAGCGCTCGTTCTGGTAAAACTACCGTTCGTAATGGAGTAAGCACATTCATCACGCTGTAACAGACAGAAAAGCGCAAATCGTCTTTTACAAACACGAAATTCGGCAAAGGCAGCCCCAAGGGTGGCGTCATCCGCATGGAACTTCCCCGTTATAGTGCCGTCGTATGTGTTGTACGTCACCGCGCTTTGCTAGAGCATTTTTTTTTCACTATCGTGTGTGGGCAACGTCGTTTTAATGATGAAGTTGAAAAAAACGTTGTTTTTTCTCAAGGCTGAAAAACTTAGTTTTTTACAACCCGAAAAATGATCGTGTGTACGCGGCATAAGTGATGGGGAACTAAATACCATCTCATGAGTAATTTATAATTGGATTCACGGCTGCTGTATTAATAAAACAGTGGGATGTAGTGTACCAAATTAGTTTCCAATCTTTTCCTGTTATAGGTTTACCAAGATCATCTTCCCATTTAGACATGTATGTATTGAAAAAAAAGAGAGAGATGCCCAATCTGCAATCTAAGTGCAGAAAATAGAAAAATGAATAGGGATGTATGTCACATACAGCCAAATGGCTACTCACAAAACATGAGAGGTACAGGGCATATGGGTGGTAGTGGCGGCCCGGTGTCACTACGGATGGTCATCGATCCCTGGTCCCGATCCACAATCCTCGGCAGACAGGAGAGTTGGATGAGATGGAAGTCCAGTGTTACTGGGAGCCACGGGGGAGCAGGAAACCAGATGCGTCGATTGAGACGGCGTGCGTGTCAGCGTGGAGCGCAGCGTGCCTTTGTCGCACCGGAAGTGACGTGAAACACGGAGCCAGCCAATGGGATGACGCGTTTCACAGCCTCCGCTGTTTCTTCAGGTCCATAGTGTCCATTATGAGCGGACGTACTATATGGGTTAAATAATGCTGTGATTGGTCAGAAACACGTATACATAGAAAGCACACAGGGAAAACAAGGAAGACATACTATCAATGAGCTGGGAACTTGTAGATTAAATAAACATGGGTCATTAGGAGAACGACGGTTTAAAAAGGGGGGTATTATAGAGAAGGAATATATATCCTATGACAGAAGGTTAAGAACAATAATGATAATAATACTAATACGGGTACCAATACATTAAAAACCTGACACCAATGATCTAAATAGGAGTAATCCGTGAATATGTATATATAATGTAAATCGATCAATTAAGAAACAATAATAAAGAACGATGATAGTGATAATTAAATGGAGAGAGATGGATATTTTGAATATGTTGAATAATTTGACTACTGTAATTGAAAAAATAAATAAATTAAAATAATAAAAAAATTATATTAATAAAATAAATGATATTAGAGGGATACTACATACTACATACTACAAAATTATAAAATAATAATAATATATAAAAAAAAGGGAAGGTGGAGATTGTTATACTGTAGAATTATTATAGATAAATATATAAATCAATACAGAATATGGTATTATATATATCTTGGAGATATATCAAAGTGATATATCAACAATACATACACACACAGATACATAAGGGATCCTGTATCACCACATGTAAATGTTGGCATATGGTGGCACATGCCTACCATACATGCACATAAATATCCTCCATAACAAATATGCAAGAAAGGAGAACAAATTATTAATTAAAATAAAAATAAATAATTATATGTAATCAATAAATTAAATGATATTGTTAGTCTCTATTTCCTTGTTAAGGCCATGGGGCGACATGGTGTTTAAGGAATAAATTCAGAAGGTTTCTTGTCTACAGAGACGTTGAAATCTTTCAACTGCAGTGGGAGTTTCAGGTATAGCCTCGATAACCCAAACCTGCAAGGCAGTAGTGTCTTTTTGATGATGCGTCGCAAAGTGACGTGTGACACTATATTTGGGATTGCCTGCATGAACAGCTTGACGGTGTTCCCCAAATCTAGTGCGAAGGGCTCTAATCGTACAGTAGGCCACAAGGACACGAGATGCAATATATTACATACGTCGTAGAACAATTATAAAAGGAGCTTAAATTAAAAGTCTTATTATTAGCTAAAAAATTATGTTTCCCATGTGTAACATTGGAGCAGGTTAGGCATAGAGCCCTTTTGCACTGAAACATCCCAACAAGAGGGATGAGAGTAAGTTGTTTAAGCCTGTTGTGTTTGGTACTACCTGAAGATTTAATTTTGCTAGGGGCAATCTTACTTTTAATATTGGGAGCCCTACGATAAGCAAATTTTGGCGAGGCAGTTATAGATGTAGAGAGATGGGGATCCTGAGTCAAAATAGGCCAATGTTTCTTAATGATACTTTCCATTTTTTTATGTTTGACATGATACTGGGTGATTAAGTGAGTAGTGGATGCCAAGTTTTGTTTCTGGGACTGGGGTAAAGAATCTAGTTCATACATAGTGCGAGCTTCTTCGCCAAGGTTCAAAGGATAACCTTTGGCAATAAATTTATCCTTTAAGTTGACGCTTAATGATTTATAGTCTTCTAGTCTAGTACAGTTACGTCTAAGCCGATGGAATTGACTTTTAGGGACATTATTAATCCATCTTGGGTGATGGCAGCTGGAATAATGCAGATAGGAATTCACAGCTGTAGGTTTGGTGAAATTTTTTGCGCTAATGATGTTATTATCATGAAATAACTCTAGATCTAAATAGTATATAGAGTCAGGATCCATGGCCGAGGTGAAAGTTAGACCAAAAGAATTGTTGTTACCAGGGCTGTGGAGTCGGTAGATAAATGTTCCGACTCCGACTCCGACTCCTCAGTTTTATGTACTTCCGACTCCGACTCCCCGACTCCTCTGTATTAATATGCAAATGAATTTTATACATTCCTTGAGGGAAAGAAACGCAACCTACCACAGGACTACTGGCTGGGAAGCCAACAATCTACTGTATTGCACAGTTTAAGCAAAAGACAAACACAATGAAAACAATCAAGTGGCTGGATAGTAGCAGCAGGCATAAACATCAGGAACAGGATCTTTACCAGTTCAAAAATACAAACCACATTATTTGGTTGTTTTAGAACAAAAACAAAGCTTATCTATAATGAACCAAAATGTGTAAAACCTAGAAATGGTTTATATTAATCTTGAAATGTAGTTCTAGGCTTAGAAAATGCAAATCAATTCAATGTAGAGTTCTAAGGAAGAGAATTGCCTCTGCCAGATCCTCTTTCATAGAGGCTCTTAAGTCAGACTTTATTATTTTTAGGGCTGAAAATAATCTTTCGACACTGACTTGGGTGGGTGGCATTGCAGTAACTATTCTGGCCACATCACTAACGATCTCTGGATAAACAAGGATGGCTTCTTCAACAGTAAGTTTTGATGAGCGATCATACTTTTCAACTTCTTTTAGTGCTTTATAAAACACCTGTTGGAATTGTTTTATTTGGACACTTACTGGTTCTCTAACATGCGTTCCCTGTAAAAGCAGAACACAACACTATGGAAAGTATAAGTATTGCAGCTCCTAATTGTGCGTTGCGTGCCATATAGTGAAGCACATGAAAAGCATGCTTCTTCACGGTCACTTAACGTGTTCGTTTTGCGGTTACGTGAGGCACTGCATGCATTGGTCTTTATTCTTACAGTAGAGAAGTCATTAATTATAACTTTTTGTGAATTGGGACATTTAAACTTGCTTTTTTTTATTTTTTATTCCAATCTAAATTTAGTAGGAGTCGGAGTCGGAGTCGGTGCATTTTTTGCCGACTCCGACTCCGACTCCAGGTACCCAAAATTTCCCCCGACTCCGACTCCTCGACTCCGACTCCGACTCCACAGCCCTGGTTGTTACAGTAGGCCACAAAATCGATAATAGAATCGGTGGATCCATCCCAAATCATAATTATGTCACTCTAATCAGAGACAAAGAGTTTGGGGGTTCACTACATCATATCACACACATACAGGAATACATTAAGCTACTAAGGGAGGAGGTATAAGATACCATCAACCCTTAGCCTAAAAAAGGTATAGCGAACATGTTCAGTATTTCAGGCCTGAAGGCCGTATACTATATCACTGCATTCAGGCTTTCTAAGGGCGTAAAATGGGGATTTTACTACTCACTACCTAACACAGTTTTGGAGGCCCATTAAATGCCAAGATAGCACAAAGCCCCCCCCCCCCACATGACCCCATTTTTGAAAGTAGACACCCCAAGCTATGTGCAGAGAGGCATGTTGAGTCCATGTAATATTTTATATTTTGCCACAAATTTCAGGAAAATTGCAAACTTTTTTTTTTTTTTGCACAAAGTTGTCACTAAATGATATATTTCCCAAACATGCCATGGGCATATGTGAAATTACACCCTAAAATACATTCTGATGCTCCTCCAGAGTATGGGGATCAGTGGTGACTGGTGCTCAAAATTTTTGGGGGGACACAAACGAACTGAAAAAAAATAAAAATTAAAACGCAGCCACTGTATCCATAAATTGCTGCCACTGTGCCATCAAACGCAGCTACTGTACCCATCATTTGCTGCCAGTGTGCCCATCAATTGCCGCGACTACGCCCATCAATTGCCACCACTGTGCCCAATCAATTGCTGCCAGTGTGCCCCATCAATTGCTGCCACTGCGCCCCACCAATTGCTGCCAGTGTGCCCCAACAATTTCTGCCAGTGTGCCACATCAATTTCTGCTAGTGTGCCCCATCAATTGCTGCCAGTGTGCCCCATTAATTGCTGCCAGTGTACCCCATCAATTGCCGCCAGTGTGCCCCATAAATTGGCGCCAGTGTGCCCCATAAATTAGCGCTACTGTGCGCCATATAATGCTGCCAGTGTGCCCCCCCACCCGGCACTTACTTGTCACGGCACTGTCCTCCACGCTCCGAGTCCTCCATGTCTTTTTCCCATCATCTCTGCTATGATTGGACGCCTGATAGGCGTCCAATCACAGCGCCTGTCGCTTCAGCCAATTAGGTGACAGGGTAACCAGACCCGAGCACCTGATTGGCTGAGAGGCGGGTCAGTGTTAGGGAAGCGATTTATTCACATCAGTAACACAACACTGTGTAAACAGCGAACGCACAGCATTGTGCCCACTGTTTACCAACTTGCAAGCCTATTAGAGCCCATGGCTCTAATCAGGACGCCTATTAGAGCAGACGGCTCTAATCAGGAGCTTCCAAAAACACCCCCCGCCGCTGTAGTTCAGATGCCCGGCGCCCAACAAGGGGCCGGACACCTGAATAGGGGGAGGCAGCGGCGACAATAGATTCATGCAATGCATGAAACTATCCATTGGTGATAGAGAGGTGCAGGAGAGGAGGGGTGGCGCTCCTGTGCCCTCTATGGCACCACTGATGGGGTGACTCCAAAAAACAATCACCGCCTTCAGGATTTCTAAGGGCGTAAAACGGTCCTGAAATGTCAAGATAACCCCCAAATGACTCAATTTTGGAAAGTAGTCACCCCAAGCAATTTGCTTAGAGCCATGGTGAGTATTTTTGTTTTGGAAAATGAAGAAAGAAAAGGAAAATGTATATATTTTTTTTTAAATCTTTGTGACAAAAAGAAATTAAATAAAAAACGTTTGCTATATTTACATACACTGTTTTTGAATCTCACATTTAGTTGCTGCTAAAATCCCAACCCTTTACGAAGGGCGCTTTTCTATATTGTGACAAAAAGCGAGATCTGCAACAAAAGTGAGTACACCTCTAAGTGAAAATGTCCAAATTGGGCCCAATTAGCCATTTTCCCTCCCTGGTGTCATGTGACTCGTTTTACAAGGTCTCAGGTGTGAATAGGGAGCAGGTGTGTTAAATATGGTGTTATCACTCTCACTCTCTCATACTGGTCACTGGAAGTTCAACATGGCACCTCATGGTAAAGAACTCTCTGAGGATCTGAAAAAAGGTATTGTTGCTCTACATTAAGATGGCCTAGGCTATGAGAAGATTGCCAAGACCCTGAAACTGGGCTACAGCACAGTGACCAAGACCATACCACGGTTCAACAGGACAGGTTCCACTCAGAACAAGCCTTGTCATGGTCGACCAAAGAAGTTGAGTGCACGTGCTCAGCATCATATCCAGAGGTTGTCTTTGGGAAATAGATGTATGAGTGCTGCCAGCATTGCTGCAGAGGTTGAAGGGGTGAGGGGTCAGCCTGTCAGTGCTCAGACCATAAGCCGCACACTGCATCAAATTGGTCTGCATGGCTGTCATCCCAGAAGGAAGCCTCTTCTAAAGATGATGAACAAGAAAGTCTGCAAACAGTTTGCTGAAGACAAGCAGACTAGACATGGATTACTAGAACCATGTCCTGTGGTCTGATGAGACCAAGATAAAAGTATTTGGCTCAGTTCGTGTCAAGCATGTGTGGCGGCAATCAGGGGAGGAGTACAAAGACAAGTGTGTCTTGCCTACAATCAAGCATGATGGTGGGAGTGTCATGGTCTGGGGCTGCATGATTGCTACCGCCACTGGGGAGCTACAGTTCATTGAGGGAACCATAAATGCCTACATGTACTGTGACATACTGAAGACTGGGCCGCAGGGCAGTATTCCATAATAACAACCCCAAACACACCTCCAAGACGACCCATTCCTTGCTAAAAAAGCTGAGGGTAACGGTGATGGACTGGCCAAGCATGTCTCCAGACCTAAACCCTACTGAGCATCTGTAGGGCATCCTCAAATTGAAGGTGGAGGAGCGCAATGTCTCTAACATCCACCAGCTCTGTGATGTCATCATGGAGGAGTGGAAGAAGACTCTGTGGCAACCTGTGAAGCTCTGGTGAACTCCATGTCCAAGAGGGTTAAGGCAGTGCTGGAAAATAATGGTGGCCACACAAAATATTGACACTTTGGGCCCAATTTGGAAATACTCACTTTTGTTGCCAGCAGTTTAGATATTAACCACTTCAGGCCCGGGCCAATTTTGACACTTTGTTTTCTACATGTAAAGATCATCTTTTTTTGCAAATTTTTTGTTAGAAAATTACATAGAACCCCCAAACACTATATATATTTTTTAGCAGAGGCCCTAGAGAATACAATGGCAGTCATTGCAACTTTTTATCTCTCACAGTATTTGCGCAGCAATTTTTCAAACGAGTTTTTAAAAAACAGTTTCATGCGTTAAAAAAAAAAAAAAACAGTAAAGTTAGCCCAATTTTTTTGCATAATCTGAAAGATGAAGTTACGCTGAGTAAATAGATACCTAACATGTCACGCTTCAAAATTGCACACGCTCGTGGAATGATGCCAAACTTCGGTACTTAAAAATCTCCATAGGCGACACTTGGTTACATGTTTTGAGTTACAGAGAAGGTCTAGGGCTAGAATTATTGCTCTCGCTCTAACGTTCGCGACGATACCTCACATGTGTGGATTGAAAACGATTTTCATATGTGGGCGGGTCTTACGTATGCGTTCGCTTCTGCGTGCGAGCACACGGGGACAGGGGCACTTAAAAAAAAAATATTATTAGTGTTAATTTGACTTATCTTTTTTTACATTTTGACACTTTAAATAGGAATATGCATGAAAGGACTTCTTTACAGTGAGATATGGGGTCAATAAGACCCCACATCTCACCGCTAGGCTGGGAAGGCTAAAAAAAAAAAAAAAAAGATCACCGCTTCACAGCCGAAGCGGCGCCATTTTTTTTAATGCAGAGGCCGGACGTGCACTGAAAATATCTCCTAAACTGTACAGGTTGAGGAGATATTTTCAATACCAATAGTTAAGCCTTATTATAGGCTTACCTATAGGTAAAAGTTTGCAGAGGAGGTTTACTTCCTCTTTAACCGCTTAACGACCTCCGCATGTACATATACGTCGGCAAAATGGCACGGACAGGCAGAACGACGTGCCTGCACGTCGCTGCCTTTCCGCGGGTCGGGGGTCCGATCAGGACCCCCCCCCCCGGTACATGCGGCGGTCGGTAAGCCTCAGGGAGCGATCCGGGATGAGGGCGCGGCTATTCGTTTCTAGCCGCCCCCTCGCGATCGCTCCGCGGAGCTGAAGAATGGGGAGAGCCGTATGTAAACACGGCTTCCCCGTGCTTCACTGTGGCGGCTGCATCGATTGTGTCATCCCTTTTTATAGGGAGACTCGATCGATGACGTCAGACCTACAGCCACACCCCCCTACAGTTGTAAACACACACTAGGTGAACCCTAACTCCTACAGCGCCCCCTGTGGTTAACTCCCAAACTGCAACTGTCATTTTCACAATAAACATTGCAATTTAAATGCATTTTTTGCTGTGAAAATAAATGACAATGGTCCCAAAAATGTGTCAAAATTGTCCGAAGTGTCCGCCATAATGTCGCAGTCACCAAAAAAAAATCGCTGATCGCCACCATTAGTAGTAAAAAAAAAAAAAAGAAAAAAATGCAATAAAACTATCCCCTATTTTCTAAACGCTGTACATTTTGCACAAACCAATCGATAAATGCTTATCGCGGTTTTTTTTACCAAAAATAGGTAGAAGAATACGTATTGGCCTAAACTGAGGAAAAAATAAATGTTTATATATGTTTTGGGGGGATATTTATTATAGGAAAAAGTAAAAAATATTGCATTTTTTTCAAAATTGTCGCTCTATTTTTGTTTATAGCGCAAAAAATAAAAACCGCAGAGGTGATCAAATACCACCAAAAGAAAGCTCTATTTGTGGGGAAAAAAGGAAGTCAATTTTGTTTGGGAGCCACGTCGCACGACCGCGCAATTGTCTGTTATAGCGACGCAGTGCCGAATCGCAAAACCTGGCCTGGGCATTTAGCTGCCTAAGCCTAGGTTCACACTGCTGCGAATTCAAAATCGCGGTAAAATGCGCGATTTTACCGCGATTTTGCCGCGATTTCGGCCGCAATTTACTGTAAATCGCGGCCCGAAATCGCAAAAAGTAGTACAGGAACTACTTTTTGAAATTCGCACTGATTAGGACAGTGCCATTGCCGACAATTGCCGCCGATTTGAGATGCGATTTGACATGTCAAATCGCATCTCAAATCGTTCCAAATCGTACCCAGTGTGAACCAGGGCTCAAGGTCCGGGGCTTAAGTGGTTAACAATTTTTTTTTTTTTTTGTGATATTACTTTTTAGACAGGTTCATGCGGTATTTACCAAGCGTTTCTTAAATTTGTGGTAAATAACGCTGAACCCTGTAGTGAATTGACATGTTTCATACTGCATGCGATATTTGGGTTACATGTGTCACATGACCCGAATATTTAATGTGAGACTCTTTTGGGAATTAATCCCAATTTATGGTGGAGTCTTGTCCAGAATTCATATTAGTAACATTAGCCCATAATGTGCATTCTATGGTGCGTATGAGGAATAATAGGCTTGATCCAACATCAAAAGGATGAAACTCTCAGTAATCTCTGCAGGTATTAGTTTATACAGGACACTGCCACTAAACCTTCCATATGATGCAGCATCTCATTGACTCTGTGTATCTATCATCACTAAATCCTCCATATGATGCAGAATGCCACGAACTAAGCAAGGTAGTCATCACAACACACGACACCTATTACAATAGTCACGGAGTACTGCTTACGTCCGTCCATGGCCACTCCCCCATCTTGTCCGCCCACACAACCTCCTCCCACTCACCTACTTCCTGCCCCAATGTTGCTGACATCACTTCCCACTCTAATTCCTCGGCGACCATCTTGACTCTTGGCAACGGGCACCTCTTGAAGATTACTGTATAGCGATAATATAATAATAAAACTAACACGTGACCTACGTGTGAGAAGAGAAATTAAAATAAATTCTCAAAAAAGGATCTTGGATTAGGAAGTGCTTGTCAGCCTGATTGGTCATTTCACTGACTTCCTGTTGATGTGAAGGCAGAAGTACCCTGAGTCTTGTGAGAGTCGGGGAAGTGATTGGTGGTCGTGGGATGGCGCTATCCTTGGTCCTGATCGGTCTGTCAGTGTGCAGTGTGTCTGGACTGTGGCCAGTACCATACAGGTAAGTCATGTCCTCACTACACTGGACTTCTCTGGTCACATGACAGAAAGTCACAACTCTCTACTTGGCTTAGGTGTATGAAGCACATTGACAAACAAGCCATAGCTGCTTTCTGCCTATTACTAAAACTGGAGAGTGCAAAATGTAGCCAATCAGCTTCTAACTTCACCTGGTTTAACTACTTCACCCCCGGAAGAATTTACCCCCTTCCTGACCAGAGCGCTTTTTGCCATTCGGCACTGCGTCGCTTTAACTGACAATTGCGCGGTTGTGCGATTCTGTGACCAAACAAAATTTACGTTCTTTTTTCCCCACAAATAGAGCTTTCTTTTGGTGGTATTTGATTACCTCCTGTTTTTTTCAATTTTTTTTTTGCACTATAAACTAAACAAAAAAAAGAGAGCGTAAATTTTGGAAAAAAATTCAATATTTTTTAACTTTTTTGATATAATAAATATCCTCAAAAAAATATATAAAAAAACTCATTTATTTTTTCCTCAGATTAGGCCGATACGTATTCTTCTACATATTATTGGTAAAAAAAAATCGCAATAAGCGTTGATTGGTTTACGCAAAAGTTATACGTTTTAATTAGAATTGGCAGTGATCTGCGATTTTTATCGTGACTGCGATTTTGCGGTGGACACTTTTGACACTATTTTGGGACCATTGTCATTTATACAATGATCCGCGCTATAAAAATGCACTGATTACTATGTAAATGACACTGGCAGGGAAGGGGTTAGACATTAGGGGGCAATCAAGAGGGAGTGATTCTAACTGTGAGGGGGGCTGGGCTACCAGTGATATGACCGAGATCACTGTCCTGTCACTAGGCAGAACAGGGAAATGCCTTGTCTACATAGGCACCTCCCCGTTCTGCAGCTCCGTGACACGGTCGCGGGCCGCCGGTGAACATCGACTTAACAAGGTCATGGTCACGGAAAGCGCGGCGGGCAAGCTGTAAATTAAAGGGGATGTACCTGTATGTCCATTTGCCCACCCCCGCTATTGTGCCGATGTATATTGGCGTGCAGCGGTCAGCAAGTTCAGCCCAGGAAGGTTTTAACTCCTTCATGACCAGGCCATTTTTTGCGATATGGCACTGCGTCACTTTAACTGACAGTTGCGCGGCCGTGCGCTGCTGTACCCAAATACAATTGATGTATTTTTTTCCCCACAAATAGAGCTTTCTTTTGGTGGTATTTGATCACCTCTGCGGTTTTTATTTTTTGCACTATAAACAAAAATAGAGCGACAATTTTGAAATAAAAAAAAATAATAATAATTGTTTACTTTCTGCTATAAATACCCAATAGAAAAATTGAAAAAAATCGAATTTCTTCATCAATTTAGGCCAATATTTATTCTGCTACTTTATTTTCAGTAAAAAATATAAGAGTATATTGATTGGGTTGCACAAAAGTTATCGCGTCTACAAACTATGGGATATTTAGATTGTAAGCTCCAATGAGCAGAGCCCTCTGATCCCTCCTGTATTGAATTGTATTGTAACTATACTGTTTGCCCTCGTGTTGTAAAGCGCTTCGCAAACTGTTGGCGCTATATAAATCCTGTATAATGGCAACTTATAGCTGGATTGCGGCGGACAAGTTGGACACTAAGTGACACTTTTACAGTGATCAGTGCTAATAATATGCACTGTCACTGTACTGATGACACTGGCAGGGAAGGGGTTAATATCAGGAGCAATCAAAGGGTTAGATCTGCTCAGTGGGAGTGATTACTAACTGTGGGGGAGGTGCTTGTACTTTGAGAAGGCAGAGATCTGTGTTCCTGCTTACCAAAACCATGTAGTGCAAGGGCCTGCCTGATTGCATACAAATTGAAACTCTTAAGGTCTGACCTCATATTATATGGTTTTGGTAAATCTGAAGAAAATCTATTAGTGTGTATAGGATCTTAGGCTTTAAAACTACTGCAACTTGTAATGTGACTTGGGACTGCAAAGTTGCATGATGAGTCGTACCCCATGATTTCCAATGAGTACTGTTCATATCTATGCAACTTCAAGTCGCAGCGACTTCAACGTAGTCCCTGCACTGCCTTGGTCCCATTTTGATGCGACTTGAGGTCCACAGACCTCAAGAATACACAGGCATTGCTTCAAGTCGCATCAAAATCGTGCAACTTTGGGATTGCAATAGTGGAAAGCTAGCCTTAGGGTGGACTTCTACTTTATTGTTGAATGTATGTTCCTTGCTAAAGAACATTATTTTTATCAAGTTGTTATGGCTAAAGTTCCAATTTACTACAGTTTTCTTTTACTTTAATCAGTTAAGCTTCATGCACACTGGACATGTTTTCAGCTGCTCAAGGGAGCATCTGGCGTATATTCCCCCCCCCCCCCTGCTTTTGAATGCCCTAAGTTCACACCTATGCATTTTTTGGTGCGTTTTGCAGTTTTCAGAAACTAACTACAGTCCATTTAACATGGTTTCCTATGGTACTAGTTCACATCTTTGCGTTTTGCGGCTGGTGCACTTTTGGAAAGGGTCTGGGACTTTTTTAGATTTGCGGCTAATCGACTATAATGGCGCTGCACCAGAAACGCAAGTGGTGCCTTTTTGATGTGTTTTACGTTTCTTTTTTTACCACTGTATATAACTGGTTGCTAAGCAGGGGGGCCGGGAAGCCGGCCGCCGCGACCTTAGCAACCGATGAGTCATCAGCAGTCAGCCGGGTTCCCTGCTGAAAGCTGAATGTAAAAATATATATATATTGCCGGCAAAACAATTTGCAACCCCCCACGCCAACATTTTAAAAAAATTGGCATGGGGCCCCCCCCAAAATCCATATCAGAACATTATCCAAGCATACCACCCAGCAGGTCAGGAAAGGAAAGGGAAGGGATAGGGACGAGTGAGCGCCGAACAATAGGCAACGGACAGCGGGGAACATAACAACGGAGGAGACAGCTTTGCAGAAATACCAGCTTCTTATTTGTTTTTTAGCGGGTAACCGGCAGCAGCAAGGAAGGAGAAGAAGGCGGTGGCGAGGAGGAAAAAGATGACAACACAGGGAGAAAACGGTGGCGGAATAAAACAAGGGCACTGGAAGAGACATCAGCTCAGAGCTGTTTTACTAATAAAGGAGTTGTCAAAAACTAGCTCTTGTTTTGTGTAACCTTTCACTGCTTTTTAGGTGAATGGGTAGGGGTTTGGGGGTCCCCTTGTTATTCCAATAACCCCCCCGGAGACCCCGACAACCACCGGCAGGGGTTGTCGGGAAGAGGCCCTTTTCCTCATCAATATCGGGGCAAGGTGCTTTGGGGTGGGGTGCAGAGCCCCCCTGCCCCAAAGCACCTGCCCCCCCCCATGTTGTGGGCATGCGGTCTGGTATGGTTCAGGTGGGGGGGCTCTGAATCCATACTAGACCCGAGAGGCCTGGTATGGACCTGGGGGGGGAAACCTGCAACACTTTTTTCAGTATTTTTTATTCAGCGGGGAACCCCACTGACAGCTGATGACTCATTGGTTGCCAAGGATGCTGTGGCCGGCTTCCCAGCCCCCTCCTTAGCAACCAGCTTCATACAGTGTTTTACAGTGTGTTCAAAGAGAAAGAAAAATGCGAAATGCATGAAAACTGCATGCAAAAACACATAAAAAACGCTGGTTTAAAAACTCAAAATGCACTGTAGATTGTGCTTGAAAAAGGCATCAAATGCAGACACGTAAGTGTAACTAGACTTATGCCCCGTACACACGATCGGAAATTCCAACAGAATAAGTCTGATGTGAGCTTTTGAACGGAAATTCCGACCGTGTGTATGCTCCATCAGACTTTTGCTGTTGGAATTTCCACCAACAAGAGATTGAGAGCTGGTTCTGATTGGAAAATCCGATCGTCTGTAGTAATTCCGATGCGTAAAATTCCGACGCATTCTCAGAAACAATTTGACGCATGCTCAGAAGCATTGAACTTAATTTTCTCGGCTCATCGTAGTGCTGTACGTCACTGCGCTCTTGACGGACGAAAGTTCAGAGAACTTTTGTGTGACTGTGTCTCACACACAAAACCATCCAAGGTTTTTCCGACGGAAAATCCGATCGTGTGTACGCTGCATAAGATGAGTTTGGAGGCAGAAAAAAAAAACACTGTCATCCAGGAGAAGCTGCGTTTTGCCAGAATAACACTTGATGTGTGTAAATGTGTCTAAACGCAAGTTAGTGCATCAGGTGTTTTTTCTGCTAAAATTCTGCTGACAGGAGGAAGGCATCTAGAAAAGATACAGTGCCTTGAAAAAGTATTCACACCCCTTGAAATTTTCCACATTTTGTCATGTTACAACCAAAAATGTAAATGTATTTTATGTGATAGACCAACACGAAGTGGCACATAATTGTGAAGTGGAAGGAAAATGAATGGTTTTCCAAATTGTTTACAAATAAAAGTGTGGCGTGCTTTTGTATTCAGCCCTCCTAAGTCAATACTTTGTAGAACCATCTTTTGTTGCAATTGCAGCTTTAAGTCTTTTTGGGGATGTCTCTACCAGCTTTGCACATCCAGAGAGTTACATCTTTGCCCATTCTTCTTTGCAAAATGGCTCAAGCTCTGTCAGATTGGATAGAGAGTGTCTGTGAACAGTAATTTTCAAGTCTTGCCACAGATTCTCAATTGGATTTAGGTCTGGACTTTGACTGGGCCATTCTAACATGTGAATGTGCTTTGTTCTAAACCATTCCATTGTAGCTCTGGCTGTATGTTTAAGGTCATTGTCCTGCGGGAAGGTGAACCTCCGCCCCAGTCTCAAGTCTTTTGCACAGACTCCATTCATCTTCCCAATAACTCTGCCCAACTTTTCTGTCCCTGCTGAAGAAAAATATCCCCATAACATGATGCTTCCACCACCATGTTTCACGGTGGGGATGGTGTGTTCAGGGTGATGTGCAGTGTTAGTTTTCCGCCACACATAGCATTTTGCTTTTAGACCAACAAGTTAAATTTTGGTCTCATTTGACCAGAGCACCTTCTTCCACATATCCTGTATCCCCCATGGCTTCTCGCAAACTGCAAACGGGACTTCTTGTAGCTTTCTTTCAACAATGTTTTTCTTCTTGCCACTCCTCCGTAAAGACCAGATTTGTGGAGTGCACGACTAATAGTTGTCCCATGGACAGATTCCCAGAGCTGAGCTGTGGATCTCTGTAGCTCCTCCAGTGTTACCATGGGTTTCCTGGCAGCTTCTCTGATGAATGCTCTCCTTGCCCGGCCTGTCAGTTTAAGTGGACAGTCATGTTTTGGTAGGTTTGCAGTTGAGCCATACTCTTTCCATTTTCGGATGATGGATTGAACAATGCTCCATGAGATGTTCAGAGCTTGGGATATTTATTTATTTATTTTTATTTTTTTAAACCTAATCCTGCTTTAAACTTCTCCACAATTTTATACCTAATCTGGCTTTCATGATGCTGTTTGTTCACTAAAGGTTCTCTAACAAACCTCTGAGAGCTTCACAGAACAGCTGTATTTATACTGAGATTAAATTACACACATGTGGACTCTATTTACTAATTAGGGGGCTTTTAAAGTCAATCGGTTCCACTAGATTTTAGTTAGGGGTATCAGAGTAAAGGGAGCTGAATACAAATGCACGCCACACTTTTCACATATTTGTCAACAATTTTGAAAACCATTTATCATTTTCCGTCCACTTCACAATTATGTGCCACTTTTGTGTCGGTCCATCACAAAATCCCAACAAAATCCATTTACATTTTTGGTTGTAACATGACAAGATGAGGAAGATTTCATGGGGTATGAATACTTTTTCAAGGCACTGAAACATCCAGTGTGCATGGGGCCTTACACAGCGAGATGGATTAGACTGGCCATTGATGGAGCGATTTTTGTTTCCTGCAACAGTGTTGATGGAGGAATCCCTCCCACAGAGCCATTGTGATTATTGTGTTATATACGAGGGTTCTTCAAAAAGTTTCACACTATTTTTCTTTTTCTTCTTTTTTTTTTTTTTATGAGTTTCACAGCAATCTTCACCACATCGTGACAACTCTTATACTAAACTGCAAGGTCAGCAGGATTGCCAGACAGACTAGTCACATGACACACTCAGACACAACCAACTTCTACTCCCTTCTGCCCTCACCGTTTCCAACAAAAAAAATTCAAGTGCGGAAACGTTTTGAAGACCCCTCGTGATATAACATCTGTTAGCAATAATCACATGAAAAATCTGTCAGGCTGGTTGTACCCAAGGTGATCGATCATCTTGGTACATTCAGCCTGCCCACACATGGTGAACTGGCCCAGATTCGAACTGTCTATGGCTGACTTTAGTAAGAAGTGTTTTGGAATCAAAACTGAAGCCTCGTACACACGGCCCAGAATCGTGTCAGGGAAAAAAAGTTGTTTTTCCTGACAAGATTCTTGGCAAGAATCTCTTGACGACCGAGTGTACAGACACTCCATTCAAAAGAACTGCCTTTCTTTTGAATGGAGCAAACGCAGTGACGTCATGGACTACGACGAGCATGCGCTCGTCATATTCGATGCCGTCGCTGCCATCTTGCTAACACCCTACCTATAAGGTAGGAGACAAGTAAAGAATTTGATGCACAATGCACTATTTACATTCCATTTTCTCTTGGAGTTGGGCTTTAATATATAGATAACAATAGTAAATGCATACAGCAGGTGACTTTTGTTTTTTTCACACATACATACATTCATCAAATTGCAGCAATTTCTAAAGTTCTTTTTAGAATAATCTTTTAATTTCCTTTTTTTATATGCAGACGATTTGACTATCGTCCTAAGACGGATCCCTACTGCCAAGCCCAGTATACATTTTGCCCTACTGGATATGCAGATGGCTCTATTCCCTTGATGAAAGATGAAGACACCATTGAGATTTTTCGACTACAAGCACCAGTTTGGGAATTCAAGTATGGAGATCTTCTCGGTCATTTTGTAGGTGTACTTTGTTTTTTTTTGTTTGTTTTTTTAAAGATTAGATATCACATTAACACTTGCGTTTATGAACAAAATTTCAGTTACCATATATACTCAAGTATAAGCCAAGTTTTTCAGCCCTTTTTTTAGGGCTGAAAATACCCCCCTCAGCTTATACTCGAGTCAGTACCTGAATTCTTGCCAGGCGTCCATTTTTTTTAAAAGTCGCGGCTTCCTCCTGGTGTTCCGTTCCGTTATAGGCATTTGACACTGTGTTCAGTGTTCCGCCAGTCGCGGACGTCCTCTTGTTCGAGGATGAAAGGATATCTGTGATTGGTGGAACACTGAACACAGTGTCTGCTGGGAAACTGAGTCCGAGGATGAGTGGACCTCCGTGATAGTCAAATCACAGAACGGAACGCCAGGAGGAAGCCGCGACTTTTAAAAAATGGACACCTTTTAAGAATGCAGGTATTCGGGCACAGTGAGACTGCAATGGGCACAGTGAGGTATGACACAGTGAAGTTGCAATGGACACAGTGAGGCATGCAAATGGGCATTGTTGACCCACTTTTCCACTTACAGTAGCTGCTGCATTCTCACACTTGGCTGATGCCGCGTACACACCACCGTTTTTCTTGTTGTTCAAAAACCCGTCGTTTTTCACAACGTCATTCCTCTCCAGCCTGACTTGCATACACACGTTCATGCAAAAAAAGTCCGACCAAAGCGCGGGGACGTACAACGGGACTTCAAATGGCGCCACCCTTTGGGCAGCTTTTGCTGATCCTCGTGTTAGTAAAAGTTTGGTGAGAGACGATTCGCGCTTTTCAGCCTTGTGCTTTTCAGTCCGTTACAGCGTAACGAATGTGCCATCTTCATTATGAACGCTAGTTTTACCAGAACGAGCGCTCCCGTCTCATACTTGATTCTTAGCATGTGTGGTTTTTTTTCCCCTCGGAAAAGCATACACATGACCATTTTTCATGACGAGAAAAAGATTGACGGGGAAACACAACGAGAAAAAAGAGAGCTGGTTTAAAAAAATTTGCGGGCAGTTTTTCCATCGCGAAAACTGCTAGGGTGCATACACACGACCGGTTTTCTCAAACAATAAAAAAAAATGGCAGTTTTCACATCTTGAAAAAAGGTCGTGTGTACGAGGCATTATACTCGAGTCAATAATTTTTCCCATTTTTTTTTTGGGTAAAATTCGGTCCTCGGCTTATACTCGGGTTGGCTTATACTCGAGTATATACGGTAATTACATTCTCTTTGCTAGAAATGTATTAGGAATTTTATAATATACAGGTATTAAAGTTTCTGCTTTGCATCTGCTGACTGTGGAGGCAAATTTCTTTAGGCTTTAGATATAGTGGCAATTTTCAGTGAGTTGGTCACTGTACTAAAAAAACACCAGCAGATGATCACAACTTTCTAGCCATCTGGACTGAATGACCCAGGCTGCATTGACACATGATCACGGGGGGAACGCAGCGATACTGCCCCACGATTCGAAATGGCTGTAAAACGCAGGGTGTATTTGTGATGCTATTACTTCTAATGGCAACGTATTCGCACCCCGATTCTGCAGCGATTGTCTTACAGTCAATCGCGCTGCAATTGCAGCAAACCGCAACACGCGACGCTGTCACCTATAAGAAGCTCATGTTCCTTTTTGAGGGAGAAGCGTTGTGATTTTCTGCGATTGCAGTGGGATTTATCTCCCGGAAAAATTTACCGCGATTGGGGTGCCATTAGAAGTAATGGTATTGTGTTTTGCAGCCATTTGAAATCACCGTGCAGAATCGTGGTGATTGCGTCTGCGATCATGTGTCAATGCAGCCTAGGACCTCATGCACACTGGGACTTTTGTAAATGCTTTTCTCCCGGCAGGAGAAAAGCAGCTTCAAAAAGTGTCTAAGGCTGGGTTCACACTACGGTTTTCCCGTCCGTCAGCCGCATACGATTTCAGTATCGAAAACGTACGGGCCCGGACGGGAAAACGTATAGATAGAGAATGCATTGCAAATCGTATGCACCCAGATGCATCCGGGTGCGTACGATTTGCTGGCAAAACGTTTTTTAAACGTACGCAAAACCGTGTTCAACCACGGTTTTGCGGTCGTTTTTAAAACAGTATGGCAACCGCATACGTTTTCCTTTAACATTAATGTCAATGGAAAACGTACATATGTGCGGTTCCATACGTTCCCGTCCGTTTCAGCCGCATACGTTTTTTCATATAAATCGTATGCGGCTGACGGACGGGAAAACCGTAGTGTGAACCCAGCCTAAGCCTCATTTTTGCAAATGTGTTTAGACGTGCCAAGCACTTGGGCATTTATTTATTTCATTGGCCACATTTAAGAGTCTATTCACACTTGTGTGACTTAAAAATTGTGCGATTTCCATGTTTGGATGAGTGCGACTCTGGCTTTGACCATTGTGATTGTTTTCGCTCTACAAAGTCGCCTGTATATCATGCAGCTGCGACGTTCGTGCGACTTTTGAGGGTTTACATTGGAATCGAAAGGACCTCAAGTCGCATGAAAGTCAGACCAAAGTAGTGCAGGAGCTACTTTAAAATCGCTGCGACTTTAAGTCACACATATATGAACGGTACTTATTGGGAAACATGGGGTATGAATTGTCATGCGACTTTGGGGTAGGCAGAAAAAAAAACATAGAAAATCTGTAAAACAGGCATTTTTGAGCTCAAGGGTGCATGAGGTCCCGTTCACAGGCGTTTACAGGAATTTAGAGGCAGGAAAAAAAAAAACTCAGAATGTTGTAGCCTCTAAAACTAATTACATGTATTGATGCGCTGGTACCTGGTCCTTTACCGGATTGCCAAATGCCTTCTGTCCTACTCTCCTGTTTTTTCCGGGGTTGTCCTGACAACGGCACACGCCTCTATATCTGGTGGAGCTGCCTGTTGGCCCAATCATTTTGGGTTGACATTTTCCGTAGCCTTTCCACCTTAATTGGTAGAACCTTAGCTCCCGACCCAGCCATGGGTGTACTCAATAAGAAACCTCCTCATGT